>NC_061116.1:154303226-154312203 GCF_002878395.1 Capsicum annuum
CCTACTGAGTATTTGACACTCATACTACACTTTTGTACCTTTTTGGTGCAAAGTACTACACTTTTGTGCCTTATTGGTGTAGATTGGAGTATTAGTTTTTGCTATTGATGCCGTGATTATGTTGACTAGATTTTGGAGATGGAGTGAGCTCTCAAAGTCAAAGTTGACTTTTTTCCTTCTTCTACTTTTGCTTAGTCTTTATTATTTGAGACTGGTGTATATTTGACTATTATTGTACTCATATTTTTTTAGTAGCTCTTGTACCGATCCTACTAGGCCTTGAGATGTTATTTTTATCTTATTTGTCCTCTACATTATAACAATTATTATTCCCTGTATTATTGCTTGTAAGGTTTCACTTACATTTTTCAACATTTATGCAATTTTTTACTAAATTATACCATTGCTCGTAGCTCCGAGCTATAATTTATCTTACCTACTGGTGGGATAGTAGATGAAATCATGACTCATAAATTAGGTCATGATAAGGATTTGGGTTCCCAGCCTGACCTTTTCACTACCTTTCAACCCAAATTGATGGCCAGTTGAAGTGAACTTTTCAAGTTTTAGGCCCTATATTTCTGTGTTAGATTTTGGGGGTTAGTGGGATCAATATTTACCTTTGGCTTAGTTTGCATATAATAACAAATTTTATTTAAGTATTCAAATGACTCCATTTTAGGCAATTTATGATAGGCAATGTCAATCTCAAGTTTGTGGGTTTGAGACCTCTGGGTTTAGGCCTCGGGGTATAGATTTTGTTCGTTAGTCATTGGGACAAATCTGGATGATTTGAGATAGGTTGTGGGCAACACAAAGTAATCATAAGAGTTGTATAGACCATAGGTATCATGTATTAAGGCTCATAGTTGGTTATAGGGTCTTTTTATGAGTATAACCCATAAAAGGTGTGATGAGGTTTGAGAGAAAGAAAAAGCTCAGCCCCTGGTATATTGGGCCATTTGAGATCCTGCGGATAGTTGGGGAGGTATCATATTAATTGGAATTTCCTCCTTCTGTTTCATCCATTTGCCCAGTGTTTTGTGTATTTATTATGTGGCATTATATCTCAAATGAGTCATCCGTGCTTTGGTGGAACTCGATTCACTTGGATCAGAGGTTGGCATTTGTGGATAAGCACATGTCCATTTTTGTTAGAGATATTAAACGATTGCTCTCTAGAGACATTTCCATAGTTATTGTTTAGTTGTGTCACATTCTAGTTGAGGAGGCGACCTGGGCGATCAAGTGTTATATGCAGACTCAGTATCCCTACCTATTTGAGCCTTCAAGTAATTCCTTATCCTTTTCTTTCACAGACCAAAGTCCTTTTTATATTGGATGTTTTAATGAGCCTCCCAGTTATTTCCCTTATTTTCATGTACTTTTGGCATTTAGAGCTTTCTTATGACTGCCTCAAATTATTTATGACTTTTTAAGATTGGCAATTTGGTTTCTGAGCAACTTGTTTGATAATGTTATTAATGCCAAGTGTGTTATGAAATTAAATTAGAATTTGATAAAAGATTTATTTTTCATTAGCTTTCTAAATTGTTCGTAAGTTTCAATATATTTATTTTATTCAGTAATAGTTCCGTGACTTATTAATATTTTAAATAGAGATAGTGAATCTAGATATGCTAAAATATTACTATTATATAATAGAGGTCTTATTCAAAATAATTTTTTATTAATTATGATGTATCCAAAATATTATATTTATTTTACCTCGAACTGACGCAATATCTGAGAGCATCCATGACTTGGATCGAGGTAAAAGATGGTTTCGACACTATATCCTCCATGTGTAAGTAGAAAATTGTGGTAGGAACATGTTTAATTGACTAACATTAACTCATTCTTTGGATACCAACTCATTAATTTAATTAGTAATCAATATGTGGAATCTTATACCAGTTTGTAATCAGAATGTCACAACTTCCAGTGACTTATTGATATTATTGTTTTTTGCATATCTTTTCTTTGCATTCATCTTATCAACTTTTATCTTTAAACAATAGTGGGAAATTCCCCTCTATCATGCTACATAAATATATATATGTGCATATCCATTAAGTAATCTTATGTACAAGAAAATATTTAGATGTTATTATTGATCATTGAAAGGAAATTGACTATCTACATCAAGTTATTTATGCTCGAGTTTGGGTGGTGTACTATTTGAAGACTTCTCAGAGGAGTTTTTAGCTTAGCCATCCAGGTAGGCTAGGCTTACCTTATCCTTAGATTGAGCTTATGTATGGTATTAGTATACTATTATTCTTATTTTGGGAAGGTAGTTGTAGCTAGGGTACTATTTTAAATATGTTACGGCTTATTTATCCAATTAAGGCCCCGTTCTGGTAGATTTTGGTCCAGTTATCTTTAAGTATAATGTTATTTTTCAGATCTTAGGACGTGGTATTAAGATGGAAAATGTTTTATTCCTTCCTTTTCGCTTATTATGCATTAGTTTATATTAATGTACTTCAATTCTGGTTCGAGGGACCAATATATACTTTATTTTTGCTATTTATTATAAGTTCTAGCATAACTTTGACATCAGTTATGGTATGGTCTTGATTATAGTTTTACAATTCATTTTAGTTACTTATGGGTTTCACTGGATTCTAATTATGTTATGGATACTATAAGTTCTGGTTTGAATCTAGCATCTAATTCTAATACAATCAAGGTGTTTTGGTGTTGATTACAGTTGTTCTAAGAGTATTAACAGTGGTACTGAGTTCTATTGCACATGATATAAGTGGCCTCTCGTTATTACCTTCTATTTTTGGGTTCAAACTTGGCGTATGGTCTCTTGTTATAATCCATTGGTGCCGATTCAAGCCCGGTGTACATCTGGATGGTTTCTTATGGCATGGGGACAAGGTGGCTACATGAGATCAACTCTATTATAGTTTGCTTATTTTTTTACTTTAGTTGCTTCTTGTGTGCACCCACCAACTTATGGGGTCTCAATAGGGTTAATTGTCTTTTTCTTTCTGCCTTCTGTGCTTATGAGAGTCCTAGTTAGATTATATTTATCTTGTATTTATTACCGTTGGTGGTGTTTATTTTTGGCATTTCCTTTATTTATTTCCTTTATTGCACTAGCATAGTCTAACAATTGTATATTTTTCTAACACAATCACAGCTGACTTAGCTTATACTCTTGCATTTTAGTTATGCTTTTACTATTTTTAGCTCAATCAGACTATACATCTGCATCTTTTCCATGATACAGATTCAAGCATGAGTTGCCGACATTGAAGTGTTTCTCTGACCCATTACTGATCCGGAGCAGGGTGCTCTTTATAGAGTTCAAAGTTGATCCTCCTCTATTTGTTCAACTAGTCTTTTGTCTTTGAGACTACTGTGTACATATCAGGTATATTTTCAATACTTTCTAGTACTCTTATTTTTTTGTAGTGTCTCTTGTACCGACCTTAGCAGGTTTTGGAAGGAATTATCTCGTATATCTTGTCATTTGCCTTTCCTGTTTGATATATTTTATATGTATATTTATTTGTTTCCACTTATGTTATTGTTGTTGTTGATTTTATCCCTATCTTTCCTTAATTTTTCCCGTTACCCCATTACTCATTGTTTTGGGTTATGGCTTGGCTTGCTATTGATGGGATAGAGTAGGCGCTATCATGACTTTGAGAAATCAAATCATGATATTCGATTTGGTTTGACAATTGATTTGTACCACCTTGATTAAAAGTGAAAGATTCCATCTTTTCTATATGTGAGTTTAGAAAATATTACCAAGAAGGTGTAAGATTGATCAAATACAACAGATCACATTGTTTGTCCATAGTTAAACTGCGACATATTCATAGAGAGACAAAATGACCTTTATTTCTTGTCTATTTTTTCTCTCCACTAAACCATTATGTTGTTGAATGTACGTGAAAAGGAGTTTGATATTGAATTCTAAGGCCAATCAAAGACATTCCAAAGGATCCATCTGTATACTCCATTCTATTGTCAGATTGTCATCATTACGCGATTGCAGAGTTCTCTCACATGACCTTGAAGAACAAGTGTTGCACCTAAATAAATTTAATTTTAGCCCAAGCCCTATTTATCCCTTGAAATTAATATGAATCCCTTTGGAACATATGTACAAATAAAAAATTATAACACGAATCTGTATGAACTATCAAATCACGAATATGAATCCATTTAATAGCATATTTTAGATTTGATCAACTCTTAATCTTTCAAATCATTAGTTTTAATTTAATATTTTGGAAGCATGAGTTCCTCGGTACTACCCATAGCTGTGAGTCATAAAACACCAGATGAACCTACAGGAAATTTCAAATAGGAGAAAGGAGTTCTAAAATTCAAAACATTTTGTGGAGTTGTTAAACATAAAATCACATTTACCCAATTGTTCCTCAATAATTTAATGCATATGTCTTTCCATTAAATATAAATACTTTTTCTTTTTTTTTTTTTATAGTTTTTTTCTCTTATTTTTTCCTTCCTTTTTTTCTCTAATTTCTAATAGTTCAACTATAAAAACAAATTACTTCTTTATTTTTACCTTCCCTTCCCTTTTTTTCCTCTCCCTCTCTGAAAATAATAAAATATTGCTAAGAATAATTCTTCTTACAAATCCAACAACTAAATTCAACCTCTTACTAGTCATTCACTAATGCGCAATGCACCTATCGACTTACACATCAACACGACATTCAAGCCTATATTCATAACTACATACAAACTTCTAAAAAACACCAATAAAAGCATCTTTGTCATATTCTCTGATACCTCTATCGATAAAAACTTCAAGGCACTATATCCAAGAAATCACACACAAAATTTCCACTAACCATGACATGTATCAAAAGTCTTTTCTCAATCATTCCTCAAACCTATAGCTTTAAGTAAAACAAGCATGCAACAATCTTTCCTTAACATGAAATATTTACTTTTTTTTACAACTAAACAAATTACTCATCTTCGCCATCATTTCATAAGAAGAGGTCACTAAAAGGTTAGGCCATGAGGACCTAAAGCATGAAAGAATATTATGCATAACTTGAATGCTAAACTGAGGCCTAAGAATTAGAGTACCCACGCCCTGGATTCATTATAGAGATAAAAACTGAGGATATACATGACATAATCCAAATTTTTTTGGTCATTAAGAGAGTAAATGAGTACTGGAACTAAACATATGGTAAAGCATGAGTACATGAGTTATAAGCAGCATGACCTATGTTTGGAGTTCGTGGAATATAATTTGTCTAGGTGAGCAAATTGGAACTCCTTATACAAGGAACTGGAAGCGTACATAATTCTATGGAACGTGCATGTATATGGGTTATGATCATGGAACTGACACGTAAGGCATGAGTAGATATCATGATAATTGAAGTACCAATACTAAAATAAGCATGGGTCGGGCATCATACACCTTTACTACTATTCTATAATGTACAAATATCCCTTCTAGAATCCGAGAGCCTGACTTGGTTACCCATTTTATCATCTCCCCCTTAGCTATAAGCCATCACTCTAAGTCTGCGGGATCCTTTTGATAAATCTAAACTGAACAGTAACCACTTTATTATAAAGTTTGAAATATGACAATGCTCATTAGTAATAGATTCACCCTGAAAGACTTCTCTTGAAAGGGCAAAACCCGTTGCTAATACTCTACTCCCTTCTGAGACATAACTCTTAACCTTTTATAGCCCCAATAGTCATCACATAGTAACTTAAACACTGACTAACTTAGAATGTTCGTGAGTATCACCGTACCATGAGTTCACACCATCTAAAATTTCAATTATCCTTACTATTAGATCAACTATCCAAGATTCAAAATTAGATCCTAACATGTAACATGGACATTCCCAAACTTTTAATGCCATGCTAAATCCCTTCATATCCTACTAATTTCACATATTTAAATCTTACCCACATCGTCATACTTAATTTCAAAATAGTAATCATAAATTCTATCATACACTATTTAAAGCCATCTGGTTCACCTATTATACAGCTAATCCCATGGATACAAATCTACTAAATTCAGGTAACACTATCCCCACTTGACTACTGCTAAACTTATGGGTTCATGCATCTAACTGTAGATCACATGTTGCCATAGGATTATGAGAAAGAATCTGACCCTTAAGAATTGAGGTACTATCCCTCCATTCAATAACTGGTTCATTAGGAAACTAAAATTGCATGACTTTATTTCCTTTATCAACTAAGGCATAACATGAGTGAAGCCAAACCATATTAGAATGACATCAAAATCAGTCATCCCTAACTCCACAAGATTAACTGAGGTGACTTTCTGGGATATTATGACTAGACAGCTCCTGTATACCTACCTAGCTATAATAGAGACACGTACTGGAGGAGACACTAAGAAGGGTTTTGACAAAGATTTGGGTCTGATACTACACTCGACTGATCTATAGGAGGTAACAAAGGAGAGCAAAGCTCTGGGGTATAATAAAGCATAAACAAAAAGATAAAAGAGCTGTAACGAACCCATAACTATATCAAGAAAACTTTCCTTATTATATCGGGACTGGAGTGAACATAATTTGTTTTGGCGTTGACCACTGGTGGCACTGGAAGTGGCATCCTACTGAGTCGAGCGACTGACTGAAACTTGGAAATGACAGTGTTCACTATGCTGACCAAAATGTGGGTATTCCATGACTCTATGGCCTAGTTTGCCACATCCAAGACATAAACCACTACCATCCCTATATACACCCTGATGATTCCTACCATATTGTTTGTAAAAAGTATTAGTACAATCGTTGTTCATGCTACCCTGGGGCCTAGTACCTAATGGTCTATCTTGATTGTCATTCCTGGACTTTGGAACTGGTACACTAGCTAAGGAAGGAGCTGGGGCTGAGAATTTTTAATACAACTGAGAACAATTATCACTTTCTGACCTTAGCTTCAAACTACTTGTTTTGACCCTTTTATTCCCTCTCTCTTTCTCTCCATGATTCTCTTTCTCACTCTACTGAGCATGAACCATAAGCCTAGATAGGACAACAACCCACTGAACATTATGGACAACTACTGAATGATCTAAGATAGTAAAAGTAGCTATAAATTTAGTTGAGGGACATGCTCATTCAGGGGATCTTTTTTAATAGACGGATATGTGGGCTACTTTCGATTCCTTCTTCCGTTGTTTCCTTTAGGAGGCATTATATGTAATGGAATAAAGAATGAATCAGAAGGAGAGTTTTAAATAGATCTTATGATCATTTGTACAACATAAATACTGAAAGAAGGGCCTCTTGTCTATAAGTGTGGAGCACTTTACACCCATACATAAGACTCTACTCAACACGGCTTTCAAACTCTCTAGGAAGATGTAAAACCTTAGGCTCTGATACCATGTTTTTTCACGACCCGAGGCTACCCCTAGTCGCGACAATGGTGCTTATGTTCATAAGTGACCACAAGCTAACACATGAGCTGGTACCGGCTGTGAGCACTAATAAAGTAACAAAATACACATGTGCAAAAGTGAACTAGCAATGCCATAAGGTTTAAATAATGATAATATAATCTAAAACTGGATACTAAAATAGGTACCAAAACATGTCTGAATGACTTAAAAATTTTGATTAAAACCAACTGACTATCTAACTAACTGACTATAATGCCCCGAAATATCATCCCGAGACACCACACGGTGCACAAGGCTATATGTAGCCTCAAGTTAACCCTTTAAGCCAAAACACTACCTTTGGGTTCCAACACAACAACATAAACGCTACACTAAGGATATATATATATATAAGAACATATCATATGACATCGCACATGGCATGGAATATCGTTAGACTATACATATATGGAATGTCTATACACAAACCAACCCAAAAATACACTAGTCTGACATAGCCTCTATACAGCAAAATCAACGAGCCATTGGGACAAACCCCCAACTGACTCAACAGAACAAAGGGATCACAAAACAACAACACCAAAACTAGCAACTTGGTCCTCGAACCATATGGACTCACCACTGAAGGAACGTAGATACGGTACTCGGATATCACTATCGCGGCTGCGGCTGAGTACCTGACCTACATCATGGTAAGAATGTAGCCCATAGGGAAATATATGGGTCAGCACAAGATACGTACTGATTATGTAGGGGCGCATGCAAAATATAAATAATATCATAAATTTCATAAAAACGTGCATACGGACCATAATGACACACCTAGCTTGAGTGACATTGAATCATGCAACTCATAACATCTTAGATAGGAAATGTAGGAGAAAAACCTCATAAATCATTATAGATCATCATAGGCAACTTGACTTACCACATCAAAACTCAGAGTGACTCGGTATTTCAACAAACATGACTCTTATGGACAGGGGAGTTTCCTATAATCGACAACCCCACGTGCACTACGTGAAATACCAACGTTTGAAACCCTCTTTGACGGGAGCGTCATACTCTTTGCCAAGGAGTACGACCTTAAAATTGCAATAATCACAATCGGGCTCTCTGGCCAATAATATCATTATCAAACAACCCTACAGTGGCACATAGGTTTGCGAAAATACCGAATTTCCCTCTGGTGCTAAGTACTACTCCCCGACAAACTCAAAACACATTAGGAAATAAACCACAGTATCACAAGGGTCTATCGTAAACGCCAAATCAAATCTCTTTCTCATTTATCAAATCATATCAATTTGTGGATCCCTAACTCAACACATTTTAGCTTAAAAAATTTTAATCTTCCTCAACATCAACAAGGTATCAATGCGTTGAACCATAACCGACTCAACATTTGGACAAGGATATGAAGACTCAATACATAATATTTTCAACAATTTAACTCTTCAAAACCATCCAGAAAATACCAACACTCATTGCAACTTCAATATCAACGTTTCTCAATTTGCCATCCAACTCTCATTTAAAGGTACTTGAGATATC
>NC_061116.1:154312303-154316215 GCF_002878395.1 Capsicum annuum
AGACTCAATACATAATATTTTCAACAATTTAACTCTTCAAAACCATCTAGAAAATACCAACACTCATTGCAACTTCAATATCAACGTTTCTCAATTTGCCATCCAACTCTCATTTAAAGGTACTTGAGATATCAACCCATAGTAGGGATATAGAATTTCCAATATCAATTATAAATTCATAATAAGGAAATAGTGGAATGATAGTATAAATCAAGGCTTAAAGAATTAAATCATCATACTCTCATAATCAAATACTTTTTCGACATAATTCCATCTCAACATCATACACATATTGGATGACATAATCCCATAGCTCATGGACAATAATATAAGATATAAAACCATATTTCCAATTCATGATAAAACATGTAAAATCTCATGTCAATGTAATTCAACAAAAATACCGGGCACAAGATTGAAAGGATAATCTTGTTCGAAGCCCCACATACCTAAAAATGAAAGATGAATATGAACTTCTAACTCCGGAACTTTATTCACAAAAATAAAGGGTGCTTCTCGAAGCCCTTAACATGATCAACTCGAATCCCAAATCAATTTGAAATTTCTACGGTTCAATCAAGAGACATAGAAGGATAAAATTTGGAGTAGTAGGGTTGGGGTTTGAGCCTAAAAAATTTTGGAGAAAAATGAGCTATTGAATTCTCCTAATGGACTTAAATCCATGGTTTACCTGGATGGATTGGAGTGGGAATGACCAAAATACCCTTAAAAATCAAAAAATGTCAAATCTGTCCTTTGGTGGATTGTTTTGATAGGCTGAAGTAGATCAACCATAACTTTTTGCTCCGATGGCCAAATTGGATGAAACTAATTTCATTAGAAAGAGGACTTTCAGAGCTTTCTGTTGATATATAGTATCTCACCCCGAACATTATGTACAAGGAGTTATGATCATTTAAAGTTGACCCTAAAATTCTCCTGGCCTCAGTATTTTTTTCCTGCACATTTACTGTTCACCACTATTCATGGTTAGATCGAAATGATCATAACTCATCGCTCGAGTGTCCGTTTTGGATGATCCACATATCGTTGGAAAGCTTATTCAATGCTCTACGTGATGACGGGTCATATATCTAGAAATTCCACACAAAAAAATTATTAATCATGATAAATAATAGAATTCAACATATTTTCGTCTGAGATCTTAACAGAAAATTTTTCTGGGGCATCACATCATCTCCCCCTTGGAAACATTCGTCCTCAAATGTTTATAGGTAGGTCAAGAATACTATGAAAACGAGTATTTAGAGAAAAATCATCTTACCCAATCTTATACTCCATTCTAGATTTTTTTGGATATCGTAGAAATCGCACAAGTCAAGATAAACATAGCAATAAGGATTAAATCAAAAGAGAATGATACCTTTGACATGCTCAGGATTCATTGGAAAGAGGTGGGGATATTTGGCGCGCATATCAGCTTCGCTTCCCAAGTAGTACTCTCTACGGATTGATTTCGCCAAAGTACTTTAACCAAAGGAACTTGTTTCTTGGCCTACCAACTTGAAAGTAAAAAACCTCAACCAGAATCTCTTCATATGAAAGACTATCTTGAATACCCGAGCTTTCGGAAGGATCAATCAAAACAGAATCACCAATAGACTTCTTAAGCATAGAAACATGGAAAATCGGATGGATGTTAGATAACTCCATGGGCAATTCAACCTTATACGCTACCTTCCCAATGAGATCCACAATATTATAGGGACCAATGTAACGGGGACTTAGTCTCTCTTTCTTCCCAAATCTCTTCACCCCTTTCTTGAGTGAAACTTTCAAGTACACTAATTCACCAACATCAAATTCAAGGTCTTTCCTCCTTACATCTGCGTATGATTTTTGATGACTTTGGGCGGCTTTCAACCTTTCCCAAATTAACTTAACCTTTTCCATGGTCTCGAACACCGCATTTGGTCCAATCGCGGCAGCCTCACCAACTTCAAACTAACCAATGGGTGATCTACACCTTCTACCATACAAAGCTTCAAACGGGGCCATTCCAATAGTAGCATGAAAAATGTTATTGTAAGCAAACTCGATTAATGCTAAGTACTCATCCCAACTACCTTTAAAATCAAGCATATAAGCCCTCAACATATATTCTAAAGTCTGAATGGTCCACTCGGCCTAACTAACTATTTGCGGATGGAAAACAAAACTTAAACAAATTTGGGTACCGAGACCCTTCTGGAAAGATTTCCAAAACTGAGAGGTAAACTGAGTACCTCTGTCAAAAATAATAGCCAAAGGGATTCCATGAAGTCTGATGAGTTCCCGAATATATATTCTAGCATAATCTTCAGCTGTATACGATGAATGTACAGGCAAGAAATGAGCTGATTTCATCAGCCGATCTATGACAACCCAAATCGAATCATGATGGCGACGAGAAGGAGGCAAACCAACTATGAAGTCCATATTCATTCTTCCCACTTCCAAGTAGGAATGCTAAACTCTTGCATCATGCCACTGAGCCTTTGATGCTCTATTCAACCTGTTGACACGTGGAATACTTCACCACAAATTCTGCCATGTTCCTCTTTATCCTGTTTCACCAATAGATTTCCCGTAAATCATGGTACATCTTGGTAGCACCAGGATGGATGGAGTATCACATACCATGCACTTCCGCCATAATCCTCTACTTCAAGTTATCAACATCAGGAACACATAATCTTTCTCGGAGTCTCAAAACGCCATCTCCTCCTTCGGAGAAAACCTCCACCTTTTGGTTTTTAACTGACTCTCTTAACCTGACCAAGGTAGGATCCCTATCTTGCTTCTCCTTCACTTCCAAAACTAAAGAGGATTCGGAATTACTTTGCACTCCTATACTACCCTCAGCATCACCAAAAAATCTAACCCCTAATCTAGCCAAATGACGTACCTTATAGGCCAACTCCTTCTTACGAATCTCCACATGTGCTACACTACCCATGGACTTCCGACTAAGGGCATCTGCTACTATATTGGCCTTGCTCGGATGATATAGCATGCTCATATCATAATCTTTCAACAGTTCTAACCATCGTCTCTACCTAAGATTCAACTCCTTTTGGGTGAATACATACTGCAATTTCTTATGGTCCGTGAAGACATCGACATGGACACCATACAAATAATGTCTCTAGATTTTCAAGGCAAAAACCACGGCACCTAATTCAAGGTCATGGGTAGGATAATTCTTCTCGTGAGGCTTTAGCTTCCTGGAAGCATAATCTATAACCTTGCCATTTTTCTTCAATACACAACCAAAATCGACTATGGAAGCGTCGTAATACACTACAAAACCATCAACACCATCAGGCAAAGTCAACACAGGGGCTAAAGTGAGTCGAGTCTTCAACTCTTGAAAACTCTTCTCATAAGATTCGGACCACAGAAACTTTACTTTATTTTGGGTCAAACGGGTCATAGGAGACGCAATAGATAAAAACCCTTCAGTAAAACTATGATAATAACTAGCTAGACCCAAGAAACTTTGGATATTAAGAGGAGAAATAGGTCTAGGCCAACTCTTTATAGCCTTTATCTTTTGAGGATCAACTCTAATACCTTCGGAAGAAACAACATGACCCAAGAAGGCTACAGAATTCATCTAGAACTCACACTTACTGAACTTAGCATACAACCGATGAGTTTGAAGAGTTTCCAACATGATTCGGAGATGATCCACATGATCACCCTCACTTTGGGAGTAAATAAGAATATCATCAAGGAATACTATTACAAATAATTCCAGATATGGCCGGAATACACGATTCATAAGATCCATGAAAGCCGCTGGAGCATTAGTTAACCCAAAAGAAATCACTAGAAATTCAAAATGACCATAACGGGTTTAGAAAGTTGTCTTGGGGATATCACATTCCCTAACCTTAAGTTGGTGAT
>NC_061116.1:154316315-154324184 GCF_002878395.1 Capsicum annuum
AGTAACCCTATTAAGCTGCTAGTAATCAATACACATCCGCAAAGAACCATCTTTCTTATGCACAAACAGGACAGGTGCACCCCACGGGACACACTAGGTCTGATAAAGCTCTTGTCTAAAAGATCTTTCAATTGCTCCTTCAACTCTTTCAGTTCTGTGGGAGCCATGCGATATGGAGGAATGGAAATAGGCTGAGTATCAGGAAAAAGGTCAATCCCGGACTCTATCTCTCTATCCAGAGGTACTCCAGGGAGATCTTCCAGAAAGATATCAAGAAACTCATTAACAACATTAATTGACTGAATGGTCAGGGTTTCAGACTTAGTTCTTTAACCCAAACCAAATGGTGGATGCAACCCTTGGAAATCAACTTCCTAGATTTGTGATAGGATATGAAATGACCCTTAGGAATCACAGAACTCCAGGACCATTCGAGTATAGGTTCATCAGGAAACTTAAACTTTACCATATGGGCACGACAATCAGTAGACACATAGCATGAGAGAAGCCAATCCATAACCAGAATGATATCAAAGTCAACCATATCTAGATCAATCAAATCAGCATACATAACTCGATGAAAGACAGTAATGGGATATTTCTTATACACCCGCTTAGCAATGAGAGACTCACCTACCGGAGTAGAAATCAAAATAGGCTTAGAAATTAGTTTAGGATCCATTTTAAAATTTACAGCAACCAGAGGTGTCACATAAGAAAAACTCAAACTAGGGTCCATCAACACATAGACATCAAAATAGAAAACACGAAGCATACCAGTGACAACATCGGGAGAGTCCTCCTACTCTTGACGAGGTGGTATAGCATAAAAATAGTTCTGGCATTAACCGCCAGCAGTACTAGATGAAGCACCCTGAGAAGGAACTAGATGGGCTGCGGGAGGTGGGGCACTGGTAGCCTGACTCTGAGGACGGGTATCATGACTTCGTTGTCGAGTATACGGCCAGTCTCTAAGTATGTGGCCCAAATTGCCACAACTAAAATAGCTCCGCTGACCCATATAACACTCTCCAAAATGGTTCTTACCATACTTAGCACACGATGGAGGATGAGATCGGCTACTTACACTGTCCTAAAACCTGGAAGGTACCGACCTATTCCCGAGCTTCTGCCTTCCCTGATATATGGGATCACTAGCTGAGGAAGGCAAAGGTATAAATGGACGTCTCTAAAACTGAGGGCAACTCCCTCTGGAGAATCTAGTTTGACCAGACCCTTGTTGCTCTGATCTGACTCTCTTAATCCCTCTTACTCTTTTCTTTATCCTATCTGACTCAATTTGTTGGGCGTGAATTATTAACCTAGGAAGATCAATCTCCCTATTTATCATAGCAGATCTACATTCTTTCACCACACAACTCGACACCCATTTAGAAACTTGCTCATACTAGTCCTCGAGTCAGCCATCATATTGGGAGCCTACTTCGATAGTTGATCAAACTTAAGACAATACTCCTTAACCGATAGGGAGCCTTTTCTCAAATTAATAAACTCCTCTATATTAGTTTCTCGTGACTCAAGAGGAAAGAATCTATCCAAGAAAGCATCTAGGAACAATTGCCAAGTCACCGGAGCGGTATCTTCCTCTCTACCCTTATTCCACATCTGTACCCAATCATAGGCAACATTTTTCAACTGATAAGAAGCCAGCTCCACACTTTCTTTCTCGGTCACGTGCATAATCTGTATAATTTTCTTCATTTCATCAACATACATCTACGGGTCTTCACTTGCTCTCGACCCATGAAACTCTAGCGGATTTATCCGCAAAAAGTCATAAACTCGTGCTGCTACCGAATTATTTTCCTGCGGAGGTAGAGCGTTGTCCTGAGTATTGGTGGTAACTGCCTAGGCTAGCATCTAAAAAGCTGCCAAAAATTTGGCATGGGATACCGTCTTGTGTAACGGATCAACGGGTTGAGATTGGTTGTTGTTTCCACGAGCTTGACGTGGAGGCATTTTCTGTCATAAGAACGCACGAATTAATAGTAGAAGGAAATAGTTGTAAGCATGATAGACTCTTGTAGAAAGAAATAAATGACTTTTCCTAGAACGCCCCGCAGCCTCTTGATCATAAGTGTGGCACGCTACACACCGATTCTCAAGACTCCACATAACACGGCTTGTTAGACTTCCTAGGACTCTTCACAACCTTAGGCTCTGATGCCAAGTTTGTAATGCCCCAAAATATCATCTCGAGATGCCACACGGTGCCTACACGTAGCCTCAAGCTAACCCTTTAATCCAAAATACTACCCTTGGGTTCCAACACAAAAACATACACGCTACGCTAAGGATATATATATAAGTACATATCATATCACATCGCACATGGCACAGAATATCATTAGACTGTACATATATGGAATGTCTATACACAAACTAACCCAACAATACACTAGTCTGACATAGCCTCTATACAGTAAAATAAATGAGCTATTGGGACAAACCCCCAACTGACTCAATAGACCAAAGGGATCACAAAACAATAGCACCAAAACTAGCAACTTGGTCCTCAAAGCATGAGGACTCACCACTGAAAAAATGTAGATGCGGAACTCGAATATCACTGTCGTGGCTGCGGCTGAGTACCTAAACCTACATCATGGTAAGAATGTAGCCCATAGAGGAATATATGGGTCAGCATAAAATATGTACTGAGTATGTAGGGGTGCATGCAAAATATAAATAATATCATAAATTTCGTAAAAACATACATACAGACCATAATGACACACCTGGATTGATGACATTGAATCATGCAACTCATAATATCTTAGATAGGAAATGTAGGAGAAAAACCTCATAAATCATTATAGCTCATCATAGGAAACTTGACTTACCACATCAAAAGTCGAACTCGGTATTTTAATAAACATGACTCTTATGGACATGGGAGTTTCCTATAACCGACAAACCCACATGAGCTACGTGAAATACCAATGTTTGAAACCCCCATTAGCGGGAGCGTCATACTCTTTGCCAGGGAGTACGACCGTAAATCTGCAATAATCATAATTGGGCTATCTGGCTAATAATATCATCACCAAACAACCCTATGGTGGTGTATAGGTTAGGGGAGATACCAAATTTCCCTCTCGGTGCTAAATACTACTCCCCGACAAGCTTAGAACGCGTTAGGAAATACACCACAACATCACAAGGGTCTATCATAAAGACAAAATCAAATCTCTTCATCATTTATCAAATCATATCAATTTGTGGATCCCTAACTCAACACATTTTAGCTCAAAATATTTTAATCTTCCTCAACATCAATAAGGTATCAATGCGCTGAACCATAACCAACTCAACATTTGGACAAGGATATAAAGACTCAATACATAATATTTTCAACAATTAACTCATCAAAACCATCCAGAAAATACCAAGACTCATTGCAACTTCAATATCAACATTTCTCAATTTGCCATCCAACTCTCATTTAAAGGTACTTGAGACATCAACCCATAGTAGAGATATAGAATTTCCAATATCAATTATAAATTCATAATAAGGAAATAGTGAAATGATAGTATAAATCAAGTCTTAACAAATTAAATCACCATACTCTCATAATCAAATACTTTTTAGACATAATTTCATCTCAACATCATACACATATCGGAAGACATAATCCCATAGCTCATTGACAATAATATAAGATATAAAATCATATTTCCAATTCATGGTAAAATATGTAAAATCTCATGTCAATGTAATTCAACAGAAATACCGGGCACAAGATCGAAAGGATAATCTTGTACAAAGCCCTACATACATAAAAATTAGTGATGAATATGAACTTTCAACTTCGAAACTTTATTCACAAAAATAAAGGGTGCTTCTCGAAGCCCTTAATATGATCAACTCGAATCCCAAATCAATTTGAAATTTCTACGGTTCAATCAAGAGACATAGAAGGATGAAATTTGAAGTAGTAGGGTTGGGGTTTGAGCCTTAGGAAATTTTTGAGAAAAATGAGCTATTGAATGCTCTTAATGGACATAAATCCATGGTTTACCCAGATGGATTGGAGTGGGAATGACCAAAATACCCTTAAAAATCAAATAATGTCAAATCTGTCCTTTGGTGGATTATTTTGATAGGCTGAAATAGATCGACCATAACCTTTTTCTCCGATGGCCAAATTGGATGAAACTAATTTCATTGGAAAGAGAACTTTCAGAGCTTTCTGTTGATATATAGTAGCTCACCCAGATCATTATGCTTAAGGAGTTATGATAGTTTGAATTTGACCCTAAAATTCGCCTGGCCTCAGTATGTTTTACCTGCACATTTATTGTTCACCACTATTCATGGTTACATCAAAATGATCATAACTCATCGCTCGAGTGTCCGTTTTGGATGATCCACATATCATTGGAAAGATTATTCGATGCTATACACGATGACGGGTTGCATATCCTGAAATTCCACATAGAAAAATTATTAATCATGATAATGAATAGAATTCAACATATTTTCGTCTGAGATCTTAACGGAAAATTTTTTTGGGGCATCACACTGACTACATATCTAAAAGAATCTAAACTGAGTGAAAAGAGTTGATGGGACAGACCCAACTAACTCTATACTAAACTAACTGAAAGGAAATATGAAAATACCTAAATAACATAATAGGTCCTCGATATATAAAGACTCACCATAATTGTTGTTGATGATATGGTGAACTATCTATGTGCGGTCAAGAAACTGGGCATCCAAACCAATGATATAAGACATCATAGTGCAAAGAAAAGTATGCGGACAGTACTTTCAATGTAATGGTATATGAGATAAGGTTAGGATGTAATGCATAGGTTAATTGTTCATGAATTACTGACTGGTTGAATAACATGAGATAATTGATGCATAAATGCATGAAAGATGTAAAATTTCAGAATATATGACTAAGCATATAACATGATATTGAAATAGTCCGTAAAACTAAAATATTGAAATTTGATGACTGCATAACTGATAAACTATATACTATGGTCAAGCAAAACTGAATTGAATTATGTACTAAATACAAAACTGAGACTGCGGGAGGTATTATCTAACCAACACACCCCAATGTGAGCTAATCTGGGATCCTACTCCCAACTAAACTGACACTGATTACTAGACTGAGATATGTTTAATTGAGCAATAAACCCAATTATGGTAACTAACTAGACGACAATGCTCATGGTTTATCTAAAACCATTCTGAAAATACTAAAAATATGTAAACAACTAAGTATTAGGTATTCATAACCCCCAGCATTGAATGTAATTAACAATAAAGGCGTGTAAAAGCTTTGAAAAAACATAATAGGGAATCATTCTACAAAATCATTCTCTTTGGCATTTCATCAGACACATGGAGATTAAGACTTTAATATGGGGATACTTTTAAATATGATGATATAGCATGATTACATGATAAAAATCATAAATTAAGGGTTTATCCTGACTTATATAAACATGACATAGAATCTTCAATATCCAAAACATATTATAATCTATTCCTCTTGAAAACCATTGTAATCTTAACTTGAAATCAAAATAACAAGTAATTCACAGAGATAACTCATTTAAAATATAGAAAACTCATAATTTAACATTAAAAAGGGATTTTCTGACTCCATGGTGAAAGGAAAACATGGATGAACATTACACATATCTTGAATCTTAAATCTTGAAAGAGAAACACAAATCTTTAAGCTTCCTTGATGGTTCTTGGATTTTGGAACTTGAGTTATTGGTTTTCTTGAGGAGAAAGAAATTAAATTTTATGTTCTTTGGAGGGGTTTAAGGTTTATTTGATTGAAAATTAGAGAATAATAGGCAAATAACACCTAAATTGCTGATATAAGTCTGGTTATGATAACTTGGATTGAGCAAAAAAATGCTACTGCTCCTCATTTATTTAAATTCATAATTGGAATGTGTTTTGTAGGAGCACCATGATGTGCCAAATTCCTTATTGCTATACCCATTGTGATGCACCACCATTGCGGTGAGGTGTTGGAAACAAAATCCAAATACGACCCAATCCTCGTCCAAAACTTCCATGAGATATGCTTTTTACACCTCTAAAAATAAATTAACTCAAAAACTTATGTGTCGGGGTCGGGAAGGCCAGTTTAAAAATCCTCTGAGTTTAGGATTCCAAAAATAAGACTAAGTCCCCAACTTAGTGAAATTTTCAGGTTATATACCTCTTATGCAAGCACTATGAGTTGAACTAAGATAAAAAAAGTATGAGGTATTACAAATATATTTTGTTCCCTCCAAATTCTAATTACCAAAAAGAAAAACTAAATATTCATCTAAAATATATTGGCAGCTAGGGTTTATCGCATAACATCGTATTAGATGCTTCATTCTTAAGAGGCGCACACAGCTAGGGTATATTGCAAAGCATCAAACTCCTTGGTTCAAAATAAATATGCCAGCATAAATATCATATCATAACACAACATTAGCCACTGAGTTTGAAATTGAGTTCTCAAGAGGCGCGCCAACTACGTTCATGCTTTGAATTCCTTTTACATCGAGTTTGAGAGTCATAATAGACGTTGTTTGAGTTTGAAATTGAGTGATCAAAGGCAAATTTTTCATCCTTTTCTCTCTTTTTCTCATTTTCCTTTAATTCTTTATAATTTTGATGCTCTATTTCTATTTTCTCCTGATAATTAGTGATTCATAACTTAAAAATAGTACGAAGCGTGGTTTAGTTCTACGCTAATACTATAAAAATCTAGTTAGTATCATCGTGGTGTGGTAGTGTGTAGAACAAGGGAAACAATAATGGAAAAATATTTTTCAAAAAAGGTAATACTGTAGTGTCGTTTAGTTTAAAGTGGGTACGTACAACTATAGTGTACAATAATGCATTTTCATACTATGTTACTAGGCATGTCTTGGACATTAAAGTTGAGTTGTTGAGGTTCCGTTTTTATTTTTTCTTATCTCTTGAGTCAAAAATGTAATCTTAAAAATTCCTTTTTCTTTGTTTTGGGGTGACTCTTTATTTCTAAAATGGGTCTCTAGTTGATAATTTGGTACTCAAGAAACAACCATTTGCATGTGATTTTATTACTTTGATCATCTTCTTAGTTTGTTGAAATAGGATGGTGAACCAGAAAGGTGGAGATGGATAAAAGAATTGGTCTTGATTATTCACTATTCTCTTTGTTTGTAGAATTGTTCTATACATTGTTAGTTGAGTTGTTCTTGATCTTGATGCTTTTTCTAATAATGGATTTTCTTTGTAGTTCCCTTTTTACTGATCAAGGGGAAAAATTAGAGTTCTTTATAGTCTTATTGGGACCATAGATACAATCATTTGCACGTGATTTCATTACTTTGATTATTGATTGAGATAGTTAGGTAAACCATATAGGTGGAGGCACAAAAGGACTAGTTTTTAAAAATATGATCTTGAGAATACTCTCCTCTTTATTTTGGGGTATCTCTTTGCTTCTAAAATAGTTCTATAATTGAGAACTTGGGTTGTACTTGATCTTATTTCTTTCTCTGATAATGAATTTTCTTTTTAGTTCCATTTGTTTCTTGATTAAGGGGCATAATTGAAGTTCTTTATGATCTTTATTTGGACCAAGAAATAACCACTTGCATGCGATTTCATTACTTTGATTATAGACTGAAATAGGTAGGTCAACTAGCTAGGTAGAGGTAGTTTTAATTATTAACTCTTATCTTTGTTTTGGGTGATTCTTTATTCCTAGAATGGTAGTGTAATTGGTCAGTCGGATGCTTCTCAATCTTGTTGCTTTTTCCAATCAAAGAATTAAGTTTATTGAGGACCTAAGAAAGAACCATTCTGCATTAGTTT
>NC_061116.1:154327184-154426532 GCF_002878395.1 Capsicum annuum
GTGGAGGTGGAAGAAAAGAACTTGTCTCAATTTGTTACTTTTATTTGACTATTTCTTGAAAGTGTTGGAAATATCTCTGGTTTTAATTTTAATGAGCTAATTATAGAAGTTACCAAAATCTTGGAAAGGGTAACTGGGGAATGTTGTAACTATTTAACTAGGGCAAGCCATTTTTATACAATTAAAGGCATTGTTAAAGTGCAGAAACTTACTTATCCTAACTTAGTAGTAAACAAATGTAGTAGGTGTTCCAATTGTTTTTATGTTCTATATATGTCATGGTCCTTTAAGTATGATAATTGCAAAATGTTGGAGCAGTTTCAACTTATGGAGGGCATGAATTGATAGGAAGGTGTGGAGGACGCAGATTAGGGTAGAGGGTTAGTGGTTAGGAGTTCCTCTATAACAGTAGGAAAGAGTGCTTTGTCTGCATCTGAGGTTTCTTGTTTACGGTGTTTTGGTGATGCCTATGATTTTGAATAGATAGTTTATAGTATTATCTTATGGTTGTCTTATTTGTTATATTAGATAGCAGGGTCTTATCCTTTTTTGTTGTGTGCTTTTCTATTTGGGTTAAGTTATATTATTATGCATCCTGAGTTTGAGGTCTATGGTAAACAACGTCTCTACTTCATCTGAGGTATTGGTATG
This sequence comes from Capsicum annuum, assembly GCF_002878395.1. Taxonomy (NCBI): domain Eukaryota; kingdom Viridiplantae; phylum Streptophyta; class Magnoliopsida; order Solanales; family Solanaceae; genus Capsicum; species Capsicum annuum. The sequence goes on from NC_061116.1 coordinate 154,327,836, forward strand.
GTCTGCGTACACATTACCCTCTCCAAAAAACCCACTATATGGAAATACATAGGGTATGTTATTGTTGTTGTAATATGTTAACTCATTGCAAATTGTCTTTGTTACTGTCACTTATTAAATTTACTTTTTTGTGTTACTACATTTAGAAAGATCTGAAGAGGCTAATTTAAACTTAGTTTTAGCTTAGCACAAGTACCATGACTAGGTAAGAAATTTGTATCATCAGCCAACACATAATTCTGATAACTTACTCGTGGATTTTAGAATTTACTTATAAGTAATTAATGCTTTTGTATGTTATGAGATCTAATTTTAATATTGACCTTTTTAGAAATACAAATTTCCATCCAAGGATTGGGTAGATTACCTAGGCATAGCAAAGAGTATAAATAGGGTGTTATATCTTTTTTTTATTTTGGTTACATATGGAAATCCTAAAGGAGAAGAAATTTAGTGCCCATGTGATAAGTGTTGTAATGTCTATTGTACTCGATGAGATGTAGTGTATAATTATCTAATAGATCGTAGATTTGTTAAAGGTTATAAGAGATGGATCAATCACAAGGAATGGGAAATCTATTTGAATGTTGACATCATATGGACGATGCAATTGATGATATTGAGGGATTGTTGAATGATTAGTTTAGACATGTAGCACAGGCTGAAGAAGTTTATGAAGGTCCAAATAAACATACCAAGAAATTCTATAACTTAATTGATGAGGCAATACAAGACCTATATCCCAGCTGTAAAGGATTCTCTAAACTATCATTCATAATGCATTTATATTTGTTGAAGTGTCTGCATAGATAGAGCAATGAATCATTCACTTCTCTCATAGAATTATTAAAAGAGGAAATTGCAGAGTAGAACATTCCTCCATCCTACAATAAAGCCAAGTCTATGGTCATGGATCTTGATCTTGATTATGATAAAATTCGTGCTTGTCCTAATGAATGTATATTGTTTAGGAATGACCATAAGGATAATGAATCTTGTCATGTTTGCAGAGATTCTCGATATATTAAACCTCCTAAAGTATATTATGGGCTTGTTGAGCCTTCTAAAAAACCTCATCATGTTCTAGCAAAAATTTTGACATACTTTCCATTAGTTCCTAGACTCAAAAGGCTATTTATGTACTTAAAGATAGCAGATTCATTAAGATGGCATAATAAGGAGAGTTCTAAAGATTGAAAGTTAAGGCATCCTGCTGTTGGACAATCATGGAAATATTTTGATAGCTTGTATCTAGATTTTACAGTAGATTCTCATAATTTGAGGTGAGGCTTGGAAACTAATGGATTCAATCCATTTTGGACCATGAGTATGTCTCATAGAACATGTCCAGTTTGGTAATGGTATATAATTTTCCGCCTTAGACATGCATGAAACCAGAGTATTCTATGATTTGCTTACTTATTCTTGGGACTTATTCACCTGGAAATGACATTGATATTTATTTAGAACCATTGTTTGATGATTTAAATTTATTATGGTAAAATGGTGTTGAAAGATATGATGCTTCAAGAAATCAAATCTTCCAAGTGAGAGAGACTCTTATGTGGAAAATTAGTTACTTTCCTGCATATGCTATGTTATCTGGTTGGAATACAAAAGGAAAGTTGGCTTGCCTTTGTTGTAATTATGAAACTAATTCTAGATATCTTAAACATATGGATCATCATGTTTTCTACCCATATATCATCCGTGGAGATCTAATAAAAGATCTCTCAATGGAAAAATTAGATTTAGACCTCTTCTGCATTTGTTAAAGGGAACTGGTATGCTCAACAACTTTTGTAACTTGAACAATGTGTTTCGAAATAAGAGAAAGAGTTCAAATTATTGCCAATGGAGAAAAGGTCAATCTTTTTTAATTACCTTATTGGGAACACAATTCGTTAAGCAATAAGCATGATGTGATACATATAGAAAAGAACATAGTTGATGTTTTAATTGGAAATCTTTTGGATATTTCTTGCAAAAAAAAAGATGATGCAAAGGCTCGTTATGATTTGAAAGAGATGGGAATTAGGAATAGAATTCATCCAAAAGATACCGCAGATGGCAAGAGAGTTAAGATTGCAAAAGCATGTTTCTCAATGACTGATGGATAAAAATCAATTTTTTGTGGAGTTTCAAAGACAGCTTTACTACCTGATGGTAGTGCCTACAAATATATAGGTGTGTGAAACTAGATGAAAGAAAATTATCTAGCTATAAGACTCATAATGTTCATTTCATGTTACATTATTTACTACTAATACCAATTAAAAACATCTTTCCTGATCATGTTACTAGTGCTTCTATTTGTTTAAGTTCCTTCTTTCATTTTTATGTAAAACTTTTATCACAATGGAAGAAATAAATTGCTGTGAAGTTGAGATCATAGAAACAATAAATTGGTTGGAGAAAATTTTTCACTTGGGATAAAAAAATCTAGGGTTTCATCAAGAGGATCAATTTGGAGCTTGTACGAGCAATTTCCCTCCATCATCTTCGTAATCTAAGGTAAGATAATTCTCCCTCATTATTTGATCCAACTAAAGGCATATTTTATGAATTGTTTTCATGGAAAAATTGTTGCATAGTTTTGGGTTATCAATCATATGTAGGGGGTTTTGGTTATAAATGCTTGGTTATGATTTTTCCATATTTTAATTATAAATTTACATGCTTTAAATGGTGGTTGGGACAATTGGTTGCATGGGAATGGTTAATTGGTAATTGGTAATTGGTTTTTGTTAAGGAAACACTTTGCCCCATATGTTTGATAAAATTCCTATCATAATACTATACTATATTGTTACACTTTTAATGGAACTATTGCATGTTATAACTTGGTAATGGAACCTAAATGGCATAAGTGTTTTAAATAGTTTGGAATGGGTAAATGGTAAGATCTTAATCACTATGGTTGATGTAACTAAAAGCCTTGTGGGGTACAAGGTAATCCCCCAAGTAACTAAATAGTATAATTTATGCGTACATGGGAACTTCTTATTCTTTAAAAAGGATGGATAAGGATGTTGCTTGCAAGCTATAGTCGGTATGACGATACCGCTACTTATATCCTTGGTTAATAATAAGTGGAATGGTGGTTTGATTGTGTTGTAATGGTTTTGATTGAGAAATAATGATGGGGTGTAATAGCTAACCATGAAGGTGTGAGTCTAATGGACGGACACTGGAGACTTATGTTTTTCGACATGAGGATATGGTTATGATGACCATATGGGGTATATCGAATACCCTAAAATACATTCATATATATTTTTCATGGATAGTGGATGTTACTTGGGAATCCCCTACTCCTATGGTATCTCAGGTTTGTGCGGCTACACGCATCGAGGCCCGTTTGGGGGATTAAACTAGACCCATTTAGCCCGTGGGTAGATCTAGGACGGTTAAGCTACACATACCCAGGTTAATGGTTGTAAGTGTATGCTAAACCCGGTTCTTTTTTCCCAGTATGGTTACATATATATATACATATATATGGTTGTGAATGCTCATGGTTGGTTTACTTTGTTTTAAAGTTTGGCATTATCTTATCCTTATCCTGAGTACTTGCTAGTGTTCACCTGGTAACCCATCTTCGGGCGGCTGTATCCCCATGCGATACACAAACTGGCTATTCTACTTCTCCTGCTTAGTGATAGGATTTAGGATCATCTATTTAATTAAAGTGGTAAGCTTTCATACTTCAGAAGGCTCCATTTCAAATCATAGCTTTTTTTACATACTTTGGTTCTTTTATAGACACTAGTTTTGGCTTTGTTTTGGGGCGTGCCCCAATTGGATTTATTTTTTCTTTTAGTTAGAGGCTTTATTTTACTACTAAGGGTTTGAATAGGCAGTGTTGGTATTTATATCATCCTTAGTCTTTGCATTGGTATTGGGGTTGATACCGTTCGACTGAATTTATGATTGTTCCATCTTTTTATGTTATGTTATGGATATGAACTTGGTTATTATATTGGTTTGGTTATATTTGTTGGTTGGTATTGGATGGTTGGACTTTCTTGGGTTGTTCACGGATATAGACCTATCACAGAGCCTATAAGTATAATAAACACTATCTTATTATACGTTCAGAATTTATCTAACTCAGGGTATTCATATTTGGAGGTTGGGTTGGGTAACGGGGTGGTCCCTAGTCTTTATTGGACTTGGGATGCCCATTATGACATGGCCTTGGTTCTAGTCTTATCAAGATCCAACCAAATTCTATTTCCCTATTTGGAGGTACCCCTATTAAAACTTTGTGGAAGGCATGAATCATACCAGTGATAACATCTGGCAAACTCTTCTGCTTCTAATAGGATGGTAAAGCATAAAATCAATTCTGGCATTGACTGTCATCGATACTTATTAATGCGCCCTGTGGGGGAATTCGGTGACCTGGTTGAGCTGCTGGATTAGTAGCCTATGTCTGAGAATGAATATCTCTACTTCCTTGCTTAGTATACGGATACTCTTTGATCCTGTGGCCCATCTTACCATAACTATAACAACCAACTTTACCCATTATTCACACACCAAGATGGGTCTTGCCATATTTTGCATATGTCGGGTAACTGGGCCACCTGACTACACTATTTTTATGACCTAGAATTTGAAGTCCTACCCCAATGCTTCTACCTTATCCTAGGTGCAGGGGCACTGGCTGAAGATGGCACAAGGACTGGTGAATAACCCTAAAATTGTGAATGGCTTCCCCTTCCAGTCCTAGCTCTCTTGCTTCTCTTCTCTCTATCTTTCAACTTTTTTCCTAGATCTAGTGAGCATGATTCATCAATCGAGAATTATACATATCTCCAATCAAAATGGCAGTCCTACTCTCCTTGACCATCAAATCAGAAACCCCAGTTACAAACTTACTCATACCAGTTATAGAGTTAGATAACAACTCTGGGGCACATATAGCTAAGTGAGTGAACTTAAGGTGGTACTCATTCACTATCATAGATACCTACCTTAGGTTTATGAGCTCCTCTACTTTATCCTTCCTCATCACAAGAAAAGAACCTGTCCAGAAAAATAGTTTAAAACACCTTCCAACTCATAGGAATTGCATTCTGACCCCTACCATCCTTTCAAATAGTAACCTAATCATAAGAAACATCATTCAGCCTATAGTATGACAACTCTAAACTCTTCTCTTTGGTGACATGCATGATATTAGTAATCTTCCTTACCTCATCAATAAAGAGTTGAGGATCATTATCCACCTTTGACCCATGAAACTCAGGTGGATTCATCCTCATAAAGTTCCAAATTTTAGTTGCAGCTAAGTTACCATTTTGATAAAGTAGGACTATTACCTATTGGTTTCCCAAAAAATTAGCATTCATAACTTGGGCCAACGCTTGAAAGGCAGCCCAAAATTAAATATGAGATGCATTCTTATTCAGAGGTTCTATATGTAGGGGTGGTTGATCACCATTTATGCATGAGTCGGCTCGGCGAAGAGGCATACTGATTCACTTAAAATTATGATTTAAGGCAGATAGAGACAACTATAAGCAAGATAGATCATGAATGAAATGATGTTTCCTAACTCATTTCAGAGCTTCTTACTCATAAATGTGGTGCGCTTCACATTCATGATCAAGACTCTACATAATGCGACTTGTCTGACTCCCTCAGACTTTTTAAAACCATAAGCTTTGATACGATATTTATAATGGCCTAGAAGTACCCCCTGGACATCACATAGTGCTTAAGACTATGAATATCCCTAAGCTAACCAATGATATCTATTCAACTTCAAACTCATTTGGAAAGTAAGTTGACATATGTATAAAAATTGAAAGAAAAAAACTTAATATCTCATTTTCAACTAGTAAATTGGAGATCTTAAACAAACTCTTTAAGCTAAAAGATAAGTAGTCTGACAAGCCTCTACTATTAACTAGTGCTCCACTGGGATAGACCCTAGCCAACTTGAACTTAAATGGAAATCAAAGACCTAAATAACTTTTAACAATGAACAAGATCCTGATAAACTAGGTCCTCATACTTTGATGACTCACCAAAGTTGAGATACAAGTGATGATGTCTGTAGTCAATCGCGCTGATCAAAATGAGCACTAGAACCTACATTTTAAGATTATGTACCACATAGACGAATATGTGGGTTAGTACTTCTATGATGTACTAAGTATGTGGGGGTGAATGCATAAGTAAAACAAGAACTGAATATATATACACATTTTCAAAATGATGCATGCTAAGCATAAATGACTCACTTTTTGACTTAATTGAAACTAAAGACTGTAAAATGCTAAAATATAGATAATAAAACATATGAAATAACTTAGTGAGCCATAACACTTAGTTTCTGAAATCGTTAATTTTATACTTTCTTCTAGGAGATTCTTCTAACCGATATAAACCATGTGAGCTATCATGGAGTCCAAGGTCTTACCCACATTGGGAAGAGTTATTCTACCCTTTCTATCAGGATAGAACCTTAAATTATGTGATCACTATAGTTTATCCATATTGGGAAAAAGCATAACCTATGGTGACTCGTAGTTTCCAAGAATTTTTTATACGCTCGTCCATATTCCCTTCTCGGTGATAAATACTAATCCTAGAATATATATATATATATATATATATGCTCATACATAAGAAATCCATGCTAAAATAGTATAAGGGTTTACAGAATGAAAACCAGTTATGTTTCTCTTTACTTATAATCGTAATCAAGATGAACACTTAGTAATTTCAAGTCTTATATTTAGATAAAATGATCAAGCTTTATTGAATCATGCTATATTTCATATGATCGGAACTTTAAAAGCTTAAACTTTCTGGTAAACTTAATGCCTCTTCTTAAATCTTGAAACTCATACTTTCTTTTATAACACTTATAACAAAATATCACGCTCAACACCCATAGAGAAATCTTTCATCAGAATCCTCATCAAAGTAATAAAATTCAAATCACAACATCAAATCTTAAAGTTCAAACATGAATACAGGTAACCTTTATACAGTTTAGCCTTTTAGATCATAAGATAAGGTTAGGCTTCAATATATGACAATTTGGGGAATAAACCCTAATGTAAAACTTGTAAATTTAATCTAAAAAATCATGATTTTTGGGACCAAGAATGGAAGATTAACCTAGTTCAAAAACCCCACATACCTTGAATTGCTTGACTTATGAATAGAACTTGAACTTTGAGACTTGAGAGATGACTTGGTGTGAGAAATCCTAATATTTTATTCATGAAGATAGGAGGAGAAAAGATGTTTATTAACTGAAGGATAGAGGAAACTAACACCTCTCTGGGGTTATAGGTCATGGGTTAGAAGTTATAAGAGGGGAAAGACCAAAAGTACCCTTAACTAAACTTACACAAATTAACCGCTAGTCATCAGGAGTCAACTATACGACTCATATGGTAAGGATACGAGTTGGACTAGTACCTCATAAGCTTGGAAGTGCAAATATAGAACACAATGGTCAACATGCAAGTGGTAGCTTACAACTTGTTACATGTCCGTACGACTTTGAAACAACCACTCGTAACATGGAGACAAACTTATGGAACTTATACTTCTAAACATACGACTTCTCTTCATACGACTCATAACATACTATGATGATTTCTAGGGTCAAATCATTTCTACAATTGACTCCAACTGGTCCATACTGCCATAGATACAACTTACAACATATGACTTGTATGGTGTATATATGACTTAAGAGGATGAGGCATAATTTTCACAACGGCTTTTATACATAGGGTATTACAACCTATAAATGCAACAAAAGTGGCACATATCCTTCAAATTTTTATTTTAATAGTAATTTTGAGTTTTTTACTATCCATAAAACTATGGCACTATATGGTGTGTTTGAGAAATTCAATAGTGGGAAGTATTTTGGAATAGAGTGGAAAGATAGACAACTAAAAATAGGGAAGCTAAATTAGTCCTGAATTACAGCAATTGCAGTCACTGTGTAATCACAATCGTATTCACTTTATCATCGCGATTGCAGTCCTTTGGCTGTAATCTTAATTCAGATAGTTTTAAAAATAAATATTCACCTAATGGATCAACCCATATGTACTTTCAAGTGACTCATATTCACATCCATTTTTACTTGTGTTAAGAGCATTTGGAAGTAAATTGCATCCTCCCTGCATTCCCTCTTCAGGTATGTGCTTTGATTCTCTTCTTGTATGCTCGTGTGTGGTCTTTTGAATATATGTTTAGTTTTAATGGCCTAAAATTATGGTTTGAATGCATGATCTTGAGATTAATTAATCTTGTTTTGTGTTTGGGTTGCTATTTTTTGTTTGTGAATGGTTGGGGAAGTATTGAGTACCCAAAATTAAGTAAAATGGGGGTAATATCATATACACACCAAATGCCTAGTTAAATGTCTGAATGAAATCCTTACTAGTTTTTTTTTCATGTTTTAAGGGCATAATTGGGTGTTTAGGATTTGTGGTCCATGTTCTTAGTGTCATTTAATGGTTATAAACACAAAATTGTATAGAAAATTTGAAATTTAGATATGATCATGCTTGGCCAACTGTCTCAAGTACCTCCATCACGATAACCAGATTGAGATTATGGAAGTGTGATTGTAGTCCTATGACTTAAGATCACAATAGCACAATTATGATCACGGTCAAATAAATTATGATTACAGTCTAGTGACCTGCAACAGTGGTATCGGAGAGTTGTAAGGCAACTATGTCCAAATCTCAGTAATCTTAGTTTAAGATTAGAGAACCATAGCCCAAATTTGATCAGAGAACCATCTCTTTAGCTTAATTAAGTCACATAGCATAGTTTTCACATGGTGATGTTGATAATTGATACTTTTGTGTTTTTTTAGGTTTTCAAAGCTAAAGATGGCAGACTTCAACCAAACTCGCTTTATGTCCCCTTAGTGCTAAACTCTTCACTATGGAGACTTGCCTATGAAAAAGCTACTTCTGGAGCGACGCATATGTTTTGACAAGGTCCAGGAGAAGCTCCCAGCCTTTTGTGTAAAATTGGCAGCCACTGGGTGGAGATACTTTGCGCTGGATCCATATATGGTAAATAATTAATTTTTAGGGAGTTCTCTGCAAGCCTCAGCATAGTATCTTTCCCTGACCCAGCTATGAGAATTCAAGAAAGGAAGTCCACTTTGGGGCCAAGAAAATCAACGACAAACATGGGCTACTAGATGCTTACATGATATAATATGAGGTAAAGGTTTGTGAATCAGTGAGGTGGCTACTTGAAAAGTTGTATCCTAGAAGAAAGGTCCTACTGGATGCTATGAAGATGGGGATATCATTGCATGATATCATTGTTGAGTCTCAATTCCTTTTAGCTATCATCTGTAGTTGGATATCCCCATGCACGAACATGACCTATGTCCCAATTATGAGAGCTCGGATGGTCACGCGCATCTTAGAGAACATTTCTTTTAATGTTTTGGATATTATGTTGTTAGATATAAGGTATTTCAAGAATAAAGGTGGCTCCTAACTCATATTTCCTTTTGTTATCATAGAACTATGTAACAGTGCTAGTGGTGAGGAGTACCCTGGAGATACTTAGGTATGCCCAAAGAACCTTATTTACCCTCTTATAATTCAGGGTGAGGACACACTTGGAAAGAGTAAGGAAAAGAAAAATTGACCTGGGAAAGTCAAAAGATGATGACATGGTCTCATGCAGTCCATCTACAACAAGTTTATTTGATGATATCTTGAGTAATATGAGAGCAATCAAGGAGTTTATCTCTGGGCTACTGATGGGACTAGGAGGCCCTTCTATCGCTCGCCACTATTATATTGCACAAATTGATTATGAGTGATTTTTGGCAGACCAAAAGGAGAAGGAGGTCACCATATCTAGGCTTGAGAGGTCTTACTCATCCTTTGCATGATTGTAAGAGAGCTACGGTATTCTCATAAAAAGATGTAAAAAGGGAGAAGAAGAGAGAAAATTTTTTTGCTCATATGTGGAAGGGGTGAAGGGCCTATGAAAGGTCCTGAAGCCCAAAGAGAAAATTCCTTCTCCTAGGGCAGATTCTGATGATGAGGTCCAAGCTATATGGTCAGATTCTGATGAAGCAGAGAATAAAACTGAGATCGAGAGAGATGACAGTTCTTGATGCGATCACAGGGAGCCCTCTTTACTCTTTCTATTCTTTATTGATATGCAATGACACTGCAAGCTTGAGATGGGGGTGCTAGTCTTAGTATTTGATTTGATATTTATTCAGTCTATATTATTTGGATATTTTTATGTTTATTTAGATGATGCTATTTTAATTTTGGTTTTAATATTGGGCCCCCCGATGATGCCTATATTTGATGGATTAGTCACTTATTTTCATTTTTTGATTTGTTTCTATTCTTAGATTTTTACCTTGTTTTAATAACTATGTTAGGCGAGCCTTTCTCTATGATAGTCTGAGTGACAACATTTTTAATAAATAATCATTGTGTTTTTAGGATTTTGAGCTATAGATACAGGGGTAGTCTAAGTACCCATGTCATCATAGATTTGGGATTGCCCTTATTCCTAAGGTGCACTCTAAGTAGCCATATGGTCTTTCCTTGTGAGAGACGAAATTTGAGATAACATCTTAATTTAGTGAAAATGATACCCATTCTTTTGTGGTGAAAAGAAAAAAAAGCACCCCCTTCGTCCAAAAGTTTTATGTGAAAACCAAGGGCATGGATATCAATGATCTTATAAGAACTCTTTACCTCTTTTTTGTGACTCCAAGATATTTTTTTGGTATTATATAGTAAATATCTCCTTTGATCTCTAAGTAGGAAATCCAATTATCCTACATTAATAGTTTGCATCCCATGTGCAGTGAGCTTATTATTCAATTCTCATGGTTATTTGTGTCTTCTAGAACTTTCATAGTTAATATTTCAAAGCAAATCATGATTACGTATGTGAAACACCCTGGTTTTTGGACCTCAAAAAATTTTCTTTATTTTTAGTTTTTGGGAAATATACGACTTAGGTAAATGAGTAGTACACTTGGGTATGGGTGGTATGGTCCATTCATATGTTAACCAGTGTTCACTGGTGAGATGGATGTAGTTACTGTGATGGGTACAATTTGGTTTGTATGAGTCATATCAGTGCATACGGGTCATTTGTTTACTTCACTTAACCTTACACTTGGTAAATTAAGTTGGATTTGAGTACGACAACTCAACATGAGTCATAAGATAGGGTATGAGTCATACCATGGACTCATATGGTGGTCAATATTCAAACCCTTTGAAATTATATTTTTCCAGTGTTATGGTTTATGGGTACTAGTCGTACACTTGGATACGACTTGGGTTTGGGTGTGTCATACCTTAGATAGTTTTGGGTCTAAGGGGAAAATCCTATGGTATGAAAGGTGGGTACTAGATGGATATGACTCGTAAGTGTCAGTTTTACCCTATGATGGGAATTAAGTGTAGTTTAATAAGCACAATCTGGACATTTTCCCATTTATCCTAATGAGGTCCCACGATTTATATTGCACTTGATAGGTTATTTGACCAACTATTCCATTCTTAAACACTTAGACAACACTCTTAAATCCTCTCTAGAGTTCTTGGGCAAAGGACACTAGGGTTTCATCTTAAGGAGTAAATTGGGGATTGTCTTGGTGATTTCTCTCTATCATCATCTTAGTTTAAGGTAAGTTATCTTCCCTCATTTTTATTTCCAACTATAGGCATGGATTTTGTATAATGTTTTCATGATTCGAATGTTGTATTATTTTGGGTTTTCAAATATGATTTGGGGGTTTTGGTTATAAATTCTTGGTTATGGTTTTCCTATGTTTTAAGTATGCTTTTATATGCATTAATGGTGGTTTTGTGTAATTGGTTTCGTGGGAATGGTTGTTTGGTAATTGTCTTTGGTTTTGGAAATACTATGCCTCCAATAATTTTGATAAAATGCCTATAACAATGTTTTTACCATAATATTAGGTCTTCAATGGAACTTATGAATGGTTAAACTTTGTAATAGAACCCTAAATGATATGAATAGTTTAAATGGTTTTGGAATGACTTTGCATAATAAACATAATTGAGGAGTACAATGGAATTCCCCAAGTTAATATGGTAATAGATACTTGTGGGGTACATAGGAATCCCCTAAGTTAATTAGATAATAGGTTCTATGGGTACGTGGGAATCCCTTGACCACTAAAAGGTTTGGCTAAGTACAATACTTGCAAGTTATAATCGGTATGACAATACCACTACTAATAGCCTTGGTTAATAATAATAGAATAATTGTTTGGTTGGTAAAGAGTTTTAATTGGGCAATAATGGCAGGGTGTGAAAGTTAACCATGAAGGTGGGAGTTCAATAAATAAACACTGGAAACTTATGTTTTTCTACATGAGGGGTTGGGAATGGCGACCTTTTTATGACACTATAAGGTACACGGGAATCCTCTAAGTACAACGTATATATGTATCACAGAGAGTAAGGGGTCCATAGGAATCCCCAACTCTTATGGTATCTCCGGTTCATGTGGTTACATGCATCGAGGCTCGTTCAAGTGGTTACATTGGACCTATATAGCCCATGGGTGGTTTTAGGACGATTAATATTCACATGCCCAAGTTAAATATTTTGAATGTATGCTAAATCTGGTTTTCTTTACCGGTATAGTTATATATATATATTTATGTATGGTTTGTATGCATAAGGATGGTTTACTTTTTTTTCTTTCATGGCATTATTTTTTCCTTATGCTGAGTTCATGCTAACATTCACCCCCTAACCTATCTTCGGATGGCTCTATCCCCATGAGAAATAGGAACTAACTATTTTACTCCTCCTACTTAGCATTTGGATATTCGGGGGTCAACTTTGGATTTAAGTGGTGAGCTTCCATTTTTATGAAAGGATCCATTTCGTGTATGTTATTTCATACTTTGGATTATTCTTTGATATTGTTTTTGGCTATGGTTGGGGGAATGTCCTGACCAGATTTTTGTATTATTTTGGTTAGTGGCTTTTGTGGGTCTACTATGGGTTGTAATAAGTAGATCGATATTAGTTTAGCCTTAGTATTGGCATTCGTATTGGGGATGAAATCATTGGATAAAATATCTCACCGCTCCATCTTATTTCATTTTAGGATTTTATATTTAATTATATTTGAAACTTATTTGGTTATGGTTTGATTTATCATTTTGGTTTGGCTTGGTATGGTTAGATAGGTGGTATGAGATGGTTGGACTCGGTTGGGTCAATCACGATTGTGCTCCTATCCCAGAGTCTTTATATGAGTTGTAACACTATCTTATTATATTCTCGAAATTTAACCAACTTATGCCAGGAGGCTAGAGGTTAGGTTGGGTAGTGGGGTTGGTTTTCAATCCTGGTCGGACTTAACACGCCCATTACGATAAGGCCCAGGGGTCCAGTCAAGTCAAGTTGGTATTAAAGGCTTAGGTTCATAGTCAATTGGGAGTCCACAAAGTCGTGGCTGGTAGAGTCTCTTTTAGGAGATTGTAGCATGCCACACTCATAAGAGAGAGACTACAAGGTATTTAGGAATATTTCACTTTCTAGGTATTCTATTTTCAAACTTGGAGTCTGAGTCCTAGAATTCTTCCCTAATCCTTTGTTGTTCTCTATTAAGATCATGCCTCAATAATCTAGAATACAAGAGAATTCTTTTGTCCCATCAAGGGATGATATTGATGTAGTACATCCTACACCTGGAGTTCACACTTGTTCTCAGGTTCCTATCTTTGATTGTTCTGGATTACCCCCAGTAGCTACTAGTCCTCCTTAAGGTAAGGTAACTAATGCAGAATTTTTCCAGTCTATTCATACTATTGCTCAGTTGGTTGCTGCTTAGGCTTAGTGGGATGTGTCTGTTGGGTTATCTATTGAGGCCACAAGGGTTGGCCAGGTTATAAAGTTGAATCCTTCTAGGTTTACTAGTGTGAAAGTGGAGAATGATCCTCATGGTTTAATGAATGAAAGGTGTAAATTTTGCAGCTTATCATCTTAAAGACTTTCATACAAATAGTGCGAGGAGTGGGATAGGGATAGAGGTGATGTGGAGGAGTTGTCCATATGGGATACTTTTTCTAATGATTTTATGGATTGTTTTTTTTCTCAAGAGATGAGGGAAGTAAAGATGGAGAAGTTTGTGAATCTCAAGTAAAGTAAAATTTTTATCAATAAATATGGCTTAAAGTTTGATCTATTGTCTAGGTATGCTCCTGATTTGGTGGCTAACAAGAGGGCGAGAATGAGAAAGTTCACTTCTGGTTATATCAAGATCTGATCCTTGAAAGCAAAACTACTTTGTTGATCAAGGATATGAATATTTCGAAGTTATTTGTCCTCATGCAGGGGGTGGAGGATGAAAAGAGAAAATAAGTTGAGTTTAGGGAAAGGAAAGGTAAGAGAAGTATGGCAAATGGGATGGAGGTAAATGGGCAAAGAAAAATTATGGGAGTTTGGTTTCTTTCTCTACTGCTAGTGCTCCTTACCCGAGGCAGTTGGGTGATAGGCGTCTGCAAGGTGATGATAATTTTTTGGAACAAGTTCCAATTCTTAGGCTAGTGGGGGTCAGTAGACTTCTTCATGGCTCCTTTCTGGTTCTATCATTGTCTTCATCTAGGCTATTGTGAAGAATACAAGGACAAGTATTTTAAATATGACCAGTCAAGCCATATGCTTAAAAAAATTTCAGCCAAAGACGGTGCGTCGAGAGCGATCAAAGCTTTAGTTGCTTCGTCTTCTGCTCCTGTACCAAGTGATGCTTCTTTTATATGTTCTCCTACTTTTGGTACCGGACTGGCCTAAATAGGTCTTATGCTTTTACATCTCAGTAGGAATCTAAGGCATCACCTTTTGTCGTTACTAGTATGTTATAATTCTTTTCTCGTGATGTGTATTGTTTGCATGACCTGAGGTCCACTCTTTCTTATGTGACCATATATGTGGTTGTGTGTTGTGGTCTTGATCATGAGGTTGTTTTGGATTCTTTTTCTATTTCTACCCAGATAAGTGACTCGATTATTTCTAAAAGAGTCTATAGGGGATGTATGGTATCTGTTGGTAGTAAGCAGACCTTGGTAGATCTATTTAAATTGGATATGGTGGATTTTTATGTTATTCTAGGGATAGATTGGTTACAATCTTGGTACGCGTCCTTAGATTATCAGACCTGTAAGGTTGTTTTTAGGTTCCCTGGTGAATCAATTATATAGTGGGAGGGTGGTTCCCTAGCTCCTAGGGGGAGGTTTATTTCTTATCTTAATGCTCAGAGGTTAATCTCTAAAGGTTGTCTTTATTACTTAGTTAGTTAAAGATTCTAGCTTGGAAGGTCCTTCTCTACATTAAATTCTAGTGGTAAAGAAGTTTCTTAAGGTCTTTCTAGATGATTTTCCATATCTTCCTCCGGATAGGAAAATAGAGTTTTGTATTGATTTTGTTCCGGACACTCATCCAATATATATTCCTTCTTATAGAATGGCTATGGTTATGTTGAGGAAACTTAAGAACCAACTTAAGGATTGTTAGATAAGGGGTTTATTTGTTCTATTGTATCCCCGTGGGGTGCACCAGTGTCATTCTTGCGTAAGAAGGATGGTTCCCTTCGAATGTATATTGATTATCGGTAATAAATAAGGTGATGATCAAGAACAAGTATCCTCTCTTAAGGATAGATGACTTGTTTGATCAGTTGTAAGGTGTCAAGCTCTTCTCTATGAGAGATCTTCTATCTTGGTATCATCAGCTTAAGATTTGGGAGGAGGATATCCCTATGATAGTTTTTCATACTCGGTATGGGCACTTTGAATTCTTGGTGATGCAATTTGGTTTGACTAATGCCCCGATAGTAGTTATGGACTTGATAAATATGGTTTTCAGGTAGTTCTTGGATCTCTTTGTCATTGTATTTATTGATAACATTCTGGTTTATTCCAAGAGTGAGGTAGATCATACTAATCACTTCCATGTGGTATTGCATACCTTGAAGGAACAAGAATTGTATGGTAAGTTCTCTAAATGTGAATTTTGGTTGAATGCTGTGACTTTTCTTGGTCATACTATTTTAAGCAAAGTGATCATCGTGGATCCATAAAAGGAGGTGGTCATTAAAAAGTGGCCTAGACGAACAACTCCAACAGATAATTAGAGCTTCTTGGGTTTGGCTGGGTATTATCGATGATTTATGGAAAAAATTTTGACGATTGTTGCTCCGTTGACTAAGTTCAGTTAGAAAAAGGTAAAGTTTTCTTAGTTGGATGCTTGTGAGGGAAGTTTTGAGAAGTTGAAAGTTAAGCTAACTTTGGCTCTGGTTTTGACATTGACTAAGGACAGTGAGGGTTTGGAGGTTTATTGTGATGCATTTAGGGTGGGACTTGGTTGCGTCTTGATGTAACATGGGAAGGTGATTGCCTATGCTTCTAGGTAGTTGAAGATGTATGAGAGGAATTATCCCACTAATGATTTAGACCTGTTGGCAGTGTCTTTTGCTTTTAAAATATGGAATCATTATCTATATGGAGTGCAGATAGACATTTTTTCTTATCATAAGAACTACATTGTGTATTCACTTAGAAGGAGCTGAATCTCAGGCAAAGGAGATGGTTGGTGATTCTTAAGGACTATGACATGAGTCTTCACTATCACCCAGGTAAAGCTAACGTAGTTGTTGATGCTCTTAGTAGGTTGTCCATAGGGATTTTGGCTCATAAGGAGAAACAAAAGATTGAATTAGTGAAAGATATTCACCACTTGGCTAATCTTGGAGTTCATCTCTTAGACTCCAATGATGGTGGGGTGATGGTACATAAAGTAGTTTGGTCATCTCTTGGTGTAGAGAATAAGGAGTAGCACGTGCTAGATTCTATCTTGAAGAAAATAAAGAGTAATGTGGGTATGTAGAATGTAATGGTGTTCGAGATCTATGGTGACAATCTTAAAGGTACTAAGAGAGGTTGTGCGATCCTTATGTCGATAGTTTACGGCAAAGGATCTTAGCTGAGGCGCATAAATTGGGCTACGTTATTCATCCTGGCTCGACAAAGATGTATCATGCTATTAAGGAGATGTATTGATGGAATGGTATGAAAAGGAATGTGGCTGATTTTGTGACCAAATACAAGATGCGTCAACAAGTTAAAATTGAGCACATGAGACCTGGTGGGTTGTATCAAGAAATTGATTTGCCCATATGGAAATGAGAGGTAATCAATATAGATTTCCTTACCTATCTTCCTTGGTATCGGAACAAATTTGAGTTGGTTTGGGTCATCATTGATAGGATGATAAAGTCTACTAACTTCTTTCCAGCATGGACTGCCTTTTTGGCCAAGGATTATGCAAAATTATATCTTCAGGAGATTGTGAAGCTGCATGGGGTACCTATTTCAATTATCTTTAACCGTGGTACGCAGTTTTTGTCTTATTTTTTATGGTCTTTTCAGAAGAGATTGGGTACTAAGGTGAGTCTGAGTACTTCTTTTTATCCTCATATGGATGTGCAGGCAAAAAAGATTATTTAGACATTTGAGGATATACTTTGGACATGTGTGATAGATTATGGTGGTATTTGGGTTGAGAATCTATCTTTGGTAGAGTTTTCTTACAAAAATAGTTATCATTCTAGTATTGGTATGGCCCTTTTTGAACCATTGTATGCTTGGAGCTATAGATTTCCTATTGGATAGTTAGAGCTTGGCAAGGCAAATATGTTATGTTTAAATTTGGTCTATCAGGCAATGGAAAGGTAAAGGTAATTCAAGATAGGCTTACGACTGCCCAAAGTTTCAAAAAGTCCTATGCAGAAGTAAAGCATAGAGACTTGGAGTTTAAGGTTGGGGATTAGGGTGTTCTTAAAGGTATCTCCCATGAAGGGACTAAGGCGGTTGGTGAAAAAGGGAAGCTCGGCCTCGGTATGTTGGTCCTTATGTGGTTTTGCAAAGGGTTGGTTATGTGCCTTATAAACTGTAGTTTCTATCTAGTTTAGGCTCCGTTCATATGGTATTTCATTATTCCATGTTAAGAAAGTGCATTGGTGGTCTTTCTTTGATTATTCCTTTGGAGGGGTTGGGTATATCAGACTTTGTCTCTCATGAAGAGGTCCCGGTCGAGATCGTAGATAGGCAGGTTCGTCGGTTGCAAAAAAGGATGTGGGTTCAGTTAAGTTTCTTTGGCAAAACCATAAGGTAGAAGAAGCTACATGGAAAGCGAAGGAGGACATAAAGTCCAAAGAGCCACATCTGTTTTCTGCGCTCGAGATTCATGCGAAATGTATGTAATCTTCAACACATCTTTATTTTCTGACTTTGTTAAAGAAAAGATTTATATCTTTGTTTTCAAACTTACATAAATATTGGGAATATATTTGATAGTGCAAAGGACTCATGCATGTGGTTACCCCTACTTTGTCCGTCATTCGGGGATGAATGTTCTTAATGGGGGAGACTGAAACACCCTGATTTCTAGAGCTTAGAAAATTTCTGTGATTTTTGGGTTTTGGGAAATATACGACTAACGGGAATGATTCGTACACTTAGGTATGGGTTGTATGGTCCAGTCATATGCTAACTAGTACTTATTGGTGGGATGGATATAGTTACTGGAATAGGTACAATTTTGGTGGTACAAGTCGTATCGGGGCATGTGGGTTGTTTGGTTACTTCACTTAACCTTAGACTTGGTAACTTAAGTTGGATCTAAGTAAGAGTGGCTTACAAAGAGTTGTAAGCTAGGGTATGAGTTATACCATGGACTCATATAGTGGTCAAGGTTCAAGTCTTGCACTTGGATATAACTTGGGTTTGGGTATGTAATACCTTTGACAATATTGGTTCCAAGGAGGAAATCCTAGGGTATGATAGGCGGGTACCACTAATATAGGATGGGTACAACTCGTAAGGGTCAGTCGTACCCTATGACAGGAATTAAGTGCAGTTTAAGTGAGGGCAATCTGGATATTTTCCCACTTATCCTAATGAGGTCCGACGACATATATTACACTTGAGAGGTTATTTGTCCTACTATTCTATTCTTAAACACTTAGAAAACACTCTTAAATCCTCTCTAGAATTCTTGGGCAAAGGAAGCTAGGGTTTCATCTTAAGGAGTAAATTGGGGATTGTCTCGGTGATTTCTCTCCATCATCATCTTGGTTCGAGGCATGTTCTCTTCCCTCTTTGTTAGTTCCAACTATAGGCATGAATTTTATACAATGTTTTCATGATTTAAATGTTGTATGATTTTTGGTATTCAAATATGATTTGGGGATTTTAGTTATAACTATTTTTACCATGTTTTAATTATGATTTTATATACATTATTTTTGGTTTTGGATAATTGGTTTCATGGGAATGGGTTTCTGGTAATTGTCTTTGGTTTTTAAAATATCATGCACCCAACATGTTTGATAAAATGCCTATAACAATGTTTTCACCATAATATTAGGTCTTCAATGGAACTTATGCATGGTTTAAACTTGGTAATGGAACCCTAAATGATATGAATGGTTTAAATAATTTTGGAATGATTTTTCTTAATACACATACTTGTTGGGTACAAGGGAATCCCCTAAGTTAATATGATAATGGATACTTATGGGGTACATGGGAATCACCAAGTTAATTGGATAATAAGGTCTATAGGTACATAGGAATCCCTTGACCACTAAAAGGTTTGGCTAAGGACAATACTTGCAAGTTATAGTCGGTATGATTATGCCACTACTAATAGCCTTGGTTAATAATAATGGAATAATGTTTGGTTGGAAAATGGTTTTAATTGGGCAATAATAGAGGATTGTGAAAGCTAACCATGAAAGTGGGAGTTCAATGAACAAACATTGGAAACTCATGTTTTCTGACATGAGGGGTAGGGTATGGCAACCCTTTTTTGATATGAGGTACACGGGAATCCTCTAAGTATACTTTATATATGTATCATTGAAAGTGAAGGGTATATGGCAATTCTCGACTCTTATGGTATCTCCAGTTCATGTGGCTATACGCATCAGGGCCCGTTCAAGGGTTTACACTGGACCTATATAGCCCGTGGGTAGTTTTAGAATGGTTAACATTTACATATCTTTGAGAGACTGTATCCCCAAGCGATGTAGTAACCAACCTTTCTACTTCTCCTACTTAGCATTCAAACATTCGGGAGTCAGCTTTGGATTGAAGTGGTGAGCTTCTATTTTTTTGAAAGGCTCTATTTTATGGATGTTATTTCATACTTTGGATTATTTATAGATATTGGTTTTGGCTATGGTTGGGTTCATGTTTCAATCAGAATTTTGTATTCTTTTGGTTAGAGGCTTTTGTGGAACTACTATAGGTTGGAATGAGTGGTAATGGTATTAGTGTCAGCCTTAGTATTGGCATTTGTATTGGGGCTGACATCATTGGATGAAATTTCTCACTGTTCCATTGTATTTCATTTTATGATTCTATATTTAATTATTTATGGAACTTATTTGGTTATGGTTGGATTTATGGTTTTGGTTGGGCTTTGTATGGTATGACGATTGGTATGGGACGGTTGGACTTGGTTGGGTCGGTCACGGTTGTGTTCTTATCCCAGAGTCTTTATATAAGCTGTTACACTATCTTATTATATGCTCCAAATTTCATCAACTAAGGACAAACGGCTGGAGGTTGGGTTGGGTAGTGGGGGGTGGTTTCGAGTCCTGGTCGGACTTAGGAAGCCCATTACTACAAGGCCTCGGGGTCGTATCATTTTATTATAGTTGGTGAAATATGATCTTAGGCCTTCTTTGTGAACATGGAAATCCACTTTAGCCTAAAAAACCTACGTACATAGATTGTATCCCTAGTCACCCACTTTGAGCATTTGGACCTTTCTTTGACAGCCACATGACAAGCCATAAGTCATTTTATCCCACTTTTAAACCCTACCCTCCTTGAACTTGAAAGTGCAACTTAAGGCTAAAAGCCTAAATTGGGGGTGGTGAATCTTGGAAGTAGAAATTTTGGGGCCACGGTATTATAAGTGAGTGCCTAAGAGCTAAACAATGAGAACAATTGAATAAGAAAAAGAAAGAATTCAACAAAGAGAAGAAGTGCATGAATTATAATAAGGAAAGAGGTGAGAAAAAAAATTTCAAGAAATGGGTGAATCAAGGTATTAAATGTAGGCACATGTGTGAGTTGAAATTAAATGAAGTGGCTCATGATCCAAATTTTAATCTAATAGTGTGTTATGTAGACTTCAAGGAGGGTGCAGTCACTTTGATCCAAAATATTTATCCTACCCTTTCCTGAGCCTACATTACAAGCTTGAAAAAGTCATTTGAGATCTCAAACTAAGTGTCTTCAAGTTAGTGGTGATTTAAAATAAGGCAAGTATATGTCATGATAATCATTTGCATTGAGAGATTCTTTGTGAGAGTGAGTGCTTTCACTTTAGTCCCTTTAGCTTAATAGATACTAGGGTTTATTGGGACTTTCCTTCATGAGGAGGCATGTGGACTAATTGAGGTGGGTAAAAGTGTGCTTTATTTTGAAAGGAGTTGTACAAGTAGATTTTCCCATGCTTAAGGGCTATTTGTTGGTCTTAATTGAGTTTGGAATCACTGTGATCATTTTGTTGGATGAATGGGCTTATAATTAAGTAGTCTAATTTACTGTGGAGTAGTATTGCTTGAGGACAAGCAGAGTTTTAAGTTAGGGATGTTGATTAGTGGAAAATTTAAACACACATCTATATCTAAATTTGTGCGCACAATAATGAAATAAATGATAATGAAATAAATGAGTATATGAGGCTATCTCGCTAGTGAAATTCATTAATTCCTATTATTTGTATGTTTGCAGGTAATCAGATAGAAAGAATTCAAAGAGAAGCTGAAAAGGGAAGAAAAAGACTGAAATGCTTACATGAGCTAAAAATCAGGACCAGGGATAGACCATTACTTAACACAAATGTGACTTGAGGATCCCGATCATAATGCAGAGCCAAATTCAACCTTGGTGATCACGATGGGATCACTGCGATTGGATAAGTCACAAATACGATCAACTAAGGGTGAACGCAATGGAGTAGGAATTTCCAAAGGGTAAAATTGTAAATTCATAGAGCTGAAGCCCAAGTCTCAAAAGCAAAAACCCTTGCACAATTAGGGCATCTTTTAACAAATTTTCAATTTTGAAGAGAGAAAAACTATTCCACTTTGGGCAAAGAACAGGTTTAACACATTCTTAAGAGAATTAAGTTGAATCTGTGATTGAAGTGTGGATTACTCTAGCTTTGATTTACAATGGAAGAATTGAATATTAACTTAGGTATATCTCTTTTCTCAAATCTCAATAGTAGCTTAATTTCCATCTTGGTTTATGTTTAAATAGCATAGTAATGTCTATGGGTGTTGATTGATAGTTTAAATTCATAGTTAATCATTTTGGGGTTTACTATTACTCTATGTTTGAGTTGATAATTGTGCAAACCCTAAGTTCTTTGGATCCTATATCATCCTTGAAAGAGGGATGTCAGTGATGAGTATTTGTGAACAAAAAATCAACTTTATCTTCATCTTTAGCATTGTCTTAGAAATAAGGATGTTATGTGGATTTGCTATGTTAATAGGCATTATCTTAGAAATAGGGGTGCCAAGTTGAGGTATTAGTTTGATGAATTTGTCATACTCATGTGGTATTAGAAAGAATGCATGAGTGAAATTTTAGTTTTTTGTTGAAAAACTAGCACTAAAACCCCAAAACCTAGACGACCCAAGACTCATTAACTAAAATTGGGATTACCTATTGATTACCCATACACGAATTACCCCTAGGATGGCATAACTCCATGAACTTTCTCTATTGGTTTTACTCATCTCTTGTTTGCTCTTACATTAGTGTTGTACGACATTTTTGATCAACAAAAGTTTTAATTCATAACCCCCCTCCCACACACACACATTTAATCTCATGGTTTGTTTTATTCTTACATGATGGGTTAACTCCTAGTTAACTCTCAACAAACATAGGTTTAGAAAGCTAGTTTGCACTCCTTGTGGATAGGACCTCGATTCTTGTTGGGCTTATATTGGTGATGACCTCCATGTATCAGAATAATAGTGTAATTTGAGTGTTATTTCTTCTCATCTAATGTTTCATGTTTCTATGCTTTTGTATTACATTACAGACGAGTCACATGTCATTTGTTTAGATTCTGTTTTGTTAAATGAACGATTGTCTTTTGTTGAGGAGCCTGTCTCTCTTCTAGCTAGGTAATTTAGATGGTTTCTTTCTTGAAATATTATAGTAATTAAGGTCCAGTGGAAACATTAACCTATAGATAAGTCTACTTAGGTGGCTGATTTCGAGTACGTAGTAGTTATCCCCAGATTTTCACTGATTCGGGTATTTCTATAGACATCAATTTGAGGACTAACGAGGTTCTTACTGCTGTATAATGTAATGACCTAATTTCTTTGGTTATTTAAGTAAACTATTTATTTTTATTTGATTTT
Source organism: Capsicum annuum (assembly GCF_002878395.1). Taxonomy (NCBI): domain Eukaryota; kingdom Viridiplantae; phylum Streptophyta; class Magnoliopsida; order Solanales; family Solanaceae; genus Capsicum; species Capsicum annuum. The sequence goes on from NC_061116.1 coordinate 154,351,353, forward strand.
ACTATTTTACCCCTCCTCATAGTTGTATTGTGTTATTTTTGGGGTATGGGGATGATTGGCATGGTTCCCAATACATTTCAGCTTTATTTGTGTGGGATTGTGGTTTCTGCAAGTCTTAAAGGCTTATTAGTTGACTTCCATGAACATCTTTTGATCTCTAGGTTAGATGACTAAACGAACTGGACCAGTCAATTCAAAATGTTAATTTTAAGTTGGTAGCATGATTGGTGTGGTTTTATGGCTTTTATAGCTCATTTCGACACTCAGATCAAAAAGTTTCAAAATTAGGTTTCGGGGTCATTTTTGTGAAAACAATGTGTTTTCAAAAACTTGATATCGCAATTGAGTCTAGAGCTTTGAACTTAGTAGCATAGTTCATTTGCATACTTAGGATTATGAATTAATCCCAAGGGGTTCACAAAGACTTGGAATTCTCCATTTCTGCAGCTAGTGCACTCGCTTAAGCAATGCTTTGGTCTCTTAAGCGACATGACCTAACAGCCAAAGTGTCTCCTACACGACACCAAGCTCTTTTAGGTAATTTCCACTTAAGCGATGGCCTTGTCATTTAAGAAACACTCGCGTACCAGCTGAGTTTCTTATGCGATAAAGTGGGTTTCTCATAAGTAACACCCAGTCACTTAATCGATGGCTGCTTAAGCGACCTATTAGTCACTTAGGTAGTGCCTGGGTGGATTACATACTTAATTTTTGAGATTCTTTCACCATTTTTGAGACTTGAATCTTGGGGTTTAAGTATTGGGGCATTTTCTTCCATTTTTAATAATTGGTAAGATCCAAATCCCTATTTCAATTGTTTATCTTCTACTTTAATCATTTAAATCTTGTTTAAACTCAAATTTAAAGGTAGAATTTAGGTATTTTGGTCCGAAAGGCCCAAATTAACATTTCTTCAATTCAAAAACCAATTTCAACCCTTTTTTACTTCGGACTTCTACTATGAGTCCCTTTAATCTTACAAAATATGTTTTTGGACTAAAATTTTAGTTTTACCCATCTTATGGAAAAATCATTCAATGGGTCCATTTTGAACTCAATTTTGAAGCAGGCAATATGGGTATTGATGTTAGGTAGATTTATGCACCTAAGTTCATTATCTATGCTTGTTTAGCCATGTTTTGGAGACATCTTATGTGATTAATTAGTGTCAATGATAAGATTGATCATATAAGTGTTAAACTACTTGATTATAAATTTTAAGGTGTCTTTTAAACAAGTTTGGAATAAATTTTGTCACTTTGAATTTAGACCAGAAAACTAGTGTTACTAGCTTGAGCTATGCGTTATTCTAGTTGACCTCGATGGATTGAAGTGCGAGTAATGAGTTACTAAGGGTATGATTGTATAAATATGTGTGGAATAACTTCTTATAGTGTTTAAGGTTCAATTGAAACAAGCCAAGCGACAAAATAATTAGTTAAATATCAAAAGGACAAAACTAGTATTCTTAGCTTATGTTTCAAGTTAATCCTCTTGGATTGAATATTTTTTTGAGATAAAATTCGTGGTGTTTGATGATATAGGATGATATTTGAGTTGATAATGACTATATATGAATGATAAAAAAGTTGTAAATCAAGTGAAAATAGCATCACACGTCATGGAATGGATGGACAAAAGCACGGGACAAGACTTGAGCAAAAATGGACATTTTGGACATCAGTTTAGGTCCGTGACACATCCTTGGGGACATACTAAATGAAAAATTACAGTGTTTCACCATGATAAAGCCATTCCACGGACCCTAGTTGCCGCGATATGGGTGTGGCACACACCTAAATTCAAATCGGCAGCTTGTTTCCTCTTATAAATAGGACCCTTAAATATTAAGTCAAACACCTTGGACAAAGTCTTTTTCTTAAATTACATTGGTTTGCTTATGGATTTTAACATGTATTCAATCATTGCAACTACGATTATGTTCATCAACAGCTAAGAACCTTTTTCTAGTATTAAGGTCAAGAACATGATTACTCTTGTTATGAATTGATTTGGTTTTGTTTATTAATCATATTTGGGTGTTTATTTCTCCTTGTTATTACTATTTTAAGGAATCGAGACCCTTAGAATATATTCATTGTCATCTTGTGAGCCCAAATATAGGAACAAGAGGATAGAATATGGGATAAATGTAATAAGATTGTAATCTTCTACAAAATGAAGTTATAATTTGCATTTAGGATATAAATATACCTACGTTCCCTATTTGTTTCACTTATGGGATGAAATATGTATGCATTTAGCTTAGTTCTCACATCCCATCTCAATGATGTAGTTGTGGGTCTAAGTTAGCTAGGTGATTAGAGGCATGAAAGACCTTAATCATAATATGAAACCCATGAATCAACAACCAAAATAAGAAAGATAACCAATGAAGTTCAATAGCATGGTATGATTGTTCTCAAATACATAACCATGGATTTTTTCCCATTGATTGTCCAAGACCTTAAATTTACCATATTATAAAGTTTACTTTATTCTCAACTTCCAACTCTCTTAGTTACCTTCACACCAACACAATCGCAATACTTAAATGTGAATTTAATAGTTATTAAAAAAGTGTCTGTGGAATCGATTCTAGGATTGTAAAAGGCCACTTTACTACTTCATGGGACCACGTACACTTGCGCGTGCGCTTGGACAAAACAAGTTTTTGGCACCATTATTGGGGACATGTAAACAAGCAACTATCTTATTTTAAGTTTAAATAAATTGAGTTATATATAGTTTATTATCTTTCCTTTTTATTTTCTTTTACTTTTCTCTCAAACTTTGTGATTTGGCAGCCTGGCATAGATGGTTTACGAGTGATGTTAATTTTTTAATTTTTATGAGGACTCCACCGAGAAGGTTATTGTCCAAATTTTTTTGAAAGAGAGTTGTTTGGATCGTCACTAGATGAGGTGGATACAAGCGAATCTACATAGTAGACACACAAATTTTAGCCATTCTATTGTCATCTTTATCTTAAGACTAACATTGAGAAATTGAATAAGAGTGAGTGTGTTGGGGATGGTGTAAATTTAGAAGTGGGATTGGTTGGGTCTCATTCATAGCACTTTTCTACAATATTTATAGATAATGACATGCCTTTAGAGTCATCTAAAATAGTGGAAGGGTGTAAATATGAGGAATAAGAATCCTATATTCTTAAATTTGCACCAGACAAGCAAAATAAAAACATAGCTCACTTCAAGGCCGAGTGGTTTACCATGAACCATCTATTACTTAGTTTATTTATCTTTATACCACGACCCTATGAGCAAAGAAATAATAGGTATGCGAGGTTAGGGTTGAAATTCATATCCTTATGGCAGAGGAAAAAGTTGATATGGGTTGGACCGCGACATTAAGTCATACGCTGCTTGGGAGGAAACCCAAGTTAAGGTAGGTTTTTTTTATTTTTAGTATTTTAGTTTTTGCTTCATGTAGTTTTTGGATTTTATTGAGTCTTAGGTTGATGGGAAGTTTGAGTATTGAAAATTGAGTTGAGGAGCATGGCAAAGATTGTGTGTAGGGTCTACCTAACCTCAGTAATATGTAAAGATGCTACTAACTAGGCCTAGAGGCCTCAGGGAGTTTTCTATCTCTACTTTTAAATATACTTTAGGGAAAAGGTAGATGTTGAATTGTTGGGTGGGAGATTTCAATTGTTTCAAGTGAAGTGATGCGGTAGTTCTTAAGTCTTAGCTTTTTTTTCTAGTTTTGGGTAAATTTGAAAAAAAAATTACAAAAAGAAGATTTTCGCTTTTTTATTTTTAGTTTATTTGGATCTGTCTAGTAGGTGCACCTTCACCCATCGCGTGGTTGTTCTTTTTTGGTTCTTTTCCACAGGGGCACCCCTTGAACCCAGTATTCTTTTTCTTTTTAGGAGTAAATTTAGATTTTTTTCTGTTGGATAAGTGATATGCTCTTGATGGTGCTATGTGTGATTACATGAGTGGTTTTTAATGTAAAGAGCATGTTGATTGTGTGAATTATTACTTTTGAGACTCATAGGCTCTAGTTTATACTCATGTATGTTATTGGCTTAATGTTAAATATGGTCAAGAGTCTCCAATGATCCTACTTGATTTGATTATGTTCCATATTTGTGTAAGGGTGTTGTGTATTCCTTGTTGTATGTGATGCCTAGAACTTACCTGTGGTGTACGCAAAGCAAAATAAAGAGTATGAGTTTAGGAGATGATATAGGCATCCCATTGATAGTCATGTTTAATACCCTCTTTTACCTACCTTTTGCATAATTCTAGTTAACCTCTTTGAGCCTTTAGCTAATTTTTTAGTATCCTAATATGTAGCTTAATCCCTTTCTTTGTTTCACCTTAATTTGATCCAAAGATCCTCAGCGCTTTAGTGAAAATTTAATGAGGTAAGGAGTTTAGAAAAAAGGAAAATGGTGAAATTGAAGACCAAAGTAATAGTTATTGGTGTGTACAATTGATGTTTTGTAGTTGGGAGTGAAATAAATTTTTGCTAAAAATTGAATCATGAATTAATACACAATACTCTCGCCCATATTTGAAACACACCGAACATTGGCCTTTGCCAAATTTCTTGAGTCTTAAATGTTTTGATCATCATGTGACTTGCACCTTGATGCGTATGGTATAGATATAGGTCTAGGACCCTAGTCGTATGTTGTTTAGTGTCATAGTGTCCAATTTGTATTCTTGGTATGAGAAGGATCCACACGAGTATATGTTCATGATACGAGAAGTACATTATCCAACCGTATGTTCTCCAATGTCTAGCCTTTGATGTTTTGCTTATGTTATGACTTAAAGGGTACTAGTCGTATGGTGATGGTACGACTTGGTAAAGAGAGTCATCTGTTGGATAGAATATGGTGTCAAACTTTCTAATTAAGATATAAGTTTAGGGTACCACTCCTATGATGTGCATATGAGTTGAAGGGTCCAACCATACCCTATGCGTTATTTTTACAGCTTTTAAGTTGAGGGTCCTTTGAACAATTCCCACCCTAAGCCCTTAAGACCCCACGTCTTATAACACTATTTAGTCTCTCATTCTATACTTTATAAGATCAGAAACACTCTCTAAAAACTCTTAAGAAAATTAGGCCAAGGTTTTTTCAAGGTGGTCATCTAGGGGCTTAAGGATCGAAATCTCTCTGTGAATCTATGTGACTTACGCATGTGACTCTCATTCGTTGTTAGTTCACAAAAATTATGTGTTTTATACATTTTTCATGGTTCATTAATGGTGGTTTTGAAATCCATGGTTGAGGGTTTGAATGCATAATGTTGAATATTGTTTTCTCATGTCTTAAATTATGATTATACATATTTTAATAATAGTTTTGCACGTGTGGGTTCATGGGAATTATGGTTTTATGAAAGGGGTTATGTTTAATAATAGACTTGATGGTTTTTGGCTTAAATAATGGTTCGATTATGGTATACCCTCAACCTGTTTGTGAAAATATCAAGGAGAAAAAACTTGTCACATATGAATTGTGTTTGGAACTAAGGCATTGGACTAAAAATTTTGATGATTGCTAAATAGTTTATGAAGGTCTTCATGATCATAAACTAATTTCAATCATACCCTTGGTGGTTTAATAAACTAAATGGGTTCGTGTCTCTCAATGTTGAATTTAATTGAGGTTTTTGTTTAGACAATAGGTTCAAGTCCCAAAGTTGACTAATAATGATTATGGCATGTTGTACTCTTACAAGTTGGGTTCATATGACAATACCAACAGGATGCCATTAGTAAGTAATTAGATTAATGGTTGTGCATATGTGTAAAGAATGTTTTAATTGGGCTTTAAAGTGGGATGTGTAGTCTAGCCTTGAAAGTGGATTCTGAATGTCTAACATTGGAAACTATGCTAACAGGTGCTGGTGTCTAAATGAAATGGAAGTTTTAGTCCCCCAAATGGATATATTAGTGGCATGTTTGAGTCCTCCATATTGTACACATTTGTTCTTAAGTCGCCTTGATTATGTCAGGAGGTTCAAGTCCTCCATAATGGCATATATAGATATTGATATTCTCTAGTTCATACGACTACACACACTTGGGCCCTTTAAGTTAGGGGAGAGATGGCCCATATAGCCCATGGGTGCCTTTTTATATGACAGTTATGCTAAACAACCTAGGTTAAGTTTTTAAAAGTTTATGCTAAGCATTGTTCCCTATCTCGACACTAAATATATATGTATACATATGATTGCTTATGATGATTTGACTTGGTTTAGAATGATGAAATTATCTTATTCCTCTATCTTTGAGTTACATGCTAGTGTCCCAACCGCTAACCATCTCTTGACATTGTATCCACATGCGATATAAGGACCAAAGATTCTTCTACCTTTCCTGCACAATGATCAGGTGTTCGAGTTCATTTGTGAGCTGATATTGAAGTTGTTAGCTTCCATACTTCAAAAGGCCTTATTTCATAGTATTTATGTCCTATGTTTCTGACTTTGTTTAGATTTAGTTTTGTCTATGGTCGGGAGCATATCCTGATCGGATACCCTTTGGATTTGATTAGAGGCTTTGTCAGACTACTATTGGTATGGGCAGTATCTATAGTAGTATTAAAATTGGTATTGGCATTAGCATTGCCGCAAATTCTTGATAGTATTGTTATGGTTATACTTTGATGTCTTTATAAATTAAACTCATATTTTTGCTATATGTTTGAAATTATTCTGACTCAGAGACATATTGTACTGGATTGATTGGGTGAAGGAGTGATCTCCGGTCCATGTAGGACTTGGGATGCCTATCATCGCCAGGCTCTTTTTTAGGTAGTGATAAAGATTATATCATAGACAGGTTTTGTGTCATTAGGTGTCTGACAAAACCATGTCAAGTAGAGTCTTTTTTATGGGTGTGTAGCGCACCACACTTATAAGAGGGAGGCTATGAGAAACTTAGGAATATTTCTCTTTCTTGTTATCTTAATTTCAAGCTATAGAGCCTAAGATCCTAGATTTTTCTAATTTTTATTTGCTCGTCTTTCAAATCATGCGTCCAAGAAGATCTGATGTCCATGCAAACTCTTCTTCCTCATTACAGGAAATGTGGGCAGAGCTCGTCCAACTTTTGAGGTCTAGACCTAGTCAAGGGTTGCTACTTCTAACTATCCTCATAGGGTTTCTCCTATCCCCACTGATCCTACTCCTGATGGTGATACTCATGCTCAGTCTCCTCCCAGGTGGATTACTAATGTTGAGTTCTATTGTTTGATTACCCTATTGACTAAGTTGGTGATATTTCAGTCATAAAAGTCGAGTTCTGCTCCTATTATAGGTTCGTTGAAGGCCATTAGTATGGGATAATTTATGAGGTTGCATCATCAAATATTTACTGGTACAAAGGTTAAAGAGGATTCTTAAAGCTTTATTAATGAGATGGATAAGATCATCAGAGCTATGCATACTTTTGAGGTTGAAGATGTAGAGTTTATAGCCTACCAATTGAAAGATATGGCATACTAGTGGTTTGAAAAAAGAGAATAGTTGAGAGGTAAGAATGTTGGCTCTGCCTTGTGCGATGATTTCTCTAGTGCATTTCTGGATCACTTCTTTCTTCAGTTGTTGAGGAAGGCAAAAATGGAGGAATTTGTTAACTTAAAGAAAAAAAGAATGATAGTCTAGCAGTATGCATTGAAATTCCATAAATTGTCTTGGTATGCTTCGGAATTGGTATCTAATATAAGGGCACAAATAAGAAAGCTTGCTTCGGGATTGTCGCATGAGTTGATCCTTGAGAGTAAGGTTGCCTTATTGATGAAGGACGTAGATATCTCTAGATTGATTGTGTATATGAAGAAGATCAAAGAAGATAAAAATAATTAGGTTGAGATTGGTCAAAGGCAGAGTAAGAGGTCTCGATTTTCATAACAAAGTGGGGGAAATAGTAGAGTGGGAAGTGGCCTAAGAGAAAGAGCTGGAGGAGTCCTAAATCCTATTTGACGGTAAGTGGTACCTACACAAAGCCATCTAGAGACCAATGTTCTCATGGTGGTTACACTTTTAGGTCATAGGGTGCCCAATCCTAGGCCTGTGGGGCCTAGTCAGCCTCAACCTACCCTTATTAAAGATTTTGTGGTAAGCTCTAACATAGTTAGTATGAGAAAGGGAAGAACCGATATTTTAGTTGTGTTCAGATTCAGAATATACAGCAGGATTGTCCCTTTAGAGTTACCTTTAGGGCCAATAGGGTCCCTATGGCTATCTCACCAGTTCCTAAATCGAAGGGTTTTATTTCTGCTTTTGGTTTTGGTTTTGGCTCCAACACTGGCCAAAATTGATTAATGCACTTGATACTTGTTGAGAGTCTAAGGTATCTCTTTATGTTGTTATTGCTCTTTTGAAACTCTATTCCCATGATGTGTACCGTTTACTTGATCTGAGGTCCACTCTCTCTCTTATGTGACCCCATTTTTGGCTATCCATTTTGGTTTTTGTCCTGAGTGTCTATCGGATCCTTTTTCTATTTCAACCCCGATAGGAGACCTTGTGGTTTTCAAAAGAGTGTATAAAGGGTGTAGTGTATCTGTTGGTAGTAAAAAAACTGTGGTAGACTTAATAGAGTTAGATATTGTTGATTTTAATGTTATTTTAGGGATGGACTGGCTGCATTCGTGCTATGTTTCTCTGTACTATCAAACCTATAAAGTCATGTTTAAATTCCCAAATGAGCCGGTTATTAAATGGAAAGGTGGTTCGTTAGCTCCTAAAGGAATGTTCATATCGTATCATAGAGCCCAAAAGATGATTTCCAAAGGTTGTCTCTATCATTTGTTCCAAGTTAAGGATCCTAACTTGGAAGGTCCTTCTATACATTCTGTTCCTATGATAAATGAGTTTCCTAAGGTTTTTCCTGATGACCTTCTTGGTGTACCTCCTGATAGGAAGATTGATCTTGGTATTGATCTTATTTTGGACACTCATCCAATTTCTATCCCCCGTATATAATGGCTCTAGCTGAGTTAAATAAGCTCAAGGAGTAACTAAATAATATTTTAGACAAGGGTTTTATCTATCCTAGTGTGTCTCCGTAGGGTGCACCAGTGTTATTCATGCATAAGAAGGATTGGGCCCTTTGGTTGTGTATTGATTATCGATAGTTGAACAAGGTGATGGTAAAGAATACATACCCTCTTTTTATAATTAATGATCTATTTGATTAGCTTCTGGGTTCCAAACTCTTCTCTAAGATCAATCTTTGGTTAGGATATCATAAATTAAGGATTAGGGAGGTTGGGTATCCCTAAAACAGCATTCCACACCCAGTATTGGCATTTTAAGTTCTTTGTGATGTCATTTTGCTTAACTAATGCCCCTACAGTATTCATGGATTTGATGAATATGGTCTCTAGTCAGTTTATAGACCAATTTATGATTGTCTTCATTGATGACATCTTAGTGTACTCTAAGAGTAAGGAGGATCATGTTGATTACCTCTGTCTTGTGTTTTAGACTTTGAAGGATCAATAGTTGTATGCTAAGTTCTCTAAATTTGAATTCTAGTTGAATGCCATAACTTTTCTGGATCATGTCATGTCTAGTGAGATGGTTGGGGTAGATCCTCAAAAAGTTGTTGTGGTTAAGAAATAGCCTAGAACACGACTCCAATCGATATTCACAGATTCGTGGGTTTAGCGAGTTATTATAGAAAGTTTGTGGAGAGTTTTTCTTCTATTGCTGCTTCATTAACTAAATTGACTCAGAAGAAGGTAAAGTTCTTGTGGTCTAATAATTGCATGGGTAGCTTTGAGAAGCTAAAAGATAAGTTGACTTCAGCCCAAGTCTTGACTCTGCCTAAGGGACAGGGGGTTTTGTGGTCTATTGTGATATGTCTTGGGTTTATTTGGGTTGTATGTTGATACAGTATGGTAAGGTAGTTGCTTATGCCTCTAAACAGTTAAAGGTTCATGAGAGGAACTATTCAACTCATGACTTTGAATTGTCAGCCATGGTGTTCGCATTGAAAATTTGGCGTTACTATTTATATGTGGTCCACATTGATATCTTTTTTTATCATAAGAGCCTTCAGTATGTTTCAATCATAAATAGCTTAATCAAAGGCAAAAGATGTGGCTTGGGTTATTGAAGGACTATGATATGAGTCTTTACTACCATCCAGGTAAAGCTAATGTGGTTGTTGATACTCTTAACATGTTAACTATTGGGTAGTTTCTCGTATGTGGATAAGGATAAGGGGGGATTAGTAAAGGATATTCACCATTTAGCTAATTTTGGAGTTTATTTCTTAGACTGTGAAGATGGTGGTTTGTTTGTGCAACAGGTGGTGCGATCATCTCTTTGCTCAAAAATAAAGAAAAAACAGGTACTACATCCTTTATTGATAAAAAATAAGGATGATTTAGGTAATAAAAAGGTGATGTCCTTCGAGATTGGTGGTGATGGTATCTTGAGGTACCAAGAGAGGTTCTGTGTTTCCGATATGGATGGGTAACGGGGTAGGATTTTGGTCAAGGCCCATGAATTGCGGTATACAGTTCATCCCAATTCAATGAAGATGTATCATGATCTTATAGAGATGTATTGGTGGACAAATATGAAATGAGATGTAGCGGACTTTGTGGCTAAATGTATGGTATGCTAGCAAGTGAAGTGAAATGCATGAGGCCCGGTGGGCTACTTCAAGAGATTGAACTATTAGTGTGGAAATGGGAGATAATTAATATGGATTTCATTAACATCCTTCCGTGGTCATGGAATTAATGTAACTTCATTTAGGTCATCTTGGATAGGATTACTAAGTCCGCTCACTCCTTGCCAATGAGGACAACTTATTTTGCCAAGGATTATACGAATATATTCCTTCAGGAAGTTGTAAAGTTTCACGGTGTTCCTATATTGATTATCTCAGATCATGGTACATATTTCTCATCGCACTTCTGGCGCTCTTTTCAGCATGGTTTGGGGACTAAAGTGAGTCTTAGTACGTCTTTCCACCTGTAGTTAGATGGGCAAGCCGAAAGGAATATTCAAACTCTGGAAGACATATTGCAAGCCTATGTGATCGACTATGGTGCTAGTTTGTTCGACCATTTTCCTTTGATTTAATTTGCTTTTAACATTATTTACCATTATAGCATTAGAATTGCCCCATTTGAGGCATTGTATGGTAGAAGGTGTAGGTCTCCTATTGGGTGGTTCAAAGTTGGTAAAGCTGAGATGTTTGGACTGGATTTGGTTCACCAAGCAATAGATAAGGTGAAAGCAATTCGAGATAGGCTTAAGACCACTCAAAGTTGTCAAAAGTCTTATGCGGACATAAGGTGGAAGCACTTGGAGTTTAAGGTTGGAGATTGGGTGTTTTTAAACTCCCATGAGGGAGTAATGCGGTTTGGAAAGAAAGGGAATCTCAGTCCCCAGTATGTTGGTCTGTATGTGGTTTTGAGGACGGTTTATAATGTTGCATATAAGTTGGAATTGCCCTCTAGCATGAGTTCCATCTATCTGATATTCCTTATGTCCATGTTGCGACAATGTGGGAGTGATCCTTCATTTGTTGTCCCTTTGGGGGACATTGGTATTTCAGATTCTTTTGTCCTATGAGGAGTCCTCAGTTATAAACTAGGATCGCCAAGTTTGTCGGTAGCGAACAAAGGACATAGCTTCGGTGAAGGTTCAATGGTAGAACTAAAAGTCCACGGAAGCCACTTTAGAAGCGGAGGAGGACGTGAAATCTAAGTATCCATTCCTATTACCGATTCTAAAAAATCGTGCTTGAGGTATGTGTTGTTCTTAATATCTTGTATCCTAATTTATTGGTGATAGATTGAGAATTCCTAAGCATTTTATACCTTTCTTACGCAGTGATCAAGTGTTCGAGTTGGTTCGTGAGTTGACATTGAAGTGGTGATCTTCCATACTTTGTAAGGCTTCATATCATAGCCTTTATTTCCTATATTTTAGACTTGGTTTGGGTTATGGTTGGGGCATGTCCCGAGTGGATACTCTTTGGATTTGATTAGAGGCTTTGTTAGACTACTGTTGGTATGAGAGGTATCGGCAATAGAATCAAAATTTTCATTGGTAGTGACATTGATACCAATTCTTGATAGTATTGATTATGTTTATACTTTGATGTCTTTATAAAATTAAACTCGTATCTTGTTATATGTTCTATATTCATCTGACTCTTAGACATGTTGTGCTGGATTGATTGGGTGAAAGGGGAAATCTTCGGTCCATATTGGACTTGGAATTCCCATCACATCCAAGCCCAGGTTCAGGTCATGACACTATTATATGTGAGTGATCCTAATGAGATGGGGTAAAACAAAAGATATGTGTAGATAGAAGTATTGAAAGTTAATTATTAGAGGTGGATTAAATGAAAAGTGTGATGTATTAAAGGCCTTAGGGAAGATAGTGACTATTATTGGCCAGAATAGTTTCAACCCATCCCTTATCTTACATTACAACCCATAAGGACTTATTTGATCTTAAGCATTAACTTTTTTTATATTAGTAAAGTACAACACTAAGGACAAGCCTATGGTTCATCTTGTGTAACTTGTCAATTCTTTGAGATAGTGAATGTAATTTGATTTTTATACCTATTTTATTATAAAATGCATCTCTGTGAGTGGGTATGGATAACTCTCTTATGATAATGGCACATTTTTAATGATAGTTGGGTGATTTGTATAATGTCTTTGAGTGAACAATATGTATGAGTTTGCCAACTTGGTGATTCAGTTATTGAGGCTAGGGTGTTTTGGAGTAGTATTCTATAACTTTCAATTATGTATGACATGCTTAGAGTAAAAACTTGCATTCTTGTAATCATTTTAATGCTAGCTTGAATTTCTTGCTTATTGTAGAAGTATGTAGTCTTTGCTTAATATGATGCTTAGAGTAAAGAGTTGTTCGAGGACGATCAAGGCTTTATGTGTGGGGTCCCGGAAGGCTCATATTAGCATTTCTTCAATTCAAACCCCAATTAAACCTATTTTCACATAGGTCTTCTCCTATGAGTCCTTTTAATCTTGGGGAATATGTTTTAGGACTAAAATTTTGATTTTACCCATTTTTATTGGAAAACTCATTCTGTGGGTCTATTTTGAACCCAATTTTAAAGATGAAAATATGGATATCATTGTCTTTGTTTTGATGCATAGATTCTATAATTGTGTGTTTTAGCTGATTCTGGATCCGTGCATGAAGTTAAAGCTAGATATTAAAGTCTTACTATACCAATATCAACATTCGAGGTAGATTATGTCTTAATTTCTTCACATTGAGTTGGATAGTGAATAATAATGTAAAAGTATGCTACAGGTATATGGTTGTATCATGAAAATTGTATTTAGGTGATTTTTTTGTCTGTGTGGAGGCTTATATGGATAATATATGGTAGTTTTGAGAAATAATTTATTATGTGTAACTGGGTAGGGTCTTATATGATGTTGTTGGCCTCGTATTGATATATGTATGATTTGTTGCACTATATTTTATGGGAAAATCCTAGATTTTGGGATTTATGAGGTATCAATGACTTTTCTTGCATGTTTTACTTGATGGTTTATGGATTATAATAGTATGTATAGTTGGTTGATGTGAGTGGATTTTTGCCTTACGTGGTTGGTATATTGGTTGGATATTAGATATTCTCATTTTGGTTACTTGTGATCATTGCATACTCATATTATATCCATTCATAAAACATTGGTACCATTATGGAAATAATGGAAATATCAGAAAATTGGTTTTTTGATTGACAATTTGACATCTTTAAAAAAATCCTCTGCTGATGAATGTGTCTAAGAGGAGTTATGGATTTTGGCATTAGACATTGGTTGTCTATGGATTCACAAACCTTTCATGGGTCCTACCCTTGAAGCACAATTCGATAGGTGTATACAGAGGTTAGGCGATGACCTTATGCATCATATCATCATCGTCATCGTCTACCTTGTATTTCATATGTATTGTGCTCATTTTGTCTTGTAGTATTATCTTTGATATTATATTTGTATTTTTGTACTTCATTCTTATATTGTTATTTGGTATACAATATATTTGTGTCTCTTTCTTATATTCGTGTATGGTATATATGTATATAGTAGAACAGATAGAGGAGATGGTAGGGGCTTCCATTTAGGACATTTTCTTATTCAAGTTTATGTGTCCATAGTTTCTTTTATATGCTTTGTTTTCTACTTTACTCATTCCACATATGAAATGTATGAGTACAAGTGGATCGTACTTACCCTTACTATACCCTTTTTGGGCAGATCCAAGTAGAGTCCGCCACACGAATAGCTAATTCGGGCAGTATTTAAAGTATATTCGAAGAAGTGGACGTCCTATGCTTTAGGAGTTGGCCTACTACCTCTTTTGATCTTTTTCATGTCTCATTTAGTAATCTGAGATAGATTTTGATCCTTTTTGGACTATTATTGTATCTTTGACATTCGAGATTATTTAGTAGTTCTTACATTATGATAGGAGATTTTGGAATTTGGTTTGGTATCTTTGATTGTATTTCTACTATTATCATGTTTGTTTGTGGTTCGGCTTCCCTATAGAAGCCTTGCCTTGGGTTTTTCTTATTTATTTCCCTTTTTCTATCAGTTTGGTTGATAGCGTATTTATCAAGGATTTCCACGATAATGTCATCGTGACCCTTGGTTTCTGGTCGTGACAACTAAGTATGAATAATCGACCGACTGAGCTAAATCATAATATAAGTACAATAAAATGCAAGATAAATCTGCTAAGTCAAGGTAAGATGGCAAACCTGTAATAATGCTTCAAATGATGGAATTAAATAACCGGAACAACCATAATATGAAATAATTCATAACTAATACTACAAAACTGGCCCCCATAAGCCATTAAGTGCGTAAAAGTAAATAACGCAATGCGGGCCCTCATAATCTAGAAAAGTGCAATCAAGAGAAGAAATAACCAAAAATCATAATCAGTGAGTGTATCTCAAAATCATAACTGTTAGTCCTTCCACACCATAAATATATCATAAATAACCTCTCAATGTCTGACTCAAACTGAATCTCCTATCATCATCATTTGCCGGACAAGAACGGAATCTCAATATCATAATTCCCCAGACTTGAATCGGAACTAACATCAACTTTCAAGTACTAATATTCAATATGTATCATGGATCTAGCCTTCTAAATCTTGATAATATGCATTTAGATATAGTAACACACCTAGAGGTGTACAATGAGCTAATAAGGGTCTTGGCATAAGATGGGTTGGGGGACCACTTCTAATAGCAAAAATACATTCTAAGGCTAATTCTACCCCGAACTAGTCTAAGGTATATAAAATTACAACTAGATGTTAAATGAGCTACGTTTAATCTCAAGATAGCAATGCTACCTAAGAATGGGTAATTATGTCATTTACTCCTAATTTATGGTTCTTGAATAGGGTAAATAATCCAAATTACACTAATTATGCCTCCCACACCTAATTTCAAACCATTTCTAGAACATTATCATAAATATACTACAATTAAGCCCAATATAAAAGAAAGGTACACCTAGCCTACCTGAACACTGAAGAAAGCCTAGTGAAATCTGCTAAATTATCGATTTCCCCTTTCGGGAAGCTTTTGCATTATGCAACACTATCTACTCAGTAAAATGAGACAAGCGATACCTATTTTGAATTTTTCTTCTTTAGACCCAAAATTATGTAAAAATGCTATATTGGGCCCACTTACAGAATCACACTTTTGAAATCGCCAATGCAGTCCTCAAGGCTCAAGGAAATTTACCCTCAAAATGGGTAAATTTCGAGCTCAAATGGTGCTAACATCAACCTACCAACAATCTAAGGAACTTGTGAAATATTTTAGAAATTAACCATATATTTAATGGGAACTTATAAAGAATTCAAAGAAGAATCGAGAAATCAAAGCTCACAAACACCCCAAAATCACTTATTAATTCATCTCCTAAGTTTCTAAACTCTATAGGGTTGTCACTCTTGAACCTATATGAAAATGGGAGAAAAATGAGGCAAAGTGGCATTTAAGGATACCCAACTGCCACTTAACAAGACACTCGACCACTTAAGTCGTACCAGCCTATGCCTGAGCTCTTTGCTTAAGTGGACTAACAACTACTTAAGTGGCCTTTGCTAAAGTGGAAGGGCCTCCCTTAAGCAGCATATGAGTAGGAAGCCTGGTCACTTAAGTGGCCTTTGTATAAGTGATTCAAGGGGCACTTGAGTGGATTTCCAAGTCTCCACCAACCTCTCGAGATTTATCCAGAATCCCTTAATTATAAACAAACTATGATAACCTATTAAATTTGATGTTTTGAACTTAATAGCATGGTCTAGATTTCCACCCGAGAAAATTTTGATATAAAGTAGGTCCCACACCCACGTGCCATTTTTATGAAATTTTGACTAATAACTCAAAATGAACCTGGAAGCCTTTGGATCTAAATGAAAGGTCCTGCAAGCTAAAATTTACTTCCCATAGTTGTTGGAACTGTAAGAATAGGCATACGAGGTAATTTGATTAATTTTTTTCCCAATAGCTAATTCATTCCAACAAAGATTTTAAATTTGGGAATTGGCTCTAAAATCCAAATGAACCGCCCGGTAACCATACTGTCAGCTTCAGTAAATCATAAATGCCTTGGCGCAACTATAGAAAATCTCTTAAAGGTTAAAATACATGGAAATATAGAATATGGCAAGGAGGTTCATTACATTATCTCTACTCTTAAACCTTGTGGAGATTTCGTTTCACTCTTTAGACATTTAATTTAATTTTTTGGCCCTTCTTATTTTCAAGTTCAATTGTACCATAAGGAAACAGGTCACTACTCTATATGTGCCTTTCCATCTTAACTTTATCTTACCCAAAAATAGCTTTAGCCAAGAATCAAATAGTATTACCAAATTGCCCACAATAAATTTTCTTCCCTCAATCTTGTTATCATGGTACAAATTTTAATTTTGTACAACACTGAGATCTCATAATCATAGATATAGAATCCACCCATCTCATTCATGTGTCCAAGTTTTTTCCTATGTAATGACCCTCCTATTCATTTTCTATATTTCCATTTATTTTCACTTTATAGAGATTTCCTATCGCTGTCCCAAGTCATTTATGACTTGTTGGAACTGACAGTTTGGTATCTGGGTAGTTCGTTTGATTTTTAGAGCTAATTTCTTATTTTGAAGCCTTTATTGGTTCAAATTGGATAACGGGTGAAAACATTATTCAAACGGGCTTATATGTCAATTCTAATAGTTTTAATAGCTCTAACATATTTGTTTCAGGCTAGGTCGATGCTTGATTTAGGTCCCAAGGCTTCTGTACCCATTTTGAGCTATTGGCCAAAAGTTAAGAAAAATGACACATGAGTGTGGGACCCACTTTTTGTGGAACTCGGATAGTAATTTCGACTACACCATTGAGTTTGAAATGTCAAATTTGATAGGGTAGAATAGTTCATTTGTGTATATGGGATTCTGGATGAATTCTAAGGGGTTGGCGGAGACTTGAAAATTTCTTGTCTCAGCTGGTGTTGGTGCGTCGCATACACGACTAGCTAGTAAATTAAGGGACCTGGCATTAGCCAGTAGTATCACTTAATTAAGGCTTTGATTGCGTACTAGAGAGCCTCTTAAGCGACTCCATCATCATTTACTCGACATATGCTGAGGTAGCAAGTATTTCTTAAGCGAAACATGGTTCCTTAAGTGATGTTAGCTTATGAGACCCGGTATTCACTTAAGTTACTTGGTGTTCTCTTAAGAGGCACTCGCATACCCGGGAAGGGTATAAACCCCCTCCCCTTACAATGGGCCTAATTTTTACCATTTTTCATCCACCACACTTGGCCTAATTTTTACCATTTTTCATCTATTCCCTTGAATATTAAGAGAAAAAAATGGTATAACATGGGAGAATCAATTGTGGCTGGTTTTAAATCTTTGACGAAGTTAATTACGCATTTCTTCTTCAAATTTATGGTAAACTTCCATCAATTTCTTGTTTAATTCTCCATATTTTTATAAAATCCTTAAGAGGTTGGTGTCTTGATTGTAGAACCATTGAGCTAAGAATTCATCCATTTTTTAGGATAATTATTTCGTGAGTAAGGAGGGGTGTTGTGTTTGCTTCGAAAGTGTGATTTCATAAACAAGCCCCCACATAAGATTTTTACATAATTTTGGATTCGAAGCACAATAAAGTAATATGGGTATCATTGTTCTCGTATTGATGAGTAGATTGTGATTTTGATAGGATGGCACCTTGCAGAAAATTCTTAAAAGGGGAAATAGATGGTTTAGAGGATTTTTTGGGCTTTTTTTTGGCATCCAAGTAGGCTACGTTTACCTTATTCACAGATTGAGCTAATTCATAGTATACTTATGATGTTATGCTAGATATGAAATATGATTTAGGCATTGAAAGCATGATTAGTGTGATTAGTCTTATATGGATTATTTAGGCTATGTTGGAAATGTAACTTAGGTGAAATTGACCTACTTGCTCACATTTTAGGGGCAAATGACTTAGTTGATCATGTTTTAGGGAGAATTGTTATATTAGGGTAAATTATGAATTATTTAACATCTAGAAATGAATTTAGATATCTTATCCTAGTCTGGGGTTGAATTTTTCTAAAAATGGTTTTTTGGGATTAGAAGTAGGGCCTTTCATCCCATCTTAGGCCAAGAATAGTTAACTTTTATATACTTATTTATGCGTGTTGAACCCTTATTAATTATTATTTTGGGAGGTTTTGGGGAGATTGAATGCTTAATGAGTATGATAGTTTGGTATTAGGAGTTTTGGCTAGTTTAGAGAAAAATTCGGTGGTTTATTGATATTGGTTACTTATATGGTTTATTAATATGACTTTTATGATGACTCGTCATATGACTTGATGATTTGTATCCTCCAATCGTGCTTTGCTTGTCCTTCAATCTTTCCAAGGCTTGAAATTCACTTGATCTATAATGGTTTCATGCTATAACTCATTGCGTAGCCCTACAGTCATAGCTTAATTTCCTTCACCACTACTGACACCAACTTTCATATATTTAGGACATTGACATCACATCTCAAAATGATTAATTTCTACGACTCGTAATGTTACCCAGCGAGTAGTAGGTTATACTCGTAGACAACTGGCCTTTCGATTTTCCTAGTCCAACTATTTCTTGGATTGACAGTGATTGAGGTTACAAGCTGTACTATGAACAAGGACTATTAGCCCAGTGTATTTTTCTATATTTGTCATATTGTTTTTCTTTTTCCTTATTTACTTTTGAACCTTGTTTATCTGCAAAACTAGGGCTATACATCGCCGAATTGGTTCAAATTTTTTAAATACCAAACCAAACTATTTGAGTAGGGTTTTTAAATCTATAAACCAATCTAAACAAATTAAATTTTGATTTTTCAACTTCGTATTGTTTTGCTTTTTTAGGATTTTTTGGGGGGGTTTCAATGAAGTCTTCATACAAATATATTATTAACTTGTGCTTGAAATATTTTTTTAGTCCTATCAAGATACAAATTTTAGGTGTTCCTACAAAAAAATATTAAATATTAAATTAAAAAATAAATTGAGGTTATGTATTTATAAAATACTAAAGAATAGATATCTAACATTATTGTTATTCGTAGTGTTTAATTGAATATTTTTGTAAGCATTAGTATTGATTGGGACTTATTTGAGTTACTCACATCTATGAACCATAAAACTTATTGGACCATTCAATATTCTAAGTTTAAACTTTAAAAATAATATGTTGAACGATAAAAATGGCAAAAAAGTTTAAGAAATATTTGTAAATTATATCACAGTAAATACTTTTATGCATTAAATATTTTTAATAATTTTATTAAATATAGTATCGGATTGGTTTGGTTCGGTTTGACCTCTTTTGTTAAAATGAAACCAAACCAATTATAGTCAGTTTTGTTTTTCCAACATCAAACCAAGCTAAACCAAACCATTAGTCGGAACTTTTTACAGTTGACTCAATTTGCGGTTTAGTTTGGTTTGTGGTTGAGCTTTGTTCACCGCTATTCAAAAGTACAACAAACACATCATATTCACATAAATAAGTCTTTGAATTAGCATATTTTTTCCATTTTAGGCATCGAAAGTGCGTGAAACCACGGCACATCAAGAACATACTTGACCAGATTTTTGGAAAAGCTTGAGTAGACATTAAGCTGGATCATATATTTTAGCTGTAAATTGGTGCTTAATAGAAAACTTCACGTGGGGAGGAAATTAACATGGCGTACTTGACCGTTCGTTTTGCTTCTTTTAAATATTTGGCAATGGAATGTATCAATGCAGTTTCCCTCTACAACTTACCTCATGAGAGTAGCTCAAGATGAGACTTTGGGATAAGTAAAGCTATAAATTAGGAATTAATTTAAAGGAACTTTCTATGAGGAAATGAATGGGAGATTGTGTAAAGACAAGTAAGATGCCAAAATCTGAAGCAACCGTGACCTTAGACCAAATTCTATCAATTCTCTGCATTGGTTTTAGACCCTCTTGAAAGAGACTTTGATGAGAGAGACATCAAATTTCGTCTTTGTATTACATTTGTAATATGGAGAGTTTTTATAGAAGCCCCCCCACCCCCCACCCCCACCACAAGTTTTTTCCTATTTTTCTCGTTTTTCTTTATTCTTTTGGGAAGAGAATAGAATAAAAGAGAGTGAAAGGAATTAAGTTTCCTATAAGTTTGTTTACATTATTATTAAAGGGTTCCTTTGCCTTCCTCTTAATGCATATTGAGCTCCACACGCCAAGGAAACACCTTTATTATACAAAAGACAAAATTAGCTGGCAGGACTACTGACCTGCTAAAAATTCAACTACATTTTCGTATTTATTTTGATTTTTCACATAGAGAAATAACTCCCTTATGATTGTTGTTACTGCTGTTAATCAGTTTTTATTTTTCTTTCAAATTTTCAACATACAATTTAGATTAGATGTGAGAGAACTATTAAAATGTTAAACAATGTTAATAGATTCATATGTGTTCCTGTATATATAGGAGGCAGTTTTACAATGTAATCATCTTTAACTTTGCAAACATTATTCTAAACCAAGAAGACAACAGAACATTATTCAATCATAAGACCAAGTATTTTTAGACACGTCTGGGCTGAAATTCTCTAGTATATATTTGTAGTAACTTTTTACACCACTATTCGAATCATATTTAAATGAAAAAATTCAAGGATATTGAGTTGTGAAAACTTCTCCATAGGTGCCCTCCATCAGAACCTAATTTTTGCTGCTTAAAGAATCTCTTGCTAATTGCTTTAGAATAAGTAGGAGATTCTTATTATAACATTCTGCGACTATCATGGGGTTAACTCCAAAATTACAAGAAAAAACAAGAACAAATTAAACGAAAAAAATGGTAATATGTATGTTATAGGAATAAGACCAAGTCTTACAGTCCAGTGATATTAGTAGCCTAGTAGGAGCATTCACACAATATGTAGGTTCAGTTATTAGTGGGGATTTCTCTTTTCCCTTTCGCCCTGTAATAGAAATGTTATGAAATGATGCTAGAGGAAGAAGAGCAGAAAAATATGGAAGGTTTATAAAAGAATTAAGAGAACCTACTAGACCATATGACTTATGTGTGAAAGTAATTTCCACTGTTGGTGCATCCTTGGAGAACTCGTTTCCTCGACTAAATTGCATGCTTTGGCAATAAGACAACAGTCTTAAGGATAGATACTAGTATAATCAATCATTTTGGTAAGAGATGGTATAAGATAGAAGATCAATTTAATCGTTAACTTTCTTTATAGTGAGAAAAAAGGAATAAAAATTGTAACAGAACATGGGTATCTTATTGTTCCCTTAAAAATTTATTGCTTATTGTACTCAATTTGATTCGTGATGTCGATATGAATAATAAAAAAAATTAGCCAAAATAGGATATATTATTCTCACTGGATATGGTGCTAAATTCTGTAGTAGTTGTAGATGGTTGGGTGTACATGATAGCATCAGCAGAAAATATGGTTGGAGGCAGTATTAATGATGGTGGTGGTGGCGGCAGTGCAACAACGGAGACTTCTCCAGAAGAAAGCAATGATGTAATATGAGAAGATGGAGTAAGAGAAGTGTTGTACTTCATTATCTCTGCCCTAATAACATTTAGCTCCGCTTGTAAAGCATGAACTTGCTGCTGTAGAGCAGAAATGGCTCCCATGCACCCATACACTGGATCTCTTAGCCTTACGTTTGCTTCATAAACTAAGCTGTTTGCTGTGTCTGCTCTTTGGCTCTTAGGTACCTCCTGTATTAATTAGTTTACTAATTTCTCATGTTTGACTCATGAAAAAAAAAATCAGAGCCCTGCATGATGTAAATAATGATGGATTAATAGCGCACTTACCATTAGCATCTTGGAAACATTACTAGCACCAAAAACCTTGTGAACGGAAGCAAACTTTTGGGGTTCATGTGGGGAAAAATAGGGAGAAAATGGGCATTCTTGAGCACAGCGACGTCTCAAAAGCTTACAGGCAGCACAAGGTGTTACAGTGTTTGAGGTTGTGCTTCCTGGAGGCACCAACATATATCTCCTTCCCACCTGAGAGTAGTCATCTGCTTCCCTCTTTATTTTCTTGCCTATCTCCTCATATCTCTCCCTGACACCAATATTATAAACAAATTAAACAGTGGAAGTATTTGGTTAAAAATTAGTGACGATTAACAAATTTGATAACAAAGGGAGAACTATTCTTCTAGAAGAAATTAATTAAATGGACTTGTGTTTGTGAGAGTGTTTAAAAACATATGGTTTGCAGTAGGTGGTTGAATACCTTTCTCTTGACATTCAGGCATACTATTTGTATACGAAGCTAAAGCTAAAGTAGATTTAAGCAGTGACAAAAAAAAAAAAAAAAAAGAATAAGAGAGGAGGGAAGTGTTTGGATTGGAGGAAGAAGGAAGAAATATGCGTGAGATTTGGATTTAGGGAGGGAGGGTACAAATGAGTGCTTTAAAGGCAAGAAATACAAGAAAAAGTTGGTCCAAGAGTACTACTTTTTAATATACAAACTGACCAATGACAACCCTCGTAATATAATAATGAAGTGGCCAAAAATCCTTTTTGTTCATAAGTAGTTGTGGCCCTTTCTAGCTTCTGTACGAGGATTCAGTTCATATATAGGATTGTTTAAATCATGATGATAAACTCCTTAGCTCCATGACAAATGAAGGAAATAAGAAAGAGACCACACTAATTAAGAGTAGGGCCTTTTATAGTAAATACGTTAATAATAATTATTTAAACATGACATCCTTTAGTTTGTTCTTCCGTAATATTTGAATATCTACATAGTAGTCTAAAAAATTAACAGATTGAATGCATCTAAAACATAGGGGGTAGATTACTAATAATACTCATATAGGCAAGGAGTGACTTTTATTTCGTTTTCCTTTTATTTTCTTAATGTCGAGCAGCAGTTTCGATGATTGAATATGATATATCTATAGAAGTTGCTCAAGTATACATATTTACAATGAGGTTTACTGGGAATACATGTAAGTGTGCTTGGTAAGTTCAAGGGAAGTTAGTTTCCTGTCAATATCAAGACGTCACTTTATTAAAATGACCATATTCGGGATCTAATGGAACTTGTTAATCAAATATAAAATGTTATGTACTTTAAGAAATGGCATGTCACCATCAGCATTTGATTATTGATATTTGGTTATGATCACGAAAATGGAAACCATCAGTGTAAGTTACTAATTACATTATTTATATTTCTTTCTGTGTTTCTTTGGCACAAGGCGCTTTGATAGTACTTGGGATCATATTTCTTGTTTGTTATTAATTCAATTTCAGTCCATGTTTCTTAAAATTGCAAGTAAACTACAAATAACCTTGTGGAAAAAGATTTTCACAAGATTCTAGTCACATTTTCTGTACAATGTGCCTTTTTGTTTTCTGACCAAAATATTGCTTGCTTGTCATGGAACTTCTATAAGTTTGCATGTGTGTATATTTATGTCAAACTTGAGTTTATTTGATTTTTGAGGAATCGGGACTTCTTATGCCTGGTAAAGAGATATATTTGTGACATCTGTTAACTTCTCATATTGACATAATATATTTTAATAATGACAAACTAATGATTGATAACATGTAGGATGTATCAGAAGGGTAATCAAGTCAAGAAAGATCATCATGAAACTATATTTCGAGGAGCATCCCGTGCAATCCCTGACTACAAGGAAGTCAAAGTTGGATTTGGAATTGCATCAAGAAAAGATCTGATTAGATCTCAGATTAAAGGAAGATAATGGGCAGTCGCAGAGAAACAGGAAAGAAGATCACACCCTCTTCATGGACATATCTATTATGGACAGAAATGTTTGTGAAATGATATATGTCTTCTCCATCTATGGAGTCAATTGGTGAGCAACGGGATGACTTTGAACATAAATTATTGTTCAAAGGAAATGAACAAGAAGTGGATGGGGTAGTGTTCTTAATTTCGACACATTCAAATAACAAGGTTGAAGCGAAGAGAGACCAAAAAAGAGTTGGGCAGATATGGCAGTGGAGGAGAAGCAAGCCTAACCCCCTCAAACGTTCAGCAAGTTAATTTCCGCAGCCTCAGAATTTGTGCTTCCATATTTAGCCGCGGAACAACTTGTGGCTCAAACAAGTGCACCTTTGAAAGCTATGAATAATTCTACCAAGGGGTTCCAGTCCAAGAGGTATGAGCCAGGAGATTTGGTAGAAGATCCAATGGAAACATTTGAGGGTGATTTAGGCGTTGACATATTTGACGAAGAAGATAAGGAAAAAGTATTGGATGAATACTTTGCTAAAGTGGCTAGGGGTGGAGATCTTTCACCTAGGCAACAAAGAAAATGATTCAAGAAAAAGATGACTCACAAAAGAAAACATAGTTGGGATGGTAAAGTGTCTGAAGAGGTTATTCCAAGACAATTATCAATGAGGGTGCATGGTAAAACAGAAGAAAACAAGGTTCAATTATATCAACAAGATTCAATAAATCCAAGAATAATAGATGAAATATGAAGATATTTTGGAGTGATTGGAGGAACAAAACGAGGTGAAAAATCGAATCTTTATAGGGCTACATCTTCTTAAAGTTTTTTAATTTTTAAAAAAACATGGATGTGACTCTACATTCTTGCTTATTTTAATCTTTCACTACTTAAGTATTATCACTTGTAATATCATCATAGAGTTGGTTATTAACTCTGTGATGATCGTAGAATATTTAGTTCTTTATTTTTTCTCGTTTTTTACATGCATGTTAATTAGAAGAGGTTTTGCTATGCCTCAAAAGGATTAGTAAGGCAAGGCATAGCCCCCCTTACTTGTACTTTTTCTTTTGAGTTTTGCTTTTAATATATATATATGTATTTATAAACTAGCCTTGGGCATCTCTCCTAGTTGATTTGCTTAAAAAAAAGAAAGGCAAGTCGCATCTTATGTACGGACATATCTGATATGGACGTACAATATGACGAGAATCCTCAATCAAGGAATCAAATCAAATCCTTGATTGTGAAGAAGGATCTTGGGTTTCCTTTTTGAAACAAAGTAGCAGAACCAGCTGGAGAATATAATAGGGGAAGATTGAAGACTAGAGAGACCACGTATCTTCGCAGGAAACTCTTAGTATCTCAATCTTTAGTCTTCATTAAGTTTTGTAATTTCAAGTTTACAATAGTTACAAAATAGAAAGATCGAGTCAACTTACTTATGCCAGTTGAAGCTGTGTCACAAGATCTAAATAACAAAATAAGATTCAGAAATTGTTCATCATGTCTGTACTTCAACTCACAATTTTAAAGCTTTAAAGGAAACCTTTAAAACCAAAGGAGACTGGAAGTAGGCACCACATTGATGTTCCAAACCAGGACAAATCACTAAGTTATTTTCTTGTTTACCTATTTGTTTACTTATGCGTTTGTTTTACTTTATTTTTATCCAAAGATACTAATCTACAAGTGAGTTGACTAACAAGGCTGATGAGTAGACTCAGGAAAGTTTTTCAATTCACCCCACTCTTGACATTCAATTGGTATCAGAGTAGGTCTCACCAAAAGTACTATTTAACTACATATGAGCAAAGATTTAATGGCTAACTATCAGATTCCAGGAACACTTCTTAAAAAAGGCTACTCATCCACAAGACCACTATACTTTAATGGACAACACTACTCTCACAGGAATAATATATTCAAGATTTTTGTTAAGTCTAAAAACTTCCACGCATAGATGGTAATTATGAAAGGACCAAAACTATCATGACCCCAACAATCGCCTAGTTGTGACGGGCATTTCAAGTCCACCGAAGACCGGAGACCACCCCTTTAGCCTAATCTAATATTATCAAGTACACCTAGCAGCAGATGAATACCAACAT
This sequence comes from Capsicum annuum, assembly GCF_002878395.1. Lineage (NCBI taxonomy): Eukaryota > Viridiplantae > Streptophyta > Magnoliopsida > Solanales > Solanaceae > Capsicum > Capsicum annuum. The sequence continues at coordinate 154,377,825 of NC_061116.1, forward strand.
AAAATAAAATATTAGAGGAAAGCTTAAAGAATCTATAAAGGATCAATATTGGAAGCCAACCATAATATCCGTGCCCACAGTAATGTCCAATAAAGCCTCTAACAAAAACAAAGATAGTTTGGTCGGGACATGCCCCCGACCATAGTAAAAAATAAGTCCAAACAAAAAGTCAAACATAAGGAAATCCAAAGCATTACACATGAGCTATCCCACAAACACCTAATCCCTATGCAGAAGGAGTAAAAGTATGTTCTGTTTCTGCATTGCGTGGGAACATAGCATCTGACGACGGTTAGCAGTTGGAGCGCTAGCATATAGGATAAAATAATGCCATAATCTGCAATACAAAAGACATTAAAACTAGTGCACAACACTATAACCAATGCGCGCGCGCGCACACACACACATATATATATATGCCATATATCTGGAAAAGGAACAAGGCTTAGTATGGGAGTAAAACCTTAGCCTTGACTGTATAGCTTGACTGTCCTTTACCTACACCCGCGGGCTATATAAGTTTAGCTCCCCCTGCTGAAAGATCCCCATTGCGTGTTAGCGCACGATCGGAGGTATCATAGAAAATTGAGGAATCCTCAACCTTCGCTATGCTTGATAAAAAAATATATATAGTGTGTGACATAAGCACACGGTCACTAAGACTAACTCTCATGGCGGCAAATGTGAGTTTCCAATATCGATCCCCCTGGGACCTCTACCTTCCACGATTAGCTACACAACCCACTTTGAGCCCAATTAAAATCATTTACATATTTACACCCATTTACCAAGAAGTCTTTTAATTAGACATTAACCTTTGGTATCGTCAAACCAAAATTTAGACCTTGCAAGTCTATTATTTTTTTCCATACAAAAGAATTAAACTAAGTTGACTCTACTATTTCGAATTTGTTTTAAAAAAAACAAAGCCATGGCCACTAAGGCCTTTCCAAAATCATTTACCAATTCAATTCATGTTCCATTTACAATTTATGCAATGCTAGTTTTCAAAAAGAATAGCAAAACAAAGTAATAAACCATATTCCTAAGCCAATTATGCAAGTGCTTCGAGGTTATTACCAATTTCCAAATCGAAACCATTTACTTTGGGAATCCATTGCACCCTAAAATTTATTCACCATCCCTATGCACCTAAAGAGTTCATAAATCATCAATTCAATGCATAAAAAATCAATAATAATCATGGGAAAATATTTGAACCAAATAAATTAAAAACCCACAACCCATAGTTCTAAACCCAACTTGAAAACCATGTATAATAATAACCAATTCATGACATAGAAAAAGATACGTATAGGGAAAGCAGTCAAGTCTTAATTACTAAGAAATTTGAAGAAGATAACACCCTTAGAACCCTAGATGACCACCTCCTTAAAACTCTAGCCTTGACTTAAAAGAGGAAATTTTAGAGAAGATCCTTTGGAAGTGAAGTAATAGCCCTTGGTATCGTGAAAACTGATGAGAATTGGCTCATATAGCGCATAAAGGTCGTTTAGAAGTGAAAATACCACATTACCCCTCGTCCTACTTAAAATAGAATAAAATAGCCAGATTTTTATATCGGTCTATTGCACAAACCTTATTATGAAGACTAACCTCTATGTCACAAACATTAACACAGAGACCAGCTTCCATGCCATGGAGGCTATTACCAAAGTCAGCCGTTGTGGCACGTCGATATCCCGGAGGCTTCCTGCCTCCATGACCCAAACCCACTCCGAACCCCATCTGAAAATTCTAAAACTCTTTTGGGATACACTTTTAACATACCTAAGTACAATTTAAGACCAATACCAATTTTTCAAATATGGGGAGACCAAAAATAAAAATGTTCAAAATTTAAGGGTGTTACATTACGCCCCCTCCCCTTAGGATCAATCGTCCCTAAATGACGAGCTAGGACACTTTTCACAGAGAATAGCAATATTGCACCAGAATCAAATGATAAACTCAAATAGTTACAAGGAAAAATGAAATTCATACCTTAAGTTCCTTGGCCCGACACATGGAATAAGAATGGGTACATAGCCCTCATATCTTTCTTCAATTCCCAAGTGTTTTCTTCTACCTTATGGTTCCTCTAAAAGACCTTTACTAAATCTATATTTTTAGTTCGCAACCTATGAACTTGTCTATCCAAGATCTCCACCGGGACCTCCACGAATGACAAAAAATTGGGGATACCAATATTATCAATAGGCACCACCAAGATGGACCACCCATACATTTATTCAACATGGACACATGAAACATATGGTGAATGAATCCAAGCTAGCAGGCAATTCTAACTTATAGAAACATTTCCCACTCTCTTACAAATCAAATAGGGGCCAACTTAACGGGGTCTGAGTTTTTCCTTCTTACCAAATTGCATCACTCCCTTTATGGGAGACACAAACAAGAATACCCAATCAGCCACATAAAACTTCAACTCTTTTGGTCTCACATTTGCATAGGACTTTTGGCAACTTTGCGCAGTCTTAAGCCTATCCCGAATCACCTTCACCTTATCAATTGCTTAATGAACTAAATCAGGACCGAATAGCCTTGACTTAGCAACTTTGAACCACCCAATAGGGGATCTGCACCTTCTACCATACAATTCCTCAAATAGAGCCATACCAATGCTAGAGTGATTTGCTATTACTATACGTAAATTCCACCAGAAGTAAATGGTCAACCCAACTACCACTAAAGTCAATTACACGAGCTCGAAGCATATTATCCATAGTCTAAAAGGTCCTTTCTGATTATCCATTTGTCTATGGGTGGAAAGTGGCACTAAGACTTACCTTAGTCCTTAAACCTCTCTGAAATGAGCATTAAAAATGTGATGAGAACTGAGTACCTCAATCAGTAATAAGAGAAGTAGGCGTACCATGAAACTTCATGAATACTTCAATAAACAACCTTGCATAGTCCTCAGTATAATAAGTAGTCCTCACCGGTAAAAAGTGAGTAGATATGGCCATCTTTTCCATGATGACCCAAATAGAATCAAACTAGTTTTGAGTCCACAGAAAACCGGTAACAAAATGCATATTTATCACTTCCCATTTTCATAAAGGCAAATAAATTTCTTGAGACAACCCACGAGGCCTCAAGTGCTCCACCTTCAATTGTTGACACACCTTGCACTTAGCCATAAAATTAGCCACATTACTCTTCAATTATTCAACCAATAGATCTCCTTAAGGTTATGATACATCTTCTTTGAACCAAGATAAATCAAATAATGTGACTTGTGAGCTTAAGCCAAAATTCTACCTCGTATCCCATCAACACCGGGAACACACAACCTCCCTTTGTTCCTCAAAATACCATTACCCTCAATATAGAAAGGTATTACCTTTTGCCTACCCACATCATCCTTAATTGGCATCAAGATAGGGTCCAATATCTGCTTATTTTTTACCTCAGCACCAAGAGATGACTTCACCACCTATTGCACAAAGAAACCACCATCCTTAGAATCTAAGAGACAGACTTCAAGATTAGCCAAATGGTGAATATCCCTTACCAAGTCCCATTTTTCCTCATATATATGAGATAGAGTCCCCATAGATAACCTGCTAAGATCATCAACAACCACGTTAGCCTTACCTAGGTGATAGTGGTGACTCATGTCATATTTCTTGAGCAACTCAAGCCATCTCTTTTTTCTGAGATTCAACTCCTTCTAGATGAATACATATTGCAGGCCCTTATAATTTTAAATAGATATCAACGTAGACCCCATATAGATAATATCGCCAAATTTTTAATGCAAAAACCACAGTCAACAACTCTAAATTATGAATCGAATAATTTCTCTCATGAACTTTCAACTACTTAGAAGCATATGCTACCACCTTTCCATGATTTATTAATGCATAACCAAGTCCCATATGAGACATATCATTATAAACCATGAAGTTGTCACTACCCTTATGCAGGGTAAAAACCAAAGCAAAAGTCAGTTTATTTTTTAGCTTGTCAAAACATCCCTCACAAGCGTCGGACCATAGAAGCTTCTCCTTCTTTTGAGTCAATTTAGTTAAAGGTGCAATGATTGATGAGAAAATTCCTAGAGACCTCCTATAATAACCATCTAAACCCAAGAAGCTCCAAATATCGATTGGAGTCATGGGTCTAGGCCACTTCTTAACCACCACTACTTTCTATGGATCCACCATGATCCCTTCACTAGACACAACATGACCCAGAAAAGTGACAACATTCAACAAAAATTCATACTTTAAAAACATAGTACAATTGTTTACCCCTTAGGGTCTACAACACAATACTAAGGTAATTGGCATAATCCACCTCAATTTTCGAATTTACCAAAATATCATCTATGAATATAATAATGAACAAGTCTAAAAAATGATGAAATACCCAATTTATAAAATCCATAAATGTCATTTGGGCATTGGTCAACCCAAAAGATATGACTAAGAACTCAAAATATCCATACCAGGTACGAAAGGCAGTTTAGAAATATCCTCCTCCCTAATCTTTAAATGATGATAACCCACCGAAGTTAAATCTTAGAGAAATACTTAGCACCTAGAAGTTGGTCAAACAGATCATCAATCCTAGGAAGAGGGTACTTGTTTTTCATCGTCACATAATTCAATTAACGATAATCAATACACATCTGAAGATGACCATCCTTCTTATGGACGAATAATACAGGTGGACCTCACAAAGACACACTACGACAGATAAAACCCTTGTTAAGATCTTTTAACTATTTCTTACGTTTCTTTAACTCAGCCAGAGCCATTCTATAAGGAGGTATAGAGATAAGACTAGTGTCCAGAAGAAGATCAATCCTAGACTTAATTTCCCTATCAGGAGGGACACCAGAAAGATCATCAAGGAAGGCCTCAGGAAATTTACTGACCATGGAAATAGATTGTAAAGAAGGACCCTCCATGTTAGAATCTTTAACATAGACCAGATGATAAAGACACCCCTTGGAAATCAATTTTAAGGATCTAAGATATGATATGAACCTTACATTACGTACTAAGGAACTTCTTTCCAACTCAATATCTGACTCATTAGGGAATTTGAAAATGACTTTACGGGTCCAACAGTCTGAAGAGGTATAGCATGAATCCAACCAATCCATCCTCAAAATAATATAAAAATCTAGGATGTCTAATTTAAATAGATCCACGAAAGTTTCCCTACCACCAACAAATACCACACCACCTTATAGATGTTTATCGAGTCACTAGCTGAGGTAGAAACATAAACGAAGTCTGAAATATACTTGGGACCAAAACCAAAATACATATCCACAAATGAGGTCGCATAAAAAAGTCGACCCCAGGTGAAGTAAATTGTATACATAATGAGAAAAGAGTTTTAACATACCATTAACAACATCAGGAGATTCCTTAGACTCTTGACAGGTAGTAAGAGTGTACAGGCAAATCCAACAAGTGTCAATACTTGAAATGGCACCCCTTGGTGCAGAACCTAGTGATATGGCAACCAAAATTTGGTTTATCCCCATAAAAAACTTTCCCCTAGGGAAATTCTTTAGCATATGTCCAAATTAGCCATAATTGTAACTCCAATTCCTTCTCTCATCATTGAAACCATGATATAACCAGCCATAAAGTCTGTATAAAGGATATGATGGAGCTGACTAGGCCATATTAGCCTGACATTGGGCACCCTGTGCCCTAAAACAATAATTACTATGAAAACAACGATCTACGAATGACATCGAATTAGGTGCACTAGCTGCTAATCAAAGCTAAAGTTGCCCTACTTCTTTCTTGACCACTTTCCACTATCCCTACAACTATGTTGTTGACCCTCATCCTATTTTGAATATTAAAAATTCTTACTCTACCTCTTCTCTACTTTTTATTGGTTCTTATTTCTCCTCAACCTGTTGTATATACACCACCAGTCAAGAGATATCTATGTCCTTATTCAGCAAAGAAACCTTGCTCTCTAAAATCAATTTACGGGATAAATTGAAAGCAAATTTCCTCATTCTAGCCCTTATGATAGTACTATCTCAGGGGCATATCGTAATAACTAGTGGAATTTCAAGGCATGTTCCTTTATTGTCATCCTGCCTTGCTTCAAATTAACAAATGCTTAAGCTTTTTCTTCTCTCAAATCCTGAGGAAAGAAGCGATCAAGAAAAACTCTAGAAAAACCATCTCAAAAACCAAACTCAGCATTATTTCCCCTAAGACGGTTCTACTATTCATACCATTAGTATGCTATATCTTTTAACTGATAAGCAATAAATTCCATACCTTCTCCCTCAATGGCATACATAACATAAAAGATTTTCTTCATCTCATTTATAAAACCTTGAGGATCTTCGTCAACCTTAGTACTAGTGAAAGTTGGATAGAACATCCTTATAAATTGGCCAACTCTAGTGGCCTCAAAGAAACTCCCAATAATACAAGTAGAAGTTATCTGACGTGATTGAGATGTCACCAACTTGGTCAACAGATGAATAGATTGGAAAAAATCAGCATTAGTAATATCTCCCTGAGGTGACTAAGCAAGAGTGTCAAAAGCTCGAGAAGAATTAGTGGAGACAGGTGGGTCTCCATGAGAATAATTAGGAGCAGTGACCATAGATATGGCTTGTACCCCATAGGTGGGACGAGATCCATCCACATTGTCCTCAGGAGAGAGAGATGAGTTTTAAAGTGCTTTAAATAGTCTAAGAGGAATGATCTAAAAGGCAAGCAAATGAGAGTTAGAGGAATCTAAGACCTTAGGCTCTATAGCCCAAAAACAAGACAAAAAGAAAGGAGAAACATTCCTAAAGGCCTCATAGCCTCTTCCATATAAGTGTGGCATGTTACACACCTATAAAAAAGACTCTACTTAATATAGCTTTGTGTACACCCAATCAACTATGAACATAAGCTATTATACCAACTTTGTCATGATCCAAACCTGGCCCTGGCCCTGAAAAGCATCTCAAGTTCATCTAGGATCAGAGACCACCCCCTTATCCTAATCTAATATAACTAAGTACACCTAGTAGCAGATGAATACCAATATAAAATAAAATATGAGAGGAAATCTTAAAGAATCTATAAAGGATCAATATCAAAAACCAACCACGATACCCATGTTAATGATACCCTAAGGGTATGAGTTGTACCTAGGTGAGTCATATGGTGTGAGGTCTTAGCTTGCAGTAGACTAGTTTTGATAAGGTATGAGTTGTACCTAGGTGAGTCGTATGGTGTGAGGTCTTGGCTTGTAGTGGACTAGTTTTGATACGAGTAGAACATTCTACTAGGGGTGATTCATACCTCTTGGATACGACTCAAGAATGAATGGTTGTGCCCCTAATAGTGTTTGTCACCTAAGAGAGGCCTAGGGTACAAGTCATGGTACCATTCGTACCCTAAGGTATGATCACTTAAGAAAGTCGTATATTAAATCGTACCCCTGCATGGGTTTATTTTCCATCTTTTAAGTAAGCGCCTTATGGTCATTACCAATGTCTAGAACCCTAATCCCTTCCACTATATAAGTGTGTGTAGCGAACCCAGAACCAAAATATGCCCTAAAACTTAGAAAAGAACCAATATATGTCATATAAGAAAAAGAACCAAAATAGGCTTTGTGCACTTATTAAGTGTACAATGCCTTTAAATTAGTAACGAAAGCTGGCTGACGGCGTCAGAAATGTGAAAATTCACATTGTGCACTTATTAAGTGCACAATCCATCTTTTTTATGGTTTGTGCACTTATTAAGTGCACAATGCATTTTTTTAAGGCTTGTGCATTTAATAAGTGCACAATCTATTTTTTAAATGGATTATGCACTTAATAAGTGCAGAATCTCTACTCACTTTTTACAATTCCCCTTACCTGATTCAGTAGTTTCGCAATATATTTTTTTATCTTATAGAATTATCGGAAATAAAATATTTCAATAACTTCAAATTTATAGTTATAACCCTAATTTAGAGTCATTATATAAATTAACTTAATAATGATTTATAAGAACATTCAATGATAATTAAACTAACATTAATTGATTACTCCATTTGATCTATTTACTTGTCATATTTTTTCTATATACAACCCTTAAAGAATGCCCTATTCACCCCATTTTAGTTATTCTTTTGTCTTTTGTCATGTCCACTACGAAAAATAATAAATACAAAATATTATTTATTACAAAACAAAGCATAAGCCTTCTTCATTTTCTTAAATTTTGTATTAAATTAAAACATAAAAAAAATTAATTTACCCTCTCTAAGACCTTCTTTTACTCTCTCCGAATATTTATTTACTTCATTTATGTTTTGATTTGATACGAAATTTATGAAAATAAAGAAGGTTTATGCTCTATTTTGTAATAAATAATATCTTGTATTTATTATTTTTCTTAGTGGACATGACAAAAGACAAAAGAATAATTAAAATTGGATGAATAGGGCATTCTTTTAAGAGACGTATAAAGAAAAAATATGACAACTAAATAAATCAAATGGAGTAATCAATTAATGTTAGTTTAATTATCATTGAATATTCTTATAGATCATTATTAAGTTAATTTATATAATGACTCTAAATTAAGGTTGTAACTATAAATTTGAAGTTATTGAAATATTTTATTTTCGATAATTCTATAAGATAAAAAAAATATATTGCGAAACTACGGAATCAGGTAAGGGGAATTGTAAAAAGTAAATAGAGATTATGAACTTATTAAGTGCACAATCCATTTAAAAAATTGATTGTGCACTTATTAAATACACAAGCCTTAAAAAAAGGATTGTGCCTGAAGACATTTCTGATAAGTCATCATAAATGTGATAGGTTATCAGAAAAGTCATCAGAATTGTGATAAGTCGTCAGAAATGTCGTCACTCAGTTTTCAGGCTGACATGCTAGAGTAAAATGGGCATAACCTTTTGATCCGATATTAGATTTAGCCGAAATTGGTATCGCTGGAGAGCTAATTCAGTTATCTATATGTTGGTATGTCATGATCTCAATAATTAGTATATAAAAAGAGACATGCTTATTTGAAGTTGACTATAGAAATATCCTTTCCAAGAATTCAATCGGTAAGGAATGTTTTGATTTGTCTGATAGCTGGGAGTTTTTTGAAGACTTAATATGCATCTAACTTGCTCATAAAACTATGAAAGTATCATGATTTACAATGCGTGAGCTTGAAACATGGCGCTAATAGTGGTTTGGACTTTTCGGGGGGTATTACATACATCTTCTTAAAGATTTTTAATTTTTAAAGAAACATTGATTGACTCCACATTCTTGCTTATTTTAATCTTTCACTACTTAAGTATTATCATCATAGATTTGGTTATTAACTCTGTGAGGATCATAGAATATTTAGTTATTTCTTCTTCTCATTTTTACATGCATGTTAATTAGAAGAGATTTTGCTATGCCTCAATAGGATTAGTAAGGCAAGGCATAACCCTCATTGCTTATACTTGTTCTTTTGAGTTTTGCTTTTAATATATATATATATATATATATAAACTAGCCTTGAGAATTTCACCTAGTTGATTTTATTACAAAAAAGAAAGGCAGGTCGCATCTTCTGTACGGATATATCTGATATGGACGTACAATATGACGAGAATCCTCAATCAAAGAATCAAATCAAATCCTTGATTGTGAAGAAAGATCTTGGGTTTCTTTTTTGAAACAAAGTAGCAGAACCAGCTGGACAATATAACAGGGGAAGATTAAAGACTAGAGTGGTCATGTATCTTCATAGGAAACTCTTAGTATCTCAATCTTTAGTCTTCATTAAGTTTTGTAATTTCAAGTTAACAATAGTTACAAAACAGAAAGATTGAGTCAACTTAGTTATGCTAGTTGAGGCTGTGTCACAAGATCTGAATAACAAAATAAGATTCAGAAATTGTTCATCACGTCTGTACTTCAACTCACAATTTTGAAAGCTTTAAAGGAAACCTTTAAAACCAAAGGAGACTGGAAGTAGGTACCACATTGGTGTTCCATACCAGGACAAATTACTAAGTTATTTTCTTGTTTACCTATTTGTTTACTTGTGCGTTTGTTTCACTTTATTTTTATCCAAAGATACTAATCTACAAGTGAGTTGACTAACAAAGTTAATGAGTAAACTCATGAAAGTTTTTCAATTCACCCCACTCTTGACATTCAATTGGTATCAAAGTAGGTCTCACCAAAAGTACTATTTAACTGCATATAAGCAAAGATTTAATGGCTAACTATCAGATTCCAGGATCACTCCTTCAAAACGATCACTCATCCACAAGACCACTATACTTTAATGGACAACGCTACTCTAACTAGAATAATAGATTCAAGATTTTTGTTAAGTCTAAAAACATCCATGCATAGGTAGTAATTAAGAAAGGACCAAAACTGTCACGACCCGAACCAGGGCCTAGCCGTGATGGTCATCTCAAGTCCACCGAAGATCGGAGACCACCCCCTTCGCCTAATCCAATATTACCAAGTATACCTAGCAGCGGATTAATACCAACATAAAATAAAATATTAGAGGAAAGCTTAAAGAATCTATAAAGGATCAATACTGAAAACCAACCACAATATCCATGCCCACAGTAATATCCTATAAAGCCTCTAACAAAAACAAAGATATTTGGTCGGGACATGCCCCCGACCATAGTGAAAAATAAGTCCAAAAAAATCAAACATAAGTAAATCCAAAGCATTACACCTGAGCTATCCCACAAACACCTAATCACTGTGCAAGAGGAGTAGAAGTATGTTCAGTTCCTGCATTGCGTGGGGACATAACATCTGACGAAGGTTAGCAATTGGAGCGCTAGCATATAAATCAGTGATACAGGATAAAATAATGCCATAATTAGTAATACAAAAGCCATTAAAACTAGTGCACAACACCATAACCAATGCACACACATACATTTATACCATATACCGGGAAAGGGAACAAGGCTTAGCATGGGAGTAAAAGCTTAGCCTTGACTGCGTAGCTTGACTGTCCTTTACCTACACCCACGGGATATATGGGTTCAGCTCCCTCTGCTGAAAGAGCCCCAGTGCGTGTTAGCGCACGGCTGGAGGTATCAGAGAAAATCAAGGAATCCTCAACCTTCGCCATGCATGATAAAAATATATATATATATATATATATAGTGTGTGTGTGTGACATAAGTACACGATCACTAAGACCAACTCTCATGTCAGCAAATGTAAGTTTCCAGTATCGATCCCTCCTGGGACATCCATCTTCCCCGATTAGATACACAACCCCCTTTGAGCCCAATTAAAATCATTTACACATTCCCACCCATTTACTAAGAAGTCTTTTAATTAGGCATTAACCTTTGGTATCATCATACCAAAATTTAGAGGTTGCAAGTCTATTTTTTTTTTCATATAAAACAATTAAACCAAGTTGACTCCACTGTTTCCAATTTTTTTTTAAAAAATAAAGCCATGGCCACCAAGGCCTTTCCAAAATCATTTACCAATTCAATTCATATGCCATTTACAATTTATGCAATGCCAGTTTTCAAAAAGAATATCAAAACAAAGTGATAAACCATATTCGAAAGTAAATTATGCAAGTGGGTTGAGGTTATTATCAATTTCCAAATCGAAACCATTTATTTTGGGAATCCATTGCACCCCAAAATTCATTCACCATCCCTATGCACCCAAAGATTTCATAAATAATCAATTCAATGAATAAAAACTCAATATTAATCATGGGAAAACATTTGAACCTAATAAATTAAAAAGCCTCAGCCATAGTTCAAAACCCAACTTTAAAACCATGCGTAAAATAATCAATTCACGACATAAAAGATACGTATAGGGAAAACGGCACATGTCTTAATTACAAAGAAATTTGAAGAAGATAACACCCTTAGAACCCATGATGACCACCTCCTTAAAACTCTAGCCTTGACTTAAAAGAGGAAATTTGAGAGAAGATCCTTTGGAAGTGAAGTAATAGCCCTTGGTATCATGAAAACTGATGAGAAACGGCTCATATAGTGCTTAAAGGTCGTTTAGAAGTAAAAGTACCAAGTTACCCCTCTTCCTATTTAAAATAGAATAAAATATCCATATTTTTATATAGTTCTATGTCACGAACCTTGTTATGGAGAGTAACCTCTGTGTCACAAACCTTAATGCAGAGACCAGCTTCCATGTCATGGGGGCTATTATGAAAGTCAGCCGTTGTGGCACGTCGATATCCCGAAGGCTTACTGCCTCCGTGACCCAAACCCACTCCGAACCCCGTTTGAAAATTCTTAAACTCTTTTGGGACACCCTTTTAACATATGTCAGTACAATTTAAGTCAAATATCAATTTTTCAAATACGGGGAGACCAAAAATAAAAATATTCAAAATTTGAGGGTGTTACATCACCCCCCTTAGGATCAATCATCCCCGAATGACGAGCTAGGAAACTTTTCATACGCGAATAGCATTATTACACTAGAATCAAATGATAAACTCAAATAGTTACAAGGAAAAAACAAAATTCATACCTTAAGTTCCTTTGGACGACTCATGGAATAAGAATGGGTACATAGCCCTCATATCTTCCTTCACTTCCCAAGTGGTTTCTTCTACCTTATGGTTCCTATAAAAGGCCTTTACTAAAGCTACATTTTAGTCCATAACCTATGAACTTGTCTATCTAAGATCTCCACCGGGACATCCACAAATGATAGGAAATTGGAGATACCAATATTATCAGTATGCCCCATCAAGGATGGATCACCCACACATTTATTCAACATGGACACATGAAATATATGGTGAATGGAATCCAAGCTTGCAGGCAATTCTAACTCATAGGCAACATTTCCCACTCTCTTTAAAATCAAATAGGGGCTACCATAATAGGGTCTAAGCTTCCCCTTCTTACCAAATTGCATCACTCATTTTTGGGAGACACGTATAAGAATACCCAATCACCTACATAAAACTTCAACTATCTTGGTCTCACATTTGCATAGGACTTTTGGTGACTTTCGCAGTCTTAAGTCTATCTCAAATCACCTTCACCTTATTAATTGCTTGATGAACTAAATCAGGATCGAATAACCTTGACACACCAACTTTGAACCATCCAATAGGGGATCTGCACCTTTTACTATACAATGCCTCAAATGGAGCCATACCAATGCTATAGTGATAGCTATTATTGTACAAAAATTCCACCAGAGGCAAATGGTCAACCCACCTACCACCAAAGTCAATTACACAAGCTCGAAGCATATCCTCCATAGTCTAAATAGTCCTTTCCAATTATTTATTTGTCTGTGGGTGGAAAGTGTCACTAAGACTAAACTTAGTCCTCAAACGTCTCTGAAATAAGCATTAAAAATGTGATGAGAACGGAGTACCTCGATCAGAGATAATAGAAGCAGGCTTACCATGCAACTTTATGAATACTTCAATAAACAACCTTTCATAGTCCTCAATAGAATTATTAGTCCTCACCGGTAAGAAGTGAACAGACATGGTCATCCTATCCATGATGACCTAAATAGAATCAAACTAGTTTCGAGTCCACGGAAAATCAGTAACAAAATGCATATTTATCACTTTCCATTTCCATAGAGGCAAATAAATTTTTTGAGACAACCCACCAGGCCTCAAGTGCTCCACCTTCAATTGTTGCACCATGCACTTAGCCATAAAATTAGCCACATTGCTCTTCAATTATTCAACTAATAGATCTCCTTAAGTTCATAATACATCTTCTTTGAACCAGGATGAATCGAATAATACGACTCATGAGCTTAAGCTAAAATTCTACCTCATATCCTATCAACAGCGAGAACACACAACCTTTCTTTATATCTCAAGATACCACAAGCCTCAATCTCAAAAGCTATTACTTCTGCCTACCTACATTATCCTTGATTTGGATCAAGATAGGGTCCAATATCTATTTCTCTTTTACCTCAACACCAAGAGATAACTTTACTTCTTATTGCAGAAATAAACTACTATCCTTAGAATCTAAGAGACAGACTCCAAGATTAGCCAAATGGTGAATATCCCTCACCAAGTCCCATTTTCCCTCATGTATATGGGATAGAGTCCCTATAGATAACCTGCTAAGATAATCAACAACCATGTTAGCCTTACCTAGGTGTAGTGGTTATTCATGAAATATTCCTTGAGCAACTCAAGCCATCTTTTTTTCCTGAGATTTAACTCCTTCTGGTTAATACATATTGCAGGCCCTTATGATTTGAATAGATGTCAACATGGACCCTATATAGATAATATCGCAAAATTTTTAATGCAAAAACCACAATCAATAACTCTAAATTATGAATCAGTTAATTTCTCTCATGAACTTTCAACTTCCTAGAAGCATACGCTACCACCTTTCCATGCTTTATTAATACATAACCAAGTCCCACACGAGATGTATCATCATAAACCATGTAGCTGTCACTACCCATATACAGGGTAAAAACAAAAACCAAATTCAATTTATTTTTTAGCCTCTCAAATCATCGCTCACAAGTGTCAAACCATAGAAACTTTACCTTCTTTAGTGTTAACTTAGTCAAAGGTACAATGATTTATGAGAAAACTTCCACAAACCTCCTATAATAACCATCTAAACCCAAGAAGCTCAGAATATCGATTGGAGTCATGGGTCTAAGCCATTTCTTAACCACCGCTACTTTCTATGGATCCACCATGATCCCTTCACTAGATACAACATGACCTAGAAAAGTGACAATATTCAACAAAAATTCATACTTTGAAAACTTAGTACAATTGTTTATCCCTTAGGGTCTTCAACATAACACGAAGGTAATTGGCATAATCCACCTTAATTTTTGAATATTCCAAAATATCATCTATAAATACAATAATGAACAAGTCAAAAAAATGATGAAATATCCAATTCATAAAACCCATAAATATTGTCGGGGCATTGTTCAACCCAAAAGACATGACCAAGAACTCAAAATGTCCATACCGGGTATGAAAGGTTGTCTTAATAATATCCTTCTCCCTAATATTTAACTGATGATAACCCAATCAAAGTTAAATTTTAGAAAAATACATAGCTCCTAGAAGTTGGTCAAACAGATCATCAATTCTAAGAAGAGGGTATTTGTTCTTCATCGTCACATTATTCAACTAACGATAATTAATACACATCTAAAGATAACCATCCTTCGTAAGCACGAATAATACAGGTGCACCTCACGAAGACACACTACTACAGATAAAACCCTTGTTAAAATCTTTCAACTATTTCTTAAGTTCCTTTAACTTAGCCAGAGCCATTCTATAAGGAGGGATAGAGATAAGACTAGTGTCCAGAAGAAGGTCAATCCTAAACTCAATTTCCCTATCAGGAGGGACACTTGAAAGATCATCAAGGAAGGCCTTGGGAAATTTACTGACCATGGGAATAGATTATAAAGAAGCACCCTCCATGTAAGAGTCTTTAACATAGACCAAATGATAAAGACACCCCTTGGAAATCAATTTTTGGGATCTAAGATATGATATGAACCTTACATTAGGTACTAAGAAAGTTCCTTTCCACTCAATATCCAAATTATTAGGGAATTTGAAAATGACTTTATGGGTCCAACAGTCTAAAGAGGTATATAGCATGAATGCAAACAATCCATCCCTAAAATAATATTAAAATCTAGGATGTCTAATTCAAACAGATCCATCAAAGTTTCCCTACCACCAACAGATACCACACAATACTATAGATGTTTATCGAGTCACCAGCCAGGGTAGAAATATAAAAGAAGCCTGAAATATACTCAGGAACAAAGCCAAAATGCATATCCACAAATGAGGTGATATAATAAAGAATCGACCCCAGGTGAAGTAAACTGTATACATAATGAGAAAAGAGTTTTAACATAGCATTAATAACCTCAGGAGATTCCTTAGAATCCTGATGGGTAGTAAGAGCGTACAGGAGATTCTAACAAGTTTCAATACTAGAAGTGGTACCCCTTGGTTCAGAACCTAGTGATGTGGCAACCATAATCTAGTTGTCCTCGTAGAAACCTTACCCCTAGGGAAATTCTTTAGCATGTTTCCCAGTTGTCCATAATTGGAACACCGATTCCTCCCCTCGCCATTGAAACCATGATACAATCAACCACAAAGTTTGCAAGGAGGATACTATAGAGCTGACTAGGCCACATGGGCCTGACATTGGGCACCCTATGACTTATAACCATAATTACTATGAAAATAATGATCTATAGACGATATTGAATTAGGTGCACTAGCCGCTAATCAAAGCCAAAGTTGTCCTGCTTCTTCTTTGACCACTTCCCACTATCCCTACAACTATGTTATTGACCCCCACCCTATTTAGAATATTAAAACTTCTTAATCTGCCTCTCCTCCACCTTTTCTTAGTTCTTATTTCCTCCCCAACCTACTATATATACACCACTAGTTAAGAGATATCTATATCCTTATTCAACAAAGCAACTTTTCTCTCCAAAATCAATTCATGAGATAAACCGAAAGCAAATTTCCTTATTCTAGCCCTCATGATAGATACTAGCTCAGGGGCATATCATAATAACTAGTGGAATATTAAGGCATGTTCCTTTACTATCATTCAGCCTTGTATCAAATTCACAAACTCTTAAGATTTTTCCTCCCTCAATTCCTGAGGAAAGAAACAATTAAGAAAGACTCTAGAGAAATCATCACACAAATCAAACTCAGAATTATTTCCCCTAAGCCGATCCTACTATTCATACCATTGGTATGCTATATCTTTCAACTTATAAGCAACGAATTCCATACCTTCTCCCTCAGTGGCATGCATAACATAGAAGATCTTTTCCATCTCATTTATAAAACCTTGAGGATCTTCCTCAACCTTATTACAATTAAAAGTTGGATTGCATCTAACTCTAGTGTTATTAGAGGAACTCCCAACAATACAAGCAGAACTCGTCTGACATGATTGAGATATCACCAACTGGGTCGATAGATGAATAAATTTGAAAAACTCATCATCAGTAATATCTCCCTGAGGTGACTAAGAAAGAGTGTTATAAGCTGGAGGAAAATTAGTGGAGATGAGTGGGACTCCATGAGAATAATCAAAAATAGTAAACGTAGATCTAGTTTGTACCCCATAGGTGGGACGAGATCCACCCACATTGTCCTCAGGTGTGATAGATGAGTTTTGAAGAGCTTTAAATCATCTAAGAGCCATGATCTAAAGGGCAAGAAAATGGGAGTTATAGAAATCTAAGACCTTAGACTCTATAGCTTGAAAACAAGACAACAAGAAATGGGAAACATTCCTAATGGCCTCATAGCCTCTCCCTTATAAGTGTGGCATGCTACACACCCATAAAAGAGACTCTACTTAACAAAGCTTTGTGGACATTCAATTGACTATGAACCTAAACTCTTATACCAACTTTGTCATGATCCAATCCTGGGCCTAGCCTTTGCAGGCATCTCAAGTCCACCGAGGATCAGAGACCACCCCTTTATCCTAATCTAATATAACTAAGTACACCTAAAAGCAGATAAATACCAACATAAAATAAAATATGAGAGGAAAGCTTAAAGAATCTATAAAAGATCAATATCAAAACTAACCACAATGCCCATGCCCACAGTAATGTCCAACAAAGCCTCTAACAAAAAAAAAGATAGTTTGGTCGAGACATGACCCTAACCATAGCCAAAAATAAGGCAAAATAAAAAGAAACATAAAGAAATCCAATGCAACAAAAGGGGTCTTTCAAAGGATGGAAGGTCACTACATCAATCTGACACCTGAGTTGTCCTAAAATTACTTAATCATTATGTAGGAAGAGTAGAAGTATGGTCAATTTTTGTATCTCTTAGGGACATAAAGTTTGAAAAAAGTTAGTGGTTAGAGCGCTAGCATTTAACTCAAGGATACAAGACAAAAATAATTTCATAATCCATAATAAAAAATCCATTAAAACTAGTGCATAACATGAAGCACCTGGACTTTGAACCATCTAAAAAATTCTACATTGGGTGTCTCTGGGTGGGTACGACTCAATGTATACGAGTAGTATCCTTCATCACCTCCCCTCTCATACCCCGAAAAGCCTAGTAAGGGTAGTATTCTATATTTTATAAGAGTGACCCCTTGTCAATCATACCCTAAGGGTATGAGTTGTACCTTGGTAAGTCGTATGCTGCGAGTTTTTGGCTTGGAGTGGACTAGTTTTGATACGAGTAGAGCATACGACTAGGGGGTTAGTCATACCCCTTGGATACGACTCAATGATGCATGGTCGTGCCCTTAACAGTGTGTGTCACCTAGGAGAGGCCTAGGTTATGAGTCATGATACCACTCATACCCTAAGGTATGATCACTTATGTAAGTCGTATAGTGAATCGTACCCCTACATGGGTTTATTTTCCATTTTTTAAGTAAGGTCCTTGCAGTAATTACCAATGTCTAAAACCCTATTACCTTCCACAATATAAGTGTGTTTAGCCTTCTAAACATCTATTTTGATAGATCAAACATCCTAAATACTCTCTGAAGCTCATCTTTGAAAAATTGGAGGCTAGGGTTTCAAGAGTGATCTTTAAGAGGCAAAGGGTAGTCAATATTCTTAGTGATCCATTTTTTTTAATGCATGTACCTATTCCCTTTGTTAATTAACTCTAAACCCATGAATTTGATACTTGGATTTTTGTACATGGTGGTTTTGAAATCAAATGAAATGGATTTTATTGCCTAATGATGATTCTTGCTTATACTTATGTTTATACATGTTATTTATGGTAGCTTTCACACATGAATGCGTGTTTATATGGTATAATATGTGGGTCTAGATTAACCCTAGTATTGATAATTTCTACCATAAAATTAGACTTGGTAAAGGCATGTACACAAGGTATTTGTGAAAATGTCGAAGTGAGATGTCTAGTTATATGATAATAATGCTTCAAACTAGGATGATGGCCCAATATGTAAGTATGCTTTATAAATGATACTATGAAGGTAAAATTAGCCCTCTATTGTGTAATTGATGACTTTGATGTTTTGATGAATAAGAAGGGGGTTAAAGTCCATAACATGAAAATTAATTTGAATTATGTATTGAACTAAAATGTGGTACAACATAGCTAATAAATTGTTAATATCTTGTAAGGGTCTTGAGGACCATAGTTGAATTATATGAAAAGTTGAATTAAGGCATTGGCCTATTGAAATATTTGAGCAATGAAATCTCCCATGGGGATTATATGGTCATATATGGTGTTGAATTAGCTAAATGGGTTAAAGTCCTTATGTGTGGAATTGAATGTATGTGGATGTATGGACAAAGGGTTAGAGTCCTAATGTTGACTAATTATAGTCATGATAGTTTGAGGTTAAAGTCCCATGCCTAATGAAATTGCTTATGGTTAATGTCCTTTATATAATGAGATCACATAATGTTGAAATGCCTCACCAAATAAATTGCCTTGGGGTTAGAGTCCTTTTCCAAATGTGTGTGTATTTGGTTAGATTTCCTTACTTGAATGAATGTGTGTGAGTGGTTAGAGTCCCTCACTTATTTAAATGTGTGTGAGTGGTTAGAGTTCCTCACTTGAATCGATGTGTGTGTGGTTAAAGTCCCTTACTTGATGATTTGCAAATATGGTTAAACTCCAAAGCCTAATGAGAAATGCTTGAATCTATATATGTGTGGAAGGTTGGAGTCCTTCATTGAATGTATGATAAATGAGTGCTTCCAAAGTGTTGATAAGACAAGTCCCCTTGATTAGCATGTGAAATTTCTATATGTATGCATAAGGTTATTAATATGATTGAATATAATATTTTTATTGTTGTTGAATGATTATGCTATTTTATCATTATCCTTGAGTTACATTCTAGAGTTCCAACCACTAAACATCCTTGAATGCTACGTCCCCGTGTGACATAGGGGCCGGAGTATCTTCTTCTCTTCTACACATTAAGTAGACTATCAAAGAGGTTCATGCATTGACTTTGGAGTGGTGAACTTTCTTTCTTCGGAAGACATTCATCCTTGGTATCCTATCTTTAGACTTAGCCTATTTTAGCTTGGCTTGGATATTGTCTGGGTCTTGTCTTAACATATATATTTCTAAACTCAAGTCATTATAGAGGTATTATAAATGACTTTGGAGTTGGGGACATTGGTCAGTTGATGGATCTAATAAAATGATTAGACATTTCTAAGCTATGACTTACATTATGTTTTCCGCTATCTTATTAAAGGGTAGAGATTCATCCGACTCATGTAATGTACGTTGATATTAGGTTGGGTTATTAGGGCGACCTCTGATTCATGTGAGCTGAAGGTGCCCATATAACTTAACCCAATTTTGGGGTGTGTCAAGTTGGTATCAGAGCTGAATTTCATGGTTAGTTGGGTGTCCATAAAATCATGTTGAGTAGAGCCTCTTTTATGGGTGTGAAGCATGCCAAACTTATAAAGTAGGAGCTATGAGACATTTTAGTAAATTTTTCCCTTTCTTGTATTTCAATCTAAAGCTATAGAGTCAAAGGTCTTAGATTCCTCTAATTTTTATTTGATATCTTTCAGATCATGCCTCCAAGGAGATCTAAGACTCAGGCAAACCCTTTTGACTGTCCTATGGACGACGCTTGTCCAATATTTAGAGTTTGAACTTGGGCTAGGATTACAACATCCGACTATATTTGTGGGGTTCCACTTATCCCTACCAACCCCAACTATAAGAGTGACCCTTATATTCTGTCATATCATAGGGATACTACTAATGCAGAGTTTCATTGCTCTATCAACCTCTTGACCCGATTAGTAAACTCTTAATAAGAGCATAGTTCTTTGGATACCATTTCTTATGAGGCCACAAAAATTGGCTAATTTATAAGGTTGAGCCCTCCTATGTTCTGCAGTACGAAGATTGAGAAAGATCCTCAAGGATTCATTAATAAAATGGAGAAGATCTTATAACTCATACATGCTTTAGAGATTAAGGTCGTTAAGTTTGCTTCCAATCATTTAAAAGATATAGCGTACCAATGGTATGAGGGGTGAAAGTTGTCTAGAGGTGTTAATGCTAGTCCCGCTATGTGGGAAGATATCTCCGAGGCTTTCTTAGACCCTTTTTTTCCTCAAGAGTTGAGGGAGGATAAGGTGGAAGAGTTTGTGAACATGAAGTAATGGAGGATGTCCATTCAATAGTATGCTTTGAGATTCCATCAATTGTCAAGGTATGCTCTTGAGATGGTTTCTATCATGATGGATATAATGCATAAGTTTGTCTTGGGATTATCCCATGAGTTAGTCCTTGAGAGCAAGGTAGACTTGTTGATTGAGAACATGGATATTTCTCTATTGATTATGTATTTGCAACAAGTGGAAAAAGAGATAAATAAGCAAGTTGAGCTTAGTGAGAGGCAAGGAAAAAATTAGGCCTTCTTAGCATAGTAGTGGTGATGGTGGCAAGTGGCTACGAAAGAAGTGGGGGAGTTTGAGTTCTTTATCCTAAGCTAGTGTTTGCTATCCTTACACAAAGTTTTTGGGTGATCGCCAGACTTAGTTTAGTTGTAGGTCCCAGGAACAGGGTGCCCAATTCCACGCTAGTGGTGCCCATTCGGCTCCACCTTGCCCTCCTTGTAGATTTTGTGGTCAGAGTCATCGTGGTCAATGTTAGAAGGATAGGAAAAGATGATTCCATCATGGTTAGGTTGAGCACAAACAGTGTGAGTTCCCCTCCCAAGTAGTTTTTTTGGCCAACAAGGCCCCTATTACTACTCTATTTAGCCCCGTACCAAAGGGTGTTGTATCTGTCTTAGCTTCTATTTCTGGAATTGATACTGGATGGAACCGCTTGTATGCACTTTCTACTTTACAAAATTCTAAGGCATCTCCCGATGTTGTCACTAGTATGTTGAGAATTTTCTCCCGTGATATGTATTTTTTGCTTGATCTAAGGTCTACTCTTTCTTATATGACCCCATATGTCGTTATGCATCTTGATCGTGTTCCCAAGAGTCTGTCAATTCATTTTTCTCTTTTACCCTGGTAGGAGACTCCGTGGTTATTAAAAGAGTCTATAAAGAGTGTGTGATATCTGTTGGTGGTAGAGATACTATTTTAGACTTGATAGAGTTTGACATGGTTGATTTTGATGTTATTCTGGGGTGGATTGGGTGCACTCTTTCTCTACTTCCTTAGATTTTTAGACCCGTAGGGTCATGTTCTAATTTCTAATGAGCTGGTCATTGTATTGGAAGGTGGTTCCCTAGTGCCTAAGGGAAGGTTCATTCCCTATATAAAGGCCTAAAAGTTGATTTCAAAGGGGTGTTTGTATCATTTGGTCTGAGTTAATGATTCTAACTCGGAGGAGTATTCTCTAAAATCTGTTCCCATGGTTAATGAGTTTCCTGAGGTATTTCTCAATGATCTTCTCGGTGTTCCTCCCAATAGGGAAATTGATTTTTTGATTGATCTTATTTCAAATGCTCATCTAATTTTTATCGCTCCTTATAGAATGGCTTCAGTTGAGTTAAAAAGGCTTAAGGAGCAATTGAAGAGCCTCTTAGATAAAGGTTTTATCCATCCAAGTATGCATCCACAGGGTGCTCCCATATTGTTAGTGTGCAAGAAGGATCATTCCTTTTGCAAGTACATTGATTATCGTCAGTTAAACAAAGTTAACATTATAAATAAATATCCTTTTCCTAGGATAGATGATTTGTTTAATCAATTTCAGGTTGCAAAGTGTTTCTCTAAGATTAATCTTAGATCGGGTTATCATCAGCTTAACATTAGGGATATGGAAATCCCTAAGACTTCCTTTAGAACATGGTACGGTCACTATGAGTTTCTTTTCATGTCCTTTGGGTTGACCAATGCCCCAATGATATTTATGGATTTGATGAATCAGGTCTTCCGTCCATTCTTAGACATATTTATTTTATCTTCATTGATGATATCTTAATCTACTTTAAGAGTGAGGCAGATCATATAGATCACCTCCATGCTGTATTGCAAACTTGGAAGGATCATAGTTTGGAGGCCAAGTTCGCCTAGTGCGAGTTTTGGTTGAAAGTCATAGCTTTTCTTAGTCATGTCATCTCTAGTGAAGCGGTCATAGTAGATGCCGAAATGATTACGACGGTTAAGAAGTGTCCTAGACCTATGACTCCAACTAATATTCGGAGCTTCTTGGGTCTAGCTGTTTACTATAGAAGATTTGTGAAAAGTTTTTGATAATAGCTGCTCCATTGACCAAGTTGACCCAAAATAAGGTCAAGTTCTTGTAGTCTGATGAGTGTGAGGATAGTTTTGAGAAGTTGAAAGATAAATTAACTTCAACTCCAATTTTTACCTTGCCAGAGGGTAATGATGGTTTTTTGGTTTATTGTGATACTTTTCGTATCGATCTTAGTTGTGTGTTGATGCAACATGGTATGGTGGTGGCCTATGCTTCTAGGCAATTTAAAGTTCATGAAAAGAACTACCCTACTCATGACTTAGAGTTTTTAGCCATGGTTTTTGCAATAAAGATGTGGCGGCAATATCTTTATGGTGTTCATGTTGATATCTTTTTCAATTATAAGAGCCTCTAATATGAGTTTACCCAAAAGAAGTTGAATCTTCGGTAAAGAAAATAGCTCTAACTATGGAAAGACTATGATATGAGTCTTCATTACCATCCCGGTAAGGTGAATGTATTTTCCAATACTCTTGGTAGATTTTCCATGGGGAGTTTGGCCCATGTATATGAGGATAAATGGGAATTGGTGAAAGACGTTCACCATTTGGCTAATCTTGGAGTTCGACTGGCAGACTTCGAGGATGGTGGTGTATTTGTGCGTTTGGTATCTCAGTTATCTTTTATTATTGAGATAAAGGAAAATCAAGTATTGAAACTTGACTTGACGAAGATCAAGAATACTGCCGGTCTATAAAAATTTGTGGACTTTGTGATTCATGGTGATGGTATTTTGAGATACCAAGGTAGGCTATGTGTTCCTAACGTCGATGCATTAAGGAAAAGAGTGATAGTCGAGGCTCATAGATCCTGTTGTACCATTAATCCCGGTTTCACCAAGATGTATCATTATCTTAGAGAGTTTTACTAGTGGGTTAATATGAAGCATGATGTGGCCAATTATATGGTATGTCAATAAGTGAAAGTTGAGAAAATGAGGCCCGATGGCTTATACCAAGAAATTATGTTGCTTGAATAAAAGTGGGATACAATTAATATGGATTTCGTTACAGTCTTCCTAAATCCTAGAATCAATATGATTCTATTTTGGTCATTGTTCAAAGAATGACGAAAGTACGCTCAGTTTTTGCCTATGGGGACTAATTACTCGGTGGAATATTATCTTTAGTTGGATCTTATGAAGATCATAAAGTTGCACAGTGCTCCAATTTCGATTATTTTGGATTCTGGTCCTCCATTTTAATCCCACTTTTGGTAGTCGCTCCAAAAGGGTTTGGGTACTAGATTATGCCTTAGTACCGCTTTACACTCGCAAATGAATGGACAAACAGAAAGGACCATCCAAATATTAGAGGATATGTTATGGGATTGCATAATTGATTATGGTGGTAGTTGTATTACCATTTGCTTTTGATTAAGTTTGCCTATAATAATAGTTACCACTCTAGTATTTGCATGGTGCATTTTGAGGCATTGTATGGTAAGAGATGTCGATCTCCTATTAGGTGGTACGAGGTTGGCGAGGGTAAGTTGCTTTGTCCCGATCTAGTTCACCAAGCCTTAGATAAGGTGATGGTGATTCCTGATAGGTTGAAAACAACTCATATTCACCAAAAGTCCTTTGCGGATGTGAGGCATAAGGACTTAGAGTTTAGTGATGGCGATTGGGTATTCCTGAAAGTGTCTCCCATGATGATGGAAGTGATGCGGTTTGGTAATAAAAGAAAACTTAGTCCCTGGTATGTTGGTCCCTATTTGACTGTGAAGATGGTTGGCAATGTTCCAAATGAGTTAGAGTTGCCTTCCAGTATGAACTCCATTCACCCAGTTTTCCATGTCTCAATGTTGCAAAAGTGACTGGATAATCCTTCGTTGGTTATTCCTTTAAGGGATGTTGATATTTCAGACTTTTTGTCCTATGAGATCCCAGTGAGGATTTTAGATCAAAAAGTTTGCAGGTTGCAAATGAAAGAAATTGCTTTGGTGAAGGTTCTATGGCAGAACCAGAAGTCCGAGGAAGCTACGTGGGAAGCGAAAGAGGACATGAAGTCCAAGTATCCACATTTATTTCCTATTCTAGAAACTTAGGATGAAGGTATCTGTTAATCTCATTACTTTGTTTTGTCTTTGATAGACAATGGGTTAAAGTCCCCATTATGTTGAGTTTATTTATGTCTTGTTAGACCATGGGTTTGTCCCTAATCCTTTAATTGATTAAGTATCCTTGATAAGTTAATGGGTTGAAGTCCCTAAGTTGTGAAATTAGTAAGTGTTGATAAGCAAGGATTTAAGTTCCTAAGCTTTGAAATGAACAAGTGTCGTCATAAATAATGGGTTTGAGTCCCAAAGACGATGACGTGAATGATTGATTGAGAATGAGCATGATATGTGTTATATCATTTTTGTATGCTTGTTCTAACTTGTTTGAAGGTCGTTTTGATATGTGATAATGTGTTGGCTTGTGTTTATCGCTTGCCTTACCCCTTATTCTAGGATGAATGATCCAACTGGGGAAGAATTGAAACACCTAGACTTTGAACCATCTCTAAACTTCTCCATTAGGTTTCTCTAGGGTGGGTAAGACTAGGGACTCGAGTCGTAACCAATAGATACGGGTTGTATCCTCTCTTACCTCCACTCTCATACCTTGAGCAGCCTAGGAAGGGTAGCATTTTTTCTTCTATATGAGTGACCCTTCCTCAATCATACCCTAAGGGTATGAGTTGTATCTAGGTGACTCGTATAGAGTGAGGTCTTGGGTTGGAGTGGACTGGTTTCGTTACAAGAAGAGCATACGACTAGGGAGTGAGTCATACCCTTAGATAGAGCTCATGGGAGCATATTCATACACTTAATAGTGTGTGTCACCTAGGAGAGGCCTGGATATAAGTCAGGGTACCACTTGTACCCTAGGGTAGAATCACTTAAGTGAGTCATACCCCTGTATGGGTTCATTTTCCAGCTTTTAAGTAAGGGCCTTGTGGTCATTACCCATTTTTAAAACCCTAAGCCCTCCCACTATATATGTGTGTATAGCCTCCTAAACATCCATTTTGATGGATCAAACACCCAAAATACTCTCTCAAGCTCATCTTTGAAGAATTGGAGGCTAAGGTTTTAAGAGTGTTCTTCAAGAGGCAAACGGGAGTCAATATTCTTGGTGATTCATCTTTTATACCTGTTCCTCTGTTTAATTAACTCTAAACCCATGTATTTTACACTTGGATTAGTAAGTGTACATGGTTGTTTTGGAATTAAATAAAAAGGGTTTTGTTGCCTAATGATGAATAATGATGATTTTTGTATAGACTTATCTTTATATATTTTATTGGTGTTAGTTTGCACACATAAATGCTTCTTGTATGTGTTCTAACATATGGGTCTTGAGTAACCCTAGTCTTGATAATTTCTACTATGAAATTGGCCTTTGTAAATGCATGTACACAAGGTGTTTGTGAAAATGTCTAAGTGAGATATCTAGTTACATGATAATGATTCTTCAAATAGGGAAATAACCCAATATGTAAGAATGCTTGATAAATGATATTGTGAAGGTAGAATAAGTCGTGTATTGTGTAATTGATGACCTAGATGGTTTGATGAATAAGAATGGGATTAAAGTCCCTACTATGAAAAATAAATTTGAATTGTGTGTTGAACGAAATTGTGATATAGAATTGCTAATAAAGTGTGAATGACTTGTAAGGATCTTGAGGACCATAGTTGAAATATATGATGAGTGGAGTTAAAGCATTGGCCTATTGAAATGGTTGAGCAATAAAAGCTTCCATGAGGACCATGTGTCATGTATGGTGTTGAATTGGCTAAATGGGTTAAAGTTCTTATGTATGGAATTGAATGTATGTGGGTGCATGGAAAAAGGGTTAGAGTCCCAATGTTGACCAATTATGGTCGTGATGGCTTGAGATTAAAGTACCTTGCCTAATAAATTCACTTGTGGTTAAAATCCCTTGCATAATGAGATCTCATGAGGTCGAAGTGCCTCGCCAAATGAATTGTCTTGGGGTTAGAGTTCCCTATCTAATATGGCATGAGGTTAGTGTCCCTTGCCAAATGTATGAGAATGTAATTAGACTCCCTCGCTTTAATGAATCTGTATGAGTGGTTAGAGTCCCTCATTTGAATAGATGCGTGTATCGCTAAAGTCCCTTACTTAATGATATGTGAATATGGTTAGAGTCCTATGCCTAATGAGAAATGCTTGAATTTTTAAGTGTGGAAGATTGGAGTCCTCCATCGTATGAATGATAAATGAGTGCTTCCAAAGTATTGATAAGACTTCTTCCCTTGATTAGCATGTGAAATGTCTGTATGTATGGATAAGGTTATGAATATGATTGACTATGATATTTTGCTTGATGTTGAATGATGATGCTATTTTATCCTTATCCCTGTTTATATGCTATCATTCCAACCGTTAACTATCTCTAGATGATATGTACCTACGCGACATAGGGTCCAGAGTATCTTCTTCTCTTCTTTTACTGTGAGTGGACGATCGAAGAATTTCGTGCATTGACTTTGGTGTGGTGAGCTTCCTTTCTCTGGAAGACATTTATCCTTGGTCTCCTATTTTTAGACTAAGCATAATTTAGCTTGGTTTGGCTATTGTCGGGGGTTTGTCACGACATATACATTTCTAAACTACGGTCTATATAGAGGTATTATGAACGACTCTAGACTTGGGGATATTAGTTAGTTGATGAATCTAGTGAAATGATTTAACATTTCTAAGTTATGACTTACATTATTTTTTCCTCTATGTTATTGAAGGGCTGAGATTCATCCGAGCTATGTGATGTATATTGATATTACGTTGGCTTATTGGTGCGACCTCCGATTCATGTGAGATTGAGGTGCCCATAGGACATAACCCAGTTTCGTGGCGTGTCATAACACCATAAACAAAGCATACATATATACACCGTATGTTGTGTAAGGGAACAAGTCTTAGCATGAGAGTGAAACCTTAACCTTGACTGTGTAGCTTTACCATCTTTAAGCTACACCCACAGGCTATATAATTTCAGCTACCCCCTGAAAGGGCCCTAGTGCATGTTAGCCGCATGACTGGCTGTATCATAGAAATTAAGGAAATCCTTACCCTTCACCATCCTTGATGAAAATATATAGTGTGACATAAGCATACGGTCACTTAGAACAACCCTCACATCTGCAAACATGAGTTTCCAGTATCTGTCCTCCCAGGACTCCACCTTCCATGGTTAGCTACACAACCCTCTTTGAGTCTAATTGAAATCATTTATACATTCCAACCCATTTACCAAGGAGTCTTTTAATTTGGTATTAATCGTTGGTATCGTCATACCAAAATTTAGAGCTTGTACGTCTATCTATTTTTTTCATACAAAATCATTAAACCAAGTTGACTCCACAGTTTCTAATTTAAAAAAAAAAACAAAGCCATGGACACCAAGGCCTTTCTAAAACCACTTGAAAACCATACCAATTCGATTCATGTTCCATTAACCATTTATGCAATGCAAGGTTTCACAATGAATAGCAAAACCAAGTGATAAATCATATTCCAAAGACAATTATGCAAGTGGGTCAAGGTTATTATCAATTTCCATACCGAAACCATTTACTTTAGTAATCCATTGTACCCCTAAATTCATTCACCATCCCTATGCACCCGAAGAGTTCATAAATCATCAATTTAATGCATAACAATTCAATAATAATTACGGGAAAACATTTAAACCAAATACATTCAAAACCCTCAACCCATAGTTAAAACCCGACATCAAAACCATTGATAATAATAACCAATTCATGCCATGAAGAAAACATAATTATAGGGAAAAAGGTAAATGCCTTAACTATCAAAAATTTTGAAGATGATAACAACCTTAGAACCCTTCATGACCACATCCTTGAAACTCTTGCCTTGACTTGAAAGGGAAAATTTGAGAGAGAATCTTTTAGAAGTGAAGTAATAGCCCTTGGTATTGTGAAAAATTCTGAGAATTTGCTCATATAGTTCTTAAAGGTCGTTTCTAATTGAGAGGACCTCATTACCCTTCATACTAATAAAAATAGAACAAAATAGCTGAATTTTTATATAGGTCCGCACCACGGACTTTATTGTAGAGGATAACCTCTGTGATGCAGAACTTAACGTAGAGACCAGCCTTCGTATCACAGAGGCTATTACGGAAGCCAACCTCTATGGCTCATCGATATTGTGGAGGCTTATTGCCTTCGTGACCCAAAACCACCCTAAACCCCATCCGAAGATTTTGAAACTCTTCCGTGATACCCTTTTAATATTCCCAAGTATAATTTAAGTCAAAAATTGATGTTTCAAACACGGGGAGGCCAAAAATAAAAATGCTCAAAATTTAAGGGTGTTACAGAAACCCATTCTATGAATCAAATAGAAGGACAAACAGAAGGATAAGGAATCAAGCAGTGTGGACTTGGACGACTTTGAAAACTTTGAAGTCACCAAGGAACAATAAAAGGTAATTGAAACTAACATAAGAGCTACAATTCTACTTTATTATACAGTTAGCGGAGTAGAATATGACAAAATATCGACCTGCCAAATGAAAAAATAGATGTGGAACAAATTATAAGTTACCTATGAAGGAACTACTAAAGTAAAGAAGGAAAGAATTAGTGCCTTGGTCAATGAATACGATCTTTTCAAAATTAAAGAAAATGAGAGCATAGAGTCAATGGTTGCACATTTCGGCAGGATTATTTGTGAACTAAAGTCCTTAGGAGTGATCTATCCAAGTAGCTTGCAAGTCCAAAATCTCATAATAAGCCTTCCCAAAGCTGGGGAAAGTAAACATGTCATTCTTGAAGATGGGATCTCAACAACATGACCTACGACAAGTTAAGAGGCAATCTTATTGCTTATGAATAAAATCAGATTAGTAGGTACAATAAAGAGCAAAGAAAGAAACTTGTGGCCTAAAATGTCCTAACAATCAGAGAAAAGGATTCTTCAGACAAATAAAAAAATAAGGAAATGGACCGTATAAATTATAGAGTAAGGAAAATCTTAAGATAAAGGCAGCAAAACCCACAAGGCTACTAAAACAATGAATTCACAAGAAATAATGATCGTTGTTATCACTGTGGGAAACCTGGACATATGATATAGAATTGTCAAGAGTTAAGAAGAAGATTATCTAAGAAGAACAAAACTTTTGAGCATGTGTTGATGAATAAGAAACTAAAGATAATGCAAAAACAACAAATATGTGCTTCAATGCAAAAGGTGAACCAAGTGAGGTAAGACCTATTAATTTTCATAATTATAATCTTCTTCTAATTTATTGACAAGCTTCAAAAGATCATTGATGGATACAACAAAATTTTTCGAGAAAAAAAATAGAAAACACATGTAAAACAAAAGATTAAAGAGGAAAGAGGGAACTGGTAAATTGAACTTGAATCATGTCAAATCAAAACTGACTTGCTTCAAGAAGAACTTAATGATGTAAAAATACAGTTAAACAACATTAGAAAATCACCAAGCCACAGTTGTATATAATCAAACTCTCTTAAGGCTAAATCAAGTCTGCTAAAACTTTTTTCTTTTCAAGGACTAGTCTGCTATACTTGTGATAAAAAGGGGCATAAATCACAAAATTGCAGACAAAGATCTAAAAGAGTATGGTTTTGGCTACCCAAAATGAGCACATCTAACCCCCAAGGACCAAAGACCACTTGGGTACCTAAACAAAATTAATTTTCTTATTTGCAGGAATATATCTACAAAAGCTATTGAAAGGAATGGGGTCATTGATAGCGAATGTTCCAAACACATAATTGGAACGAAGGAAAATTTTTATTCTCTAAAGAAATTTGAAGGAGGATCAGTTAGATTTGATATAACGCCAAAGGTAATGTCACTGAAGTCGGCTTAGTGAGGTTCATCTCTTCCTGTGGACTCATTGAAATATATCTCGTAGATGGAATTAAGAACAACTTCTTAAGCATCAGTCAAGTATATGACATAAGATTCAAAGTATCCTTTAGAGTTAAAGGTTGCTTTGTCAGACATGAAAAATGTAATATTTCTCTTATCCATGAATGTATTGACAATATTTATGTTCTAAAAAATCTTTATTTAGCTACTTTGACATGTCTCACTGTGCAAACCAATGACACTTAGTTGTGGCCCAGAAAACTAGTGCATACCAGTATGCATGCTATCGAAAACCTTTCTATACTTGAACTGGTGAAAGGTCTGTGAAAACTAAAGTTTGAGAAAGATCACATCTATGATGCTTGTCAACTTAGTAAATAGACTCGAAAAGCACATAAAGTCAAAATATTGTTAGTACCACTAAGCCTCTCCAAACAATCCCCATGGATTAGTTTGGTCCCATCAAGACCGCAAGTACTGGTGGAAAAAGATATGTATTTGTCATTGTTGATGATTATTCATATTACACTTGGGTAATGTTTCTTTCCAGCCTGAATAATTCAAAAATTTTGAGATTTTTGTCAAAATGTTCAAAGAAAAATAGGATACGTTATCACTTACGTTCAAAGTTATCATGGAGGAGAATTAAAAAATAAAGCATTTGAGGAATATTGTGCCCAAAACAACTATTCTCAGAACTTCTCATCTCCCAGATCCCCTCAATAGAATGATGTGGTGGATTGAAAAATAGATCACTTCAAGAGAAAAAAATAACTATGTTCCTAGAAAAAATCTACCAAATCACTTTTAGGCAGAAGTAGTAAGCACAACATGTCACATCCTCAATAGATGACTCATTAGACCAATTCTAAAGAAGACTCCATACGCGTTGTGGAGAGGAAAGAAGCCCAACATTAGCTATTTTCATCCCTTTGGATGGAAATGTTTTATCCACAAAAATGGTAAGAATAACTTAGGGAAGTTTGATCCATGACTTGGTATTAGAAGTTGACTACTTTCCTATTAAACATTAAATTTCAATGAGGTAAAATAGATACTGCTCCTTTTAGTCGAAAGATAGTCTCAAATCTACTTATTGTTAAAATTTATTTTGACTGCATTATTTTTGGTAGTCCTGACATTTCTTTGTGCAGGAGTTTTGCAAATTAGATGAAGCAAGAATTTGAAATTATTCTTACGGGAGAACTGACATTCTTCTTAGGATTACAAATCAAGAATACTCCCAAAGGTACCTTTGTCAGTCAAGCCAAATATACAAAGGAGCTTATAAAAATATGGAATGGAAAAGGGAAAGGCTTTCAAAACTCCAATGAGTCCTTTAATAAATCTTGACTCAGATAAAACTAGAAAGGCTATCGATGAAAAGACATATAGAGGGATGATTGGATCTCTACTTTACTTAACTACAAGTCAGCTAGATATTATGTTTAGTTTTTGTAGATGTGCAAGGTTTCAGTCAATTCCCAAAGAGTCCCACTTGACTGTAGTCAAAAGGATTATTCTTTATCTCATTGTAACTCAAGATATCGTACTATGGTACCCTCACTCAGCCAACTTTGACTTAGTTGGTCTTCAAATATTAATTTTGTAGGAGATAAAAATGATAAAATAAGCACTAGTAGAGCATCTCAAATTCTTAGTGATTCCCTAATCTCATGGCACAACAAGAAATAAACTTCATTTGCCTTATCAACTAGAGAAGCAGAATAAATTACCATTGGTAATTGCCGTACTCTAATTTTATAGATTATGCATCAACCACTTGATTTCAATTTATTGTTTGAACCTATGCCTATTATGTGTGACCATAAGAGTGCAATTAGTTTGACAAAATATATGATGCATCATTCTAGGGCTAAGCATATTGACATTAAGCATTATTTCAGTCATGATCATGTACAAAATGGAGATTTTTCTTTAGAATTTGTTGATTCTAAAAATCAGCTTGCTGACAATTTTACTAAACCTTTGCTAGAGGAAAGATTCTTTTTAAATAAAAAAACTCGGTATTTTATGCATTAATGATCTTTAGTTGTGTATGTCCTTTATTATGGTGAAAAATGACCTACATATAATTTTTTCTAACTTAGCATCACTACTTTCCTATACGCTTCTTTTTACACCTCTTTTTCTCTTTCCCTATAATTAACTTTCACTTTACCATTTTACTTCCCTATATATTTGTTGACCCTTCACCTTAATAGTTACCTCAGTTAACTTCATCCCTTTCAAATTTCCACCACTCCATTTTCCTCATTTTCTTTTTATACTCTTCTCACCAAATCTTTTTTTTTTCAATGACCAGAACACGATCAATGGTCAATCTCACTAAACCTCTAGACTACCTTTCCAATAACCATGTCCTAGTCCTCATATTTGGGTTCTTTAAAGAACCCTCCTCTCATGCACTATAGTCAACCGTCAATAAAAAATGCTGTACTCCTAACCCCTATTCTTCTGTCATGAAAACTCATCTCTCTCTTCTGGACTCTCATTCACCAAAGGACATTAATAAATTCTGGACTTGTTTGCAATGGAAATGTTTGTCACCTTCTGAAGTTTCTCTATTATGCTAGAGAGAATTATAAATCTCTTACAGTTGAAAGGATCCCACTGTAATTGAAGGAAATTGAGGAACTCAAAGATTGACTCAAGGTAATTAAAAAAGGGTTTGTGGTCCTCCAAGAGTTGACTACCAGGTTGCTGTAGATGGGTAATGAAATCAGTACTGATATGAGCAAGTAGGAGGGTGCCAAGCTATTTAATAGGTGTTTGGATAGGTGGATACCATAAAATCTGAGACCAATTCCACCATATCTGTCAGCTTTATAAAAAATATAGAAAATCCTAATACCATTTCTCTCACAGTATGCACAACACTCTTTCCTATTTTTCGTGAAATGATAATCTTCCTGACCGATATTTATAAGGAGTCTATCCCTCTTTATCTTTGGGTCTGTAACTTATATTTTGTAACTTTCCTACCACATTTTCTTTTGTTACATCAAAATATTGCCGGGTTATCTATTGTGTGTGCTCTGCTTTGTATTCCCTTGTATTTCTCTATTTGTTTTGTTATCATGACCCAAAATAGGATCATGATCGGCACTAAGAAGTTTAGCACTTCAAATCAAGCCTCGTCAGATTTCTACAGAACATTAGACAGAGTTTCCCCTATTTTTGGGCCTCACAAGAAAATTTCCTATCTCAATTCAACAACAAACTAAGCCAACATCACAACCACCAACAAACCCCAATATAATTCACCATAGATCATAAATAATTCACCAATACCACTAACTAACACTACGAAATCCATCTCCAAAAATAAGAGAAAGTCAAATACTCTACAAATCCAAAATAATAAAAGAATACTCAAGCTCTGAAGACATAACTATGGGGAAAACTAAGAGTTTTCAAGAAAAAGAAACTTACCAAATAAATAAACTATAATCCATGAGAACAATTGCGGGGCTCACCAGGAATATGCTACTCGGATCCTCTAGCCAATGTGATTCTCATCATCACCTGCGTTCTTTGAAAAATAATAGCGAGGAGTGAGATGCTAGCTCAGTAAGTAATAATACTTAACCACAACCATTTAAATGGGGAAAATTCATAAAACATAATGAAATAATGCTCTTTCACATAAAAGTAACGATAAATAATCTCACTGTTTCATGTAAGCCAAGTGAAACAATAATTCAGTAATAAACTCAAAAAGCATCGTATCATATCAAATATTACTCATTTAGGAGGTTTCCAAGAATGAATCATGTAATCAGTGTAACATTTTTATTCATCAAGAATAGCCCATAACAGTGGACCCCTCATAAAGGAGCCAAATATCATATCAGTAATAGTATGCTAGTTCTACCTTCCCATTAGCGAGGCTGTAACAGTCATTAGTAAATACAAGGTGCACCAGGTCTAACGATCCCACCGTTAGCTACGAGATTCAAATCAAGGTCTACTCCCATTTAAAAATTCTTTGTAAACAATAGGATATTCATATGAAAGCATTTTTTTCAGAATAATACCATATCATTTAAATTTCATAGCAAATCTTGTTACAACTAAACTTGAATAAAAACACATGGCAAAATACATATTTCTCATGTATGTGAAGAATATTCATGGTAATAATATCATATCTCAAATAACCATTTCAATATTATAACAAGTAAAGGTTTTGCCCCACATGCAATTTCAAAGCATTTCATAACTCATCATTTCATCAAAATCAATTATAAAATATGTAAGTTAATAAACATAAATTGTGGTAAGATTACTACTCACAGTACACATGTTGGAATACCAAATTTGTCACCTAGAATGATTTGTATTACTTTCTTTGATCAAATCTATAATCACGTCATATCAGTTACCAAGTTAATTATCTTATTATAGGCTAATTCATGATAAAATTAGACTATCCAATGCTCAAAGTTCATAATAACTTCAAATTTATCAAACTTTATATTCAAGACAACCCTTAGTGCCCATAATTCTTGTCATTAGCAATTAAATTTCAATACCAAAATAAATTAACCAGACTTAAAAATTGCGATAATAAAGTAAGAATGAATTTACCTTAATCCTAAAAGAATTTTTCGATCAAATCCTTTTTTCACTGAATGATCAATTTGATTTCTTAGTTTCCTGGTTTTTGTGCTATTGAGTGAACCTATTGCTGTTAGTGCTAAAAGAGGCGTGCTTACAGTGAATAGGCAAAGCCCTTCCTGAATCCAATTTATATACTAAAGGAAGATGGCCCCCCAACCATTTCTCCTTTCTTTTCCTTTTTCCTTTTCCTTTTTAATATGGGTCTTAGCACATATTTTTATCATCTATAATTTTTTTCCTTATTCAATTATAATTAGTCATAAAATTATGTTTTGGGGTATTATATTCTTCCCACCTTAAGATATTCGGTCTCTGAATTTAGAACAAGTGCATATCTGAAGACTGAAACAAATGAGGGTACTTGAGTGTCATATCCTTTTCTGACTCCCATGTAGCTTCTTCAATGGTATGGTTCTTCCATAAGACCTTGATGGACACAAACTCCTTTGAATGTAATGTTGTAACTCAGACGCACACATAAATGAATGTGATTATACAAGTAATATTGTGATTTAGATAATCAGATATCGCTCCCACGTGGACTAATCAACTATAAATTTAACCAACTTTTAGTTTTAGATAATGAGTAGTAAGTGTTGTAAAGTATCAAGATAGTTTTGAAATTAAGAATAAAAATATAAATTATTAACTAAGAAATTACTAGTGCGAAGCAAGCAACGATTGTAAACAGTAATAATAAGAAGTCCGGGGTTAAGGCTTTTCGAACAATCATTCAAATCTCTATTCTTATAGCAGTCTAATTGGTTATCAGATTGTTGGTTCGCAAGGTTTAGGCTACGATTTTGGTCTCCCAACCTCAAATCTTCTACCTATTGAATACTACAGCTACAACTCTCGCAGAGATACAATAATTCTTCTAGATTCAAAAAGTTATCTTCTTGCAATTGAACCAAACAAGGCTTCTAGGTATATCCCTAACCTAGATGCTAATTCACACCCCTTATTTTATAAAAAGGTAAGAACCTTGCTCATTAATTTCTTTATTCTATCCCACGATTCTCATCCCGGATTCACGTAGAAATATAAATTTATTTTAATGGTGGCCACTCATTAAAATAGTAAGCTCAAGAAATTAAGAACAACCCAGATTATAATCTAAAAAGAAGCTACTATAAAGAATATCAAAGAGTAATCATGTTCTTGGACTCAACCACATACCAAGGGTATTTAGCCACTCATTTTTGAATTAAACATAAGAAAGTAATTAATCATACCCAAAATTAATCTTGAGGTAAAGAAGTTCAAAAGAAATAATAAGAACCCTAAAAGAAAGAATTCTATGCTTTTCCGCCACTGCTATGCTTGCCAAAAAAGTCCTTGGAATTGTGCTCACGTGTTCCTTTTATACTTGGAAAAATTTCACCAGATCTGAAGCCTTGATGCGGCGCATTACTAATCGCAACGATCCAGTCAACGCATCGCATCAACATCATGTTGATGCACTGGAATTTGTCTTTGAAAATCCAGCTAAGTCCTATTTCTTCAACACACGACGCGACGCGTCGACATTGCATCGTATCACTGGAATTGTCTTCTCAAATTTGAACTAAGTCTCAAAACTTATGCATCGACGCGACGCATTGATGCACTTGAAGTTGCTCATTAAATTTTGGCTAAGGCATAATTTTTACTAGTTGACGCGACGCGTCGAGTTAGCGTTGCGTCACTAGAATTTTTCTACATTTCTTCTCTTAATTCTCGTACTTCCTTAGGTCCTTTCTTTTATCCTTGCTCTCGTGCATCTATTCATAATTTTGGAATTGATCAACATAGTCTTTCATATATTCATGATATGTATCAAATTTTCGTCCGAATCCATGGTAAATTTACCCTGTATCTCTAATCACATTGGTTAGACATGAAACCTAATTTATCTCACAATTTAACATAATTAACATAATTTTTATTCTCAAAAAAAGTGTAAATATGGGTGAATTTCGGTGTTTGGACATATAAATATGCCCAAGATCACCACCCCACACTTAAAACCTTGTTCGTCCCCAAACAACTTCAAGCAGCACAATCATCAAACCTTCTAATTACAACCTAAGAGTCATGCTAGGGTTGGGCACATGAACACTTTATTTCACACTTCATTATCCTAATAGTGTCATTCAATTAGATGGAAAACTTAATGAAATCACTCAATAAAGCAACATAATAAGTAATCCATACTTTTATCCATAAGCACCCTCACAACAAGAAAATTTTCCCCATATCACTCACAATTTTATAATCTTAATCATGAGGGGAATATCAAAATTCAATCACTCGCTCTCAACAAAAATTCCATAGCTTTCCCTTAGTGTAATACTCCCCTAATAGTCATATGTTGGTGTGTAAGATCAATTAGGTCTTTCATGGTTGTAATACAGGATAAGGGACGGGTAGGAACTATTTGAGAAATAGTGACTAAGCTCTCTAAACACTTTAATACATGACCATCTTTAATCACAATCATATTTTATCAACTCAACTATTCATTTCATTATATTTACACATCCATTGTTTCACCTCCAATCTTTTTAGCACATTAACAAAACTACGGTAGGAGTATTTTTATTTTTATGTAATAATTAAATTCTCAGCTCTTCTCTACACCCCAATTCTTGTTACGCACCCCTATAGTAGCCACCCTCAACCTAAGTGATTTGCCTTGGTTAAGGTGCACATTGTCCTAAACGGACCAGGGAAAACTGGGCAACAATAACTGAAACTTACATTATATAATTTTTTTTCTTTCTAACTCCTAACCATCACAATTAAACGCATAATGAACACTTGTTTAGAGATTCACTTTCACCTTTTTAATTCTTAATATTTCACATTCCCTCTTATTCCATTATCTGTATTAAAGCGCTTAGGAACTATGGATCGAATTAAGGTCTATCAAAGAAAGGACTCGGCTACGGATGAGGCTACCAAAGAAATCAGGCTATAGGCTCAACGGGGCTAACTAAGGGCATGCATAAGGGTAGGTAGATAAAGTCTTTACAATTCGGTTAACAAAGAAATGCCTAAATCACTTCCTACAACCAACACCCTTTATTTTGCTTTGTAAACACACCGGGAAGGTTCTAGTCATTCCTATACATGTAGAATATAAAAAAATACTCACTCACTTAGTGCATGCTAAGAATCAAGTCAGATCCTTACGGTTTTTGATATTGCTCTTTATCAAATTCAATATTAAGCTAATCAAATCAAACTTCACTTGTTGGGATTTAACATCTAAAAATATCTCATTCTTTTGTTTCAACACAATTGCATTTATAGTCACAAAATAAAACATCTTTTCCCAGCACACAACATTTTTCAAAGGTTGCAATCAGGGTCCTATTATTTTATCAGCTTCTAAATAAGCACTCTCCTTAAGACGGTCATCATCCATCAATCATAGGGAAAGGCAACTAACTATGATATTGCATAACAAGAATTGTCAAAAAGGGCACACATAATTACTGTAATCTGAAAATTACCACGAAGTGTGAAAATAAAGCAAACACTTTAAACTAAATTTGCCAAAAATTGTAATAATGTCAACTTACAAACCCAACAAAACATAAAAATAGAAAATAGAAATTGTTCAATCCAAAAACCAAAATAGTTCGGAAATTTAAGATGAAGGAGATAAAGATAAAGATTAAAGACCAACCACCCCATACTTAAAAGTAGCACTGTTCCAGTGCTAGCAATAAGCATAAGGCAGGGAGGCATCATACTCCCTGCTCAGTCAAATATTACTAAGGCCATCACATCATAATCAGCACCATCATCACTGCCAAAGTCATTGCCTGAATCACCATCATATGACTGTTCCTCATCCATGGACTCATCATCAGAATAACTTATATGCCTCTCCTCATTTGTGGGGATGTCATCATCCAATGACTTATCAAAATCTAAGCCAATTCATAGCATAGTCCGAACATGACGTCCTAGTGGGTAGTCCAACTTAACTGCATGAACTTCCTATTGGGTGGCTGGATGCCCCCCAGTGTTCAGCTGCAACATATTTAGCCCATATATATGGGCTATGATCTCATTATTCTGAGCTTGATGCTCGGGCATAGTAAAATTTACACCATGAGGAGCAGGTCCCTTAGTGCGGGAAAAATCCAATGGCCTGTCACCAACAGGTGGTATATAATCTACCTCTTCCTTGGGCACACCCTGTTACCTCAAAAATCTAGTCAGCAACCCACTGAAACCATATCTACGACCCCTAAAAATCTGGCCTTTCTCATCACCAAAAAAATAATAGCACCAACATTCAAATCCACATTTTCACGCATCAGAGCATAGATGATACAAACCCTATTAGGAGTCACCTCCATCAAATGAGTACCATGAATAAGATAGGCATAGATGATTCTTTCCCATAAATGAGCCTCCCTATTTAAATGAGCAAATGAAAGTGACACATGAGTACCTTCTCTGTGGCGAATCCACTTTCTCTTCAATGCCTCCGCATTTATAAAAGGGTGTACCTAGCAGCTCATTAATAGTATTAGTAGTAAAAGTGATCACATGACCACGTACCTCAACCTCAGCGTCTTTTGGGTTCTAATTCGCATAGAATTCCCTCACTAGGCTTAAGTTGCATTCATTTGGTTGCTCAAAGAGAAAATTCATGTCTTTTACATCTATCCTTCACACCATATATGGATATTCTTTCATCAAGCTTGCCCTATTAATGAATTGTTCGGCTGAATATTTTGACTCTTTATGCTGTAAATACCATTGCTTCCCTGCTTCAACCACAGCCTTAGTCCCGAACCTCTTTTGACCCCTAGGAATATGTGGGGATGAAGGCACCTGATCAGCTTGATGAATTCTCTTATTCCTGGGCTAAGACTTACCAGCTGTATTTTTTCCCTTGCTTCATTGTTGATGGCTACTCGACATTGTACCTATCAATCATAATAGCCCACAAACACATAAATCAAGTACCTTTGGAACTAGCAACCACTAAGTGTGAAATTTACCCCACACTTAATTGCTAGCATAGGTTTACAAAAAAGGGAATCAAGGTACTTATACTTTTCTTTTTTGACACAATTACCATCATCAAATTTTCAGCCTCAAACAAAAGTTTCATTTCAAGGATATGGCAGTTTAAACAAATCTCATCACACTAACCTAGTGGCTGCTAACTTGTATAAAGAAAATAGGCTTTCATTAACATATTACCTCTCTTTAACACTTTCACCTCTATTCATTCACTTGTTAAACCTGATCTTAATTCAATAGCACCCAATATAGAAAT
Organism: Capsicum annuum; assembly: GCF_002878395.1. Classification (NCBI taxonomy): domain Eukaryota; kingdom Viridiplantae; phylum Streptophyta; class Magnoliopsida; order Solanales; family Solanaceae; genus Capsicum; species Capsicum annuum. The sequence continues at coordinate 154,418,935 of NC_061116.1, forward strand.
TAATAGCTATCACTAAGGTGGTGTAAGATTGGAATCCACCCTATATATTAGCTTCCCTCGTGAGAAATAGTAAACCACAAACAATAACATGTCACTATCACCCCCTAATGTTCTCTAACAAGACTATAAATTAACATTCAATGAAAGTTCAAATAATTTAAACACAAAACATTGGACATTTGATTTCAATTCAACCTAATTTTACTATCACAAATTTTAATAAAACAAACTTATGACATCATATAGAGAACTTGGATCCATAAAACTAAAAACATCAAAACATACCTCGATCTTAGTTGAAAGAATGAAGATGAAGTTGAATTTTGTTGTTATTGACATGAAAGGACTAGACTTCTAAAGGGAGCAAATTTAGGGTTTTGGAAAAATAGGGCAGCGCGGCTAGGGTTTAGGGAGTGAGGAAAAAGATTGAGTGAGATGAGGTATTTATAGAGGGGGTAAATTTTGTACCGATGGATGTAGACGATGCGACGCATCAGATATCACATTGTAGAATCAACATGATGCATCGAGTCTAAATCATCACAATGGAAGTTGTCTCAAATAATTATTTTAAGTGTTACCTGGATGACCACCGACGTGACGCGATGGGTAATGCATTATAGGAGTGACACGATGCTTTGACATCCCGTCTGTTCACTGGAAATATCCTTTGAAAATTTTTCTAAGTGTGGGCATGGTGCACATTGACTTGACGTAACAAGATAGCATCGATCCACTGGAAATTGCATCCAAAAATTTTCTAAGGCTAAAGTTCCCATATTTTAATGCACCTTTTCTTACCCCTTATATTTTTCTCACCATGTATCACCTATTTACTTACTCAAAGGTCAATGTTCACCTTCTTCTTATCTTCTCTATCTCCACCAAGTTTCTCATTTCTACACATCAACCAAAAACAATAGAATCATGTAAAAAAAGTGGGTTTCCTCCCACCAAGCTCCTTATTTTCGGTCGTGGCATGACTCATCTTTTTGTATTATTTTTCCTTAACAATAAAAAATTAAACTACCTATTACATTCCTCCCATATAGCGCCTTTTTCTATATCGTGGCATGATGTAGCTCAGTCTCATTCCTCAGCAAAAGTGATAGACACGTTATGCTTGTCTCTATGATTAGCCTAGTAATACTTCACACGTTGTCCATTCTCTAGAAACTTCTCAGTCTTCTCTTTGTTCCACAATTCAACCGCTCCATGAGGTGTCATTTGAACTACTTCTAATGGTCCAAACCACTTAGATCATAATTTTTATGGAAAAAACTTTAATCTCAAATTAAGTAGCAAAACAAGTTGTCTGAGTTCAAACACTGTATCTTGAATCTGTCTATCGTGCCATCTCTTGGTTTTTTCCTTGAAAAGCTTTGCTTTCTCATAAGTATTGAGGAAAAATTCATCTAATTCATTGAGCTGCAGTAATCTTTTTTCTCCCATGGCTTTCATCTCAAAATTCAACTTTTTAACCGCCCAATAAGCTTGATGCTAAAGATCAACAGGTAAATGACATGATTTCCCATAGACCAAATCATATAGGGAAGTACCAATAGGCATCATATATGCTGTCCAGTATCCCATAATGCATTATCTAACTTCTCGGCCCAATTCTTTCGTTGCCCATTAACCGTCTTCTGCAGTATTTGTTTAATCTCCCAATAGGAGACCTTAACTTGTCCACTCTTTTGTGGATTATACGTAGTGGCCACCTTATTCCTAACACCATATTTAGCTAAAAGATTATTGAACCAAGTGTTAATAAAGTGTGTATCTCCGTCACTGCTTATAGATCTTGGAGTGCGAAATTAGGAAAATATGTTCTTTTTCAAATAATTTAGCACTACTCTCATATCATTAGTTGGACAAGTTGTAGCTTCCACCCATTTGGAGACATAATCAACCGCCAAAAGGATGTATAAATTGCTATTGGAAGGTGGGAATGGTCCCATGAAATCAATCCCCCTAACATCAAATACTTTGACTTCTAGAATATTGTTGAGGGGAATCTCATGACGTCTCGATATGGTACCCGACCTTTGACATTGATCATAATTCCTCACGAAATCAATTGCATCCCTGAAAAACGTAGGCTAGAAAAACTAAATTGCAGCACTTTTCTTATAGTTTTTTCACCCCCATGATGGCCACCATAAGGGGATAAATGACACTTTTGTAGTACTTATGTGAATTCAAATTCTGAAACACTTCTTCGTATAATACCTCCTGGGACTTGCCTGAAAAGATAAGGCTCGTCCCATAAAAAAGCATAAGAATCATAAATCAGTTTGTTCCTTTGTTGAATTGTACTTTCAGGAGAATAAAAGCAACTTGCCAACAAATTTATAATGTCTGCATACCAAAGAACTATACACTCCTTTATAGAAAATAATTTTTCATTAGGAAAGTCTTCCTAAATTCAGAGAGAATCATCAACAACATGATCATGAGTTTCTAACCTTGACAAATGGTCAGCAACTTGATTTTCTGCTCTTTTATGATCACGAACCTCTAAGTCAAACTCTTGCAATAGAAAAATCCACCAGATCAATATAGTATTTGAATTCTTTTTGTTAAAGAGATATTTGATGGCCTCATGTTTAGTGTGAACAATAACCTCAGTGCTCACCAAATATGCTCTAAATTTATCAAATGCATGCACTACCACTAATATCTTCTTTTCAGTGACTGTATAATTAATTTAGGCATCGTTCAAGACTTTACTAGCATACTAAATAGAGCAAAATACCTTGTCTTTTATTTTCCCTAAAACATGTCCTACAGACGCGTCACTAGCATCATACATCAATTCAAATTGTACCTCCAAATCTGGAGAGATCAGAATAGAAGCTTCAATCATCTTCTTTTTTAGCTTCTCAAATGATTTTTTATAATCCACTATGAAATCAAACTTGCCCTATTTTTCTAAAAGTTTGAACATTGGACTTGCAATCTTCGAGAAATCCAGAATAAAATACCTATAGAAACTTGCATGCCCGAAGAAGATTCGTACTCCTTTCAGTATAACTTGATGTGGCAACTTTTCAATCACTTTAATTTCACACTATCTACCTCAAGTCTTCTGCATGACACTTTGTAGCCAAGGATGATTCATTTCTTTACCAAAAAGTGTCACTTCTCCCAGTTCAACACCAAATTTATCTCTATACATTGAGCTATGACTCGATCTAAATTCTGCAAGCATTTATCAAAAAAATCACCATAAACAAAGAAATCAACCATGAATACCTAGATAAATTCTTCCACCATGTCATAGAATATTTTCATTAAAGATCTTTGAAACATTGCAGGCGCATTTAAGTGGCCAAAAGGCATACGTCTGAAGGCATAGATACCGTATGGACAAGTAAAAATTTTCTTCTCTTGATCTTCAGGAGCAATGGTTATTTGATTATATCCTGAGTAACCATCAAGAAAACCATAATAATCCTTCCCTTCCAACCTATCCAGTATCTGATCAATGAAAGGAATAGGATAGTGATCCTTCCTTGTAGCTTCATTTAGCATCCGGTAATCGATACACTATAATACCCCACATATTTCTAAACTAGGATACGAACCATTTTTCCTACATATGAAATCTCCTATCCTGTGATTCATACTTGAGTACATGACTTAAAATAAGTATCCTAGTGATAATATAGCTTATGATGCATTAAGCATGTTCATAAGAGTCACTTAAGGTAATACAAGCTAAGAGCTTTTGAATCCATCAAGTTTTAGTGTTTGATTTCATAAGGGTCATATTTTAACAAGTATAACTTGGTTTTAACGTGGTATTTCTGCATATTTATACCCACCAAATGATAGAGAATCAAATTATCTTACCAACGATACCAATTTCATCAAAATCCGACACTCGAGCTAGGAGTTATGGGTTTGCAAAGTAGAGTGCATCGCCTGACCAATCGCACATGACCACTGGAAAGCATATGCGATAGCATAAGTGGCACCTATGAAAATATAGGCGATAGCATGTGCGGCACATATCTTATGGTTTCAAGTGACTTAAGCACTCTGTTTTGAGTTATTTTGAGGGTAATTAAGTCTTTTAACACTCCTTACACGTCCCTAAACATAACCCTACAAAATATATAGATCCTAATTACATTACAACCCTACTAACATTTTAAGTTCATCATCCAAGGGCACTAAAAGAGAAAAACAACTAGGGTTGCATAATTAAGCTTGAAGATCTAATTTTATGGAAATCCCTCTGTCAATCATCAAGAATCTTCCTTCTAAGGTATGCATGAGTTGATTCATGGACACCTTTCGTCCATGACACTCAAGAACCATCTTCTAAATTATGTATTATGGTGTTTATAGTGTTGGTGGTTGATGTTCATATGGTTGGAGTTTGATGATGCCTAAGATGGTATCTTTGTATGTTTTGTGTGAGGATATGGTGGTATTTAATATATAAATATGTGAAATTTGTGGTTGAATATTTGTAATCTTTATGAATCCACCTATTCCTAAGATGTGTATGTAAGGTGTCTGTGAAAAAACCTAAGGGAATAGAAATCTTTCTTTTATGACATAATAAGTCCTAAATAACTATTCCATGTTCTAAGTTTATGTTCAATGTGATCCCCATGCTATTATCTTGAATTGAAGATGTTGTGTGAGATGCTCATGATATTGTTATGATATAGAATGACCATGTTATTGAAGCCATGAAAGTATATACATGTTGTGTGCATTCTTGATCATGTGATAGTTCGTTGAGAATCATTCTTATTATGAAATCCTTACATATGATAGTATGAATTGTGGACTCTACTCTTATGATCAAGTCAGTCATGTGTGTCAGTTTCCTTCTATCGAGTCCTGGGGGTACTTGTACCAGAAAAATATAACTGTGTGCCTAGAACTAGTGTCATGTTTCAAGACATCCTCACTCAAGATATGCTCCATAGATTTCAGTTAGTCATGTGACTCAGAAAAACTCAGAAATCTTAGTAGTTCAATAGTCCTAGTAGTTTTAGTACTTTCAGTCAGACCTCATATATTAAATAGCTTTTTCGTCAGTTAACAAAACTCAATGAATTCAGTTTAGTTCAGCTAAGAAATTATTATCAGCTCGGTTAATCAATTTATAAATTAGTTCAGTTCAGTTAGTCAGTTCAGCGCAGTTAATCTTTTTAGAGTCTTTTAGTTGGGAGTAGGGACTAGCACCGAGCGAGTGTAGGGATGGTGATTTCTTCCATTATAAAGGCAGAGCCGTTAGCAGCAATCCCTGTACTCAAGAACTGCATAGCCAACATAGGACAGGAGTCACCCATCAGATTAAGGCTATACTTGACTATTATATTGCCTTAGGCTTGATTTCCTATTCAGGGTCACCCGTCAGAGAGGCTTGACCATAGTATAGGTCTCTACCCATGGCACAGTATTGACACCCTTCAAATCAGGGCAAATATTGGATCCCACCAGTATAGTATCGGGGCATGTCGATTAGGTTACTACCTCCCACAGTCAGAGTTACAGTTATAATTTTAGTATCAGTCTTCAGTGTAGAAATCAGGAATCAGGACTGTCAGATACAGTCATCGATCTCAGTAAGGAACTCAGATAGTTCTATTGATTCCTGGACTATCCCATCAGATAGGCTTGGTCCCATATTCAGATGCTTATTATTATATCTAGAGGTCAACCGACAGACAGGCTTGATCTCAATCTCAGATTTAGTCGAGTATTCTCATTATCAGTTTCAGAGATCACTCGTTAGCTAGGACTGATCTCAGACTTAGATATTCAGATATAGTTTGGAACTTAGATAGTTTTCCCCAGAATCAGAATTGTTATATACAGTCATCCATGTTATCAATCATTCAGTATCTCAGTATCACGAAACTCATTTTGTCAGAGTTCAAACTCTAGTAGTCAGTATCTCCATGAGGTCAGTAGCGGTTATGTATGTATGTATGTATGTATGTATGTATTTATTCTCACATTTATAGTAGTCATCATGTTCATGCATGTAAACCCCATACATTTAGCCTACCCCCACGTATACTCAGTACTTTAGTTGTACTGACGCATTTGCGCTATGGTGCTTTCTTTTTATGTTACACTATAGGTTCTAAGGTACAGATTCCAGATCAGCAGTAATAGTTCAGTAAGCAGTGAGTCCTTATCGTTTGAGGACATGATCGTTACATTTATTATTCTAGTATTTCAGTTTATTTTCAGTTTAGGGAGTTAGTTGGAGACATGTTCCTTCAACTCCTTATTCAGACAATTTAGAGGCTTTTAGATGATTATATATTTTTCAGATTTAGACTTTAGTATTTCCAATTTTGTTTTGGTACTGTGATACCACCTTATTTCAAATATTTTATTATTCAAGATTGAACCTTACGCCCTCTTTGTTCATGTTTTTGCATTTTATATGTATATTATACAGTTACAGGTATAGATATCATTCATGGGTTAGCTTGTGGTCCTTCAGGGTCATGAGCATCGTGTAGCATTCTGGTTTAGAAAATTGGGGTGTTCCAAACTTGGTATCAGAGCCTAAGGTTCAATAAAGTCCTAGGTAGTATGAAAGTCGCATCTAGTAGTGTCTTGTACATGGGTGTGTTGTGCACCAAATTTATGTACATGAGCCTATAAGATGTTTTAGGAACAATTTCCCTTCTTTCATTACTCATATCGTGACAGTGAGAAAAAGCTTAAGTTGAACTATTAGTTTAATCCTTGTTCCTCTTTTGTTTGTAGAACATGCCTCCTAAGAAGAAACAGGGAATCAGTCAGCCTCGTAGCCCATAGATCCTTTGAATAAGAATGTGTCACATACAGAATTTCAGACAGCTTTTCAGGTGCTAGCCCTGGCTGTGACCACTAGTGTTCAGGAAAACCGACAGACTGTAGCCCCACCCCAGCAAGATGGGGATTCAGCTGCAGGCAGAATCAGAAATTTTATGAGAATGAACCCTTCAGAATTCTTTGGGCCAGTAACAGGTGAGCAACCACTGCTATATCTAGAAAAGGTAAGTAAGATCACCCAAATTATGCATGTGTCAGAGGAGGAGAGTGTGGAATTAGCATCCTATAGGCTGAAAGATATTTCTCATGATTGGATAGTGTTATGGAAGAAGAGTTGAGAGAAAGATGCAACTCCCATGACTTGGCAGATATTTTAGGATGCTTCTTAGATAAGTTTTTCCCGTTAAAGATGAGAGAAGCTAAGTTAGAAGAGTTTATGGTCCTGAGACAAGGCTCCATGATAGTGAAGGAGTATTGTCTTAAGTTCAACGAGTTAGCTAAGTATGCTCCTGACTTGATAGCTGACCCCAAAACGTGTATGAGTAAGTTTGTGACTGGTGTGTTCGGGTTAGTATTAAAAGAGTGTAGAATATCTATGCTCAATAGGAATATGGACCTTGCTAGGTTAATGATGCATGATCAGCAGATAAGGCAGATAAGTCTAAGGAGAGGGAAAGATCTCATAAGAGATTCAAAACAAGTAGTTACAACTTTTCTCTGGCTGGGTCACAGGGTGGTAATCATTCTCACCATAGTCAAAAAAAATCAGACTCTATTCCATCTTCAGCTAGTGT
>NC_061116.1:154429532-154445103 GCF_002878395.1 Capsicum annuum
GCATTAGATATACGTGTTTAGTAGAGAAAGTACTATTTATCAGTATCTTTACTCATACATTTAAATATCATGTCAGTCATGTAATCATGCATCAGATATGCATGGATTCAGCCTTTCACTTATGCATCAGATATGCATTCTCATTTTGAGAAAACTCACTTTATTAGAATCCTCAGTCTTATATTCATGAATCAGCTTCTAATGCATTAGATATGTATGTTCAGTATGTTGTGCTCATCTTTCAGTCATGTCAGTCATGAACCCATGTTTCAGTAGTGTATGCCTTGTACGTACTTCATCTTATCATCTCTCCTGCCTCAGTTAATTTCAATTCGAGGACGAATGTTCCTAAGGGCGAGATATTGTAATACCCCGCATGTTTCTAAGTTAGGAGACGAACCATTTTTCCTACATATGAAATCTTCTATCCTGTGATTCATACATGAGTACATGACTTACAATGAGTATCCTAGTGATAATATAGCTTATGATGCGTTAAGCATGTTCATATGAGTCACTTAAGGTAATACAAGCTAAGAGTTTTTGAATCCATCAAGTTTTAGTGTTTGATTTTGTAAGGTGATATTTGAATGAGTATAACTCGATGTTAATGTGGTATTTATGCATATTTCTACCCACCAAATTATAGAGGATAAAATTAGCTTTCCAATGATACCAATTTCATCAAAATCCGATACCCGAGCTAGGAGTTATGGCTTTGCGAAGTAGAGTGCGTCGCCTAACCAATTGCACATAGCCACTAAAAAGCATATGCGGCACCTATGTAAATATAGGAGATAGAATATGCGGTGCATATCTTATGGTTTCAAGTGACTTAAATACTCTGTTTTGAGTTATTTTGAGGGTAATTAAGTCTTTTTAACACTACTTACACGTCCCTAAACTTAACCCTACGAAATATATAGCTCCCAATTAGATTAAAACCCTACTAACATTTTAAGTTCATCATCCAAGAGAACTAAAAGAGAAAAATAACTAGGGTTGCATAATTAAGCTTGAAGATACAATTTCAAGGAAATTCCTCCATCAATCATCAAGAATCCTCCTTCTAAGGTATGCGTGAGTTGATTCATGGACTCCGTTCGTCCATGAAGCTCAAGAACCATCTTCTAAATTATATATTATGATGCTTATGTTGTTGGTGGTGATGTTCATGTGGTTAGAGTTTGATGATGCCTAAGATGGGATCTTTGTACGTTTTGTGTGAGGATATGGTGTTATTTAATGTATAAATATGTGAAATTGGTGGTTGAATATTTGTAATCTTGATGAATCCACCTATGCCTAAGATGTGCATATAAGGTGTTTGTGAAAATACCTAAGGGAATAGAAATCATGCTTTTATGACATAATAAGTCCTAAATGACTATTCCATGTTCTAAGTTTATGTTCAACGTAATCCCCATTGTATTGTCTTGAATTGAAGATGTTATATGAGATGCTCATGATATTTTTGTGATATGGAATGACCATGTTATTGAAGCCATGCAAGTACATACATGTTGTGTGCATTCCCGATCATGTGATAGTTTGTTGAAAATCATTCTTATTATGAAATCCTTACTTATGATATTATGAATTGTGGACTCTACTATTATGATCAAGTTAGTCATATGTGTTAGTTTCCTTCCATCGAGTCCTGGGGGTACTTGTACCTGAAAACTATAACTGTGTACCTAGAGCTAGTGTCATGTTTCAAGACATCCTCAGTCAAGCTATGCTCCATACATTTCAGTTAGTCACGTGACTCAGAAAAACTCAGAAATGTCAGAAGTTCAATAGTCCCAGTAGTTTTAGTACTCTCAGTCAGACCTCAGATCTCAAGTAGCTTTTTCATCAGTCAATAAAACTCAGTGAATTCAGCTTAATTCAGCTAAGAAAATATTATCAGCTCAGTTAATTAGTTTATAAACTAGTTCAGTTCAATTAGTCAGTTCAACGCAGTTAGTCTTTTTAGAGTCTTTCAGTTGGGAGTAGGGACTAGCACCGAGCGAGTTCAGGGATGGCGGTTTTTCCCGTTATAATGGCAGAGCCGTTAGCAGTAATCCCTACACTCTAGAACTGTATAGCCATCGTAGGATAAGAGTCACCCGTTAGATTAAGGCTATACTTGACTATTATATTTCCTTAGGCTTGATTTCCTATTCAGGGTCACCCATCAGAGAGGATTAACCATAGTTGAGGTCTCTACCCGTGGCACGGTATTGACACCCTTCCAATTAGGGCAAAGATTGGACCCCAACAGTACAGTATCGGGGTATGTCGGTTAGGTTACTACCTCCCACAGTCACAGTTATAGTTATAGTTTTAGTATCAGTCTTCAGAGTAGAAATCAGGAATTAGGACTGTCAGATACAGTCATCGATCTCAGTAAGGAACTCAGATAGTTCCATTGATTCCTGGACAATCCCTTCAAATAGGCTTGGTCCCATATTCATATGCTTATTATTAGATCTAGAGGTCACCCGGCAGGCAGGCTTGATCTTAGTCTCAGATTCAGTTGAGTATTCTCATTATCAGTTTCAGAGATCACTCATTAGCTAGGACTGATCTTAGACTTATATGTTCAGATACAGCTTTGAACTCAGATAGTTTTCCCCAGAATTAGGACTGTTAGATATAGTCATCCATGTAATCAGTCATTCAGTATCTCAGTATCACAAAACTCATGTTATCAGAGTTCAAACTCAAGTAGTCAGTATCTCCACGAGTTCAGTAACAGTTACGTATGTATGTATGTATATATTCTCACGTTCATATTAGTCAGCATGTTCATGCATATAAACCCCATGCATTTAGCCTACCCCCATGTATACTCAGTACTTTAGTTGTACTGACGCATTTGTGCTATGGTGCATTCTTTTTATGTTACACCATAGGTTGTGAGGTGCAGATTCTAGATCATCAGTAGCAGTTCAGTGAGCATTGAGTCCTCATCTTTTGAGGACATGATCGTTACATTTATTATTCTAGTATTTCAGTTTATTTTTAGTTTAGGGAGTTAGTTGGAGACATGTTCCTTCAACTCCTTATTCAGACAGTTTCAAGGCTTTCAAACGATTATAGATTTTTCAGATTTAGACTTTAGTATTTTTAGTTTTGTTTTGGTACTGTGATACTACCTTATTTCAGATATTTCATTATTCAAGATTGAACCTTATGCCCTTTTTGTTCATGTTTTTGTATTTTATATGTATATTATGCAGTTAAAGGTACAGATATCAGTCATGGGTTAGCTTGTGGTCCTTCAGGGTCATGAGCACCATTAACATTCTGGTTCAGAAAATCAGGGCATTACATACAAACTCTCAATCCAGTCACCATATGAGTGGGGATTAGCTTATGTACTTCATTAGTAACCATAGTCATCCCACCTTTCTTTGGGACACAATGTATTAGGCTCACCCACTTTCTATCTAAAATTAGATAAACAATCCCATTATCAAGCCACTTAATGACCTCTTTCCATACCACGTCTTTCATCACTGGATTCAACCTGTATTGTAGCTTCACTTTTGGCTTGAAACCTTCCTCCATGTAAATTTTATGCATGTAAAAAGCTGGATTTATTCTTGTAATATTAGACATTTGCTAGTCGATCGCCTTCTTCCTCTTTTTCAACACTATCATTACTTCCTGTACCTGCATATCAGATAATCCTGTAGACAAAATAACAAGCAAGGTATCATTATCACTAAGGTAAACATATTTCAAGTAAGGAGGAAGAACCTTAAGCGCCAATTTTGGAGATTCATCAATTGAAGCTTTGGGGGATAGACCAATCGGTCTATTTAACGGCTCAAAAGGCACTTTTCTTGTTTTAATGAATGTTGAATTCATGACTTAGACTAACACCAATGCTTTCATATCTCTATAGTGATCACAACCTACTAAATTTTTCTCTAAGGGATTATCTAACAATAGCAGCCTTTGATCAGACTCGTGATCAATAACAGATATAGCTAATAACTCCTCATATATAGTTGGAAATTTTTCTGCTTTATACATATGAAAAACCTCCACCTTATTATGCACCCTCATTGTCCTTTTCCCTGCTGCTACATCAATTAATGATTATCCTGTTGCTTAGAAAGGTCATTCCAAATAAATGGAACAATAGGATAAGCTTCGAAGTAAATAATTACAAAATCTACCCAAAAGATTAAGGACCTACTTGCACCAAGACATCTTCGATAATACTATCAGGCCAAGCAAGGGACCTATCTGCCAACTGCAAAACAATAGTAGTGGGTTTGGTACTCCTAAAGCCTATCTTCTGGTACCATAATATGGGCATAAGATTGATGCTAACCCCTAAATCACATAATCCAAGAGCAATAATGGTTTGTTCGATAGCAATTGTGAAACTACCTGGATCCTTTAGCTTTGTGGGTAATGTGTTTGGAATCTTGGATATGCACTCCTCAGTAAGTGCAACTGTAGCATACTTGGTCAAACGATTCTTATTTGCAACTATATCCTTCAAGTATTTTGCATATTTTGGCACACTCTGTAGAATGTCAATAAAAGGAATATTTACTTGAACTTTCTTTAGAAGATCTAAAAACTTCTTGTAACTCACCTCCTCTTAATGCTTTGTTTCCCTTTGAGAAAAGGGTAAGGTGATAGTATTCTTCTCCACATGAATTTTATCACTTGCTACCTTTTTCTTGACTTCTTTCTCTGTATTGTCTTTAAAACCAACATTAGTGACTGTGGGACTCACCTGCTCCTGAACTATCTCCTTAGTTTGTTGCCCACTCCTTGTAGTAACCAAATTCACCTGCTTAGTATTTACCTCTATATCCCTAGGTAATGCTCTTTGAGGTATCATATTCTGTGCTCCTGCAATTTGACCCAGTTGCAACTCTAGATTTCTTGTAAGTAATTGTTGACTCTTCAACTCCGCTGTAAACTGTGCCTGTTATGTCTTTATTTCTACTGCAAACTATGCTTGTTGAGCTATAAACTACTTCATTAACTCCTCTATATTGCTAGCATGAGCAGTTGCCCGATTATTCTGAGCCGACTATTGATTTGGTTTCACTGGTCTCTTAAACGGGTTTGCATTTTGTGCCTAATTTCCACCCCATGAGAAATCGGGATGGTTTCTCCAATTGGGATTATACGTGTTAAAAAAATTTTGTTGTCTCTGTCGATTCGCATTTCCCACATAGTTAATAGAATCTAGATTAACAGAACATGCATCTGTTGTGTGCTCACCACTTCTACAAACCTCATACTAAGAATTTACCTATTGGACTGCATTAGCTATGGCTGCTATTTGTGTGACACTTAACAAAATGTTATTAAACTGAGTAATCGTATGATTTTGCATTTCTGCGATCTGTGCCTATAATATGGTAGACTGGTCTACCTCCAATAGTCCTGAAACCTTCCTTAGAGTACTTCTTAAATCAGTATGCCAGTCAGGATTACCTTGTGAAATCTAATTCAGCAGTGTGTACAATTCTTCATATGTCTTCTCAAGAGCTTTTCCACCTGCTGCTGAATCTAAGAGAATCTTTATGTTTGGCTCCAATCCCTCAATGAAAGTATGCATAATAACATTGTTGGACTAAAAATAGTGATGGAAATTTTTGAGCATACCCCTAAATCTGTCCCAAGCTTTGTAGAGATTCTCTCCTTCTTTCTGTCTGAAACTCAAGATCTCACTCCTCAAATGCGCAGTCTTCCCAAATGGAAAGAATCGAATAAGGAACTTCCAATCTAGATCTTCCCATGAAGTGATGGAGAGTGGTGGTTCAGCATGTAACCACTTTTTGCTTCCCCCATTAGAGAGAAATGAAAGAGTGTCAATATGACATAATCAGAGCTCACCCCTTTAAGAATGTAAGTACCGCTTATTTCCAAGAAGGTCTGTATGTGCTGCTACGGATCTTCGTGTGAAAGGCCATGAAATTGCCTCACTGAATTCAGCAATTGCACCATATTCTGCTTCAATTCAAATCGACCTTCTGGTTTGGGCTCGCGAGTACTATTTGTCACATGGTTTGTGAGTGGGATTTCCATCTCACGAACAGTTCTAGCAGCTAGTTGAGTAGGAACAACTGGAATAACTGGAGGTGGGACATTTCTGAAATTTAGATCAATTGGTTCATTTCTTTGTTCAGCCATTGTTTGCCTTTGTTGAAAGATCTGTTCTAGTTCTGCTACAGGCTCTACCAATGCTTTGTCTCTCACTAGTCCTTTATTGAGCTAAACCTGCAAAAACTTCAGCTACAAAGATCAAGTTGTTAATACTTAATATCAAAAACCAACAAATTTAGCAATTTACTAATTATACTAGTCTACGGCAATGGCACCAAAAACTTGTTGCGACTCAGATGCACACGCAAGTGCACTTGATTGTACAAGTAATATAGTGATTTAGACAATCGGATATCGTTCCCACGAGGACTAAGCAACTAGAAATTTAAACAACTTTTAGCTTTAGGCAATAAATAGTAAGTGTTGTAAAGTATCAAAATGGTTTTGAAATAAAAATAAAAATGTAAATTATTAACTAAGAAATAAAATTTTATGACTAGTGCGAAGCAAGCAACAGTTGTAAATAGTAATGATAAGAATTTTAGGGTTGAGTCTTTTCGAACAATCACACAAATCTCTATTCTTATGGCAGTCTAATTGGTTATCGGGTTGTTGGTTCACAAGGTTTAGGCTACGATTTTGGTCTCCCAATCTCAAATCTTCTATCTATTGAATACTGCAGCTACAACTCCCATAGAGATACAACAATTCTTCTAGAGTTATAAAGTTATCTTCTTGTAATCAAACCAAACAAGGCTTCTAGGTATATCCCTATCCTACATGCTAATTTACACCCCTTGTTTTATAAAAGAGTAAGAACCTTTTTCCTTAATTTCTTCATTATAACCCATGATCCTCCTCTCAGATTTACGTACAAATATAAATTCATTCTAATGGTGGAAACTCATCAAAATATTAAGCTTAAGAAATTAAGAACAACCAAATGATAATCCAAAAAGAAACTACTATAAAGAATATCAAAGTGTAATCATGTTCTTGGCCTTAACCCAGAACAAGGGTATTTAGCTACTCATGTTTGAATTAAACATCAAAAACAAGTAATTAATCATACCCAAAATTAATCTTGAGGTAAAGAAGTTCAAAACAAATAATAAGAACCCTAAAAGAAAGAATTCTATGTTTTTCTATCGCTGTTATGCTTACCAAAAAAGTCCTTGCAATTATGCTCATGTTTTTATTTTATACTTGAAAAATTTTCACCAGATATGAAGACTTGACTCGATGCATCACTAATCGCGTCGATCCAGCCAATGTGTCACATCAATATCGTGTTGATGCACTGGAATTTGTCTTCGAAAATCTTCCTAAGTCCTATTTCTTCAACACACGATGCGATACGTCGACATCGCATTGTGTCACTGGAATTGTCATCTCAAATTTTAACTAAGTCTCAAAACTTATACATCAATGCGACGCGTTCATTTTGCATCGATGCACTAGAAGTTGCTCATTAAATTTTGGCTAAGGCACACTTTTTACCAGTCGATGCGACTCGACAATTTAGCATCGCGTCACTGGAATTTTTCTCTATTTTTTCTCTTAATTTTCGTACTTCCTCAGCTTCTTTCTTTTATCCTTGCTCTCGTCCATCTATATATTTTTTTGGACTTAATCAACATGGTCTTTCATATTTTCATGATATGTGTCAAATTTTCATCCAAATCAATAGGAAATTTACCTTGTATCTCTAATCACATCGGTTAGCCACAAAACAAAATTTAGCCCACAATTCAATATAATTAACATAATTTTTATTCTCAAAACAAGTTTAAATATGGGTGAATAGCGGTATTTGTACATATAAATATGCCCAAGATCACGTAACCTTCTTACTTGTTTATTAATGATAGCTAGTGGTTCCTCCTCATAGGTTAAGTTCTCATCAAGTTGCTAGGTCGGTGCTTCGAGCACCCGAGAAGAATCTGATATACACTCTCCTAGCATAGAGACATGAAATATTGGATGGATGAAAAAAATATTGGAAGGGAGTCCCACACGATATGCCACTCCTTCTATATGCTCTAGTATCTCATAATGTTATACACAGCTCAGGCTCAATTTAACTTTTTTTCTGAATTGCATCACACCCTTCATTGGAGAGACTCATAGCAAAACCTTATCCCTAACTACGAACACCAAATATCTTCTTCTCTTGTATGCATAAGACTTTTGTCTTCTTTGAGATGTGACCAACCTCTGTCTAATCAATTGGACCTTGTCCATAGCATCCTGTACCAAGTCTGGTCCTAAAACTTTAGCCTCTACAAATTGAAACCACCCGATAGGAGAATGACATTTCCTGCCATACAAGGCTTCATATGGAGCCATCTGAATGCTTTTCTGAAAACTATTATTGTAAAAGAATTCAGCCAAGGGTAAGTAGCATCCCAACTACCTCTAAAGTCAAGAATACAAGCTCTCAACATATCCTTCAATTTTTGTATAGTATGCTCGAATTGTTCGTCTGTCTGCAGATGAAATACAGTATTAAGATCTATTCGAGTACCTAATATTTGTTGCAAAGATCTCCAAAAGCGTGAAGTGAACTATGATCCTCTATCAAAAATAATGGACAATGGAGCTCCATGAAGTCGGACAATTTCATTCATAAATAACTGAGCATATTTCACTCCACTATATGTAGTTTTTACTGGCAGAAAGTGAGTTGACTTATTAAGTTGGACTATGATTACCCATACAGAGTCATGACCTTAAATGGTTCATGGTATCCCAATAACAAAATCCATGGTAACTTTTTCCTATTTGCACTATGGAATCCTGATCTCTTGCAATAATCCTGCTTGTCGTTGATGCTCCTCTTTAACCTATTGACAAGTCAAGAAACTAGAAACAAATTTAGAAACATCTTTCTTCATACCTTCCCACCAATACGACTGCTTCAGGTCATGATATATCTTAGTGGAACCAGGGTGAATGGTATATCTGGAGTTGTGAGCTTCCTCAAGAATAGCTCATCTTAACCCATCTGCACTGGTACTCATAATCGATTATCCACTCAAAGAATACTATCACTGTAAACACCCATCGTCTTATCTTGACCAACTAAGGCCTCATCTATATTTACACAACTTCACATCATCATATTGAATGGCCATTAAATGATCTACCAAAGAAAATTTAGCTTGAAATCAAGCGAACAACACCCCTGACTTTCCAACATAAAACTGATACTTTTTCCTTCAAGTTTTGGGACATCTTTTGCCAGTTGCCTCTTTCTAAGAGCTATATATGCCAAAATACCCATAGATATCCTACTCAAAACATCAACCACAACATTAGCTTTTCTAGGATGATACAAGATAGCACAACCATAATCCTTGAGTAATTCCATCCACTCACGCTGTCAAAGATTTAGATCTCTCTGCTAAAAATATACTTCAAGATCTTCTGATCAATATAAATCTCAAAAGTTTTACCGTATAAGCAATGCCTCCAAATCTTAAGAGCAAAAACCACATTGGCCATCTCTAAATCATGGGTAGGAAAATTCATCTCGTGCTTCTTCAACTGTCTCGAAACATAAACAATAAAATGATCATATTGCATGAGAACACATCCTAATCCAACCCTTGAAGCATCACAGAATACCTTTAATCCTCCAGAACCTATTGGTAAGGCTAAAACTGGTGCAGTGGTCAAACATGTTTTGAGTTTTTGAAAGCTATACTAACACTCTTCCATCTATTGGAACTTCACATTTTTCTGTGTTAACTTAGTCAATGGAGCTGCAACTTTAGAGAAATTCTGCACAAAATTCCTATAGTAATTAGCAAAATTGATAAAGTTGTGAATCTCTATAGGTGAAGTAGGCCTAGGCCATTTTTGCACTGCTTCAGTCTTTTTAGAATCCCTCGTGATACCATTCTTGGAGACAACATACCCCAAAAATAATACGAAGTCATGCCAAAATTTGCACTTTGAGAACTTAGCATAAAGCTTATGTTCCCATAATGTTTATAATACAGTCATCAGATGATTCTTATGTTCTTCCTGGCAATGAGAATATATCAGAATATCATCAATAAATACTATCACAAATAAGTTCAAAAATGACCCGAACACCCTATTCATCAAGTCCATGAATGCAGCAGGAGTAATGGTTAACTCAAAAGGCATCACAAGAAACTAATAATGCCCATATCAAGTTCTGAATGTTGTCTTAGATATATCTTCTTCCCTAATTCTAAGCTAATGATAACTAGACCAAAGATCAATCTTTGAAAAATAGGCAGCCCCTTGTAACTGATCAAATAGGTCCTCTATACGAGGCAACAGATACTTGTTCTGTATTATTACCTTGTTTAGCTGCCTGTAGTCAATACACATTCTTAGAGACCCATCTTTCTTCTTTACAAATAAAATTAGTGCACCCCATGGCAATATACTCGGTCTGATGAAACTCTTATCTAGAAAGTCTTGAAACTTTTGTTTGAGCTCCATAGATTCTGCTGGTGCCATACGATATGAGGGAATAAATATTGGCATAGTGTCAAGTTCCAAATCAATACCAAAGTCTATCTCTCAAACTAGAGATAATCCTGGCAACTCCTTAGGAAATACATCAAAAAACTCCTTTACCATAGGTAGCTTCTCCAAACTAAGTGTTCTTTCTCTAATATCACTTATCATAGCTAAGAGACCCATGCAACCTTTCTTCAATAGTATTTGGGTCTTCATAAAAGATATAACTTTACTTAACTCTGGAACTTGACTTCCTTCCAATACAAAACTAGATTTATTGGCTCTCTCAAATCGAACAATCTTTGTATGACAATGTATGGTAGCATAGAAAAGAGATAACCAATCCATGCCTATCAACACATCAAAGTCAATCACATTAAGCACAATCAGGTCATCAAGGGTATACCTACCTCCCACTATAATCTCATAATCAAGATACATATACTCAACTAATAAGGAATCTCCCACGAAAGTCGCAACAAGAAAAGGACAATCTAATATCTCAAGTTGTCTATCAAATCTAACAGCAAAGTATGAGGACACATAAGAGTGGATAGAACCTGGATCAGTCAAAGCATATGCATCAAAAGAATAAATGGAAAGAATACCTATAACCACTTCATTCATGGTTTAAACATCCTGTCTAGTAAGTGCAAAGACTACCGGTTGGCCTCTACCAGTATTTCCTTGAGCCTAATTTCAAACAATCCATTCTCCACTACCTCAACCTCTATTTCTCATACCTATAGGAATACGAGTAGCCTGACTAGGTGCAGCTACCTGACCAGAACCCTGACTAACATTTCTCTGAGCCTATTGGCAATCCCTAATGTGATGACCCAACTGACTACATCAAAAACACTCTCCAGTCAAAACACGACACTGGCCCATATGTTATTTGCCATAAGTCTGGCAGGATGGAGTAGTGGCATACATTTGGCTAGAACTATGGTATCCCTGTGCTGCTGAAGACCTCTGAGTACCCTGTCTAGAAGGTGGCTTGTACACAGATTATGTAATCAAATATGTCCCTATCTGATGGCCCTAATGTTTTTCCTTATTTTTTGCTCTCCGATTTTCACTTAAGTCACCACTGAAAGGTCCACCCATCTTAGCCTTCTTACGAACCTCATAAGTTGCCCGCTTCACATGACCCTTTTCCACAATCATTCTAGAAAAATCCACTATCTTATAATAAGTCAAGACTTTCATCTGTGGGACTACTGTATTATAAAGATGAGCAACCAGCCCATTTATAAACCTCTGGACTCGAGCTTCTTCTTTGGACACCAAGTACAGAGCATATCTAGCTAGCTTACAAAATAGAGCATTATAGGTTGACACATCCATATCTGGAGTCTGAACCAATCTCTCAAACTGAGCTACATATTTTTGTTTCTGACTATCAGGAAGAAAGGTATCCATGAAGAACTTAGTGAACTCAGCCTATGTCAGTGGTGCTACCCCGGCAGACCTTTCTAGTAATAAATTATCATAGAAAGTGTTAGCCGTACCTCCAATTTTTATGATGCAAGCTCCCCAGCTCTCTCACGAGAACATCCTAACGCCCGCAGCACCTTGAAAGTACCATCTAAAAAGCTCTGAGGATCAGTTGAACTGTCTAAATATGTGAATTTTTTTGACTTCATCTTTAGAAACTCCTGCAAATATACCTCCTTATTTCTAAAGTTTTACATCTTAACAGGTGTCTATAGCTATGGCTAAGATTGTGCAGCATTGCGTTGACCACCCTTCTCTTATCTATCCAGCTGGTCGTCCAAGCCCTATATGGCTTTTTGTATAGAAGCAAGTACTTCAGCAGTACTACCCTCATGAGATGGAGAATATAGACTAGAATTTTCTTCAGGAGTGGGATCTATTAAACTTCTTAGAGTGGCAGTGTGATTCCTTGCAGTATCACAACTACCCCTACCTCAGCCCCTTCTATTGGTTCCACCACTTTCCCTACCAGTAGTTGCTATATTAACTATCTGATTAAATAAAAAACTATAGTTAGATTTATCTAAGTGATCCTAAACATCATACACATACGGAAGAATGATAAAGAAAATCAAGACACATCCTATCACGCTCTTGAAGAATCACGATTATAGAAATGGCCAGCAACATAACCATAATTGAGATTCTACTACTATCGTGTGCTCCATAGTCACAGAATTAACCTGGCTCTGATACCAACTTTATAACAACCTAAAATAGGATCATGACTGGCACTAAAGAGTTTAGGACTCCAAAGCAAGCCTCATCATATTTCTATAGAAAATCGAACAAAGTTTCCCCTACTTTTGAGCCTAACAAGAAAATTTCCTGTCTCAATTAAACAACAAAATAACCCAACAGCATAACCACCACACAAAAACCAACATAATTCACCATAGATCATTAATAATTCACAAATACCACCAACTAACAATAAGAAATCCATCTCCAAAAATAAGAGGAAGTCAAATACTCCACAAATCCAAAATAATGAAAGAATACTCAAGCTCTAAAGACATGACTATGGAGCAAACTAAGGGTTTTCAAGAAAAATAAACATAAAGAATAAATAAACTATAGCCCATGCGAACAATTGCGGGGCTCACCAGGAATATGCTACTTTGATCCTCTAGCCAACGTGATCCTCACCGTCACCTGCGTTCTCTGAAAAATAATAGCGAGGAATGAGACACTAGCTCAGTGATTAATAAAACTTAACCACTACCATTTAAATGGGGAAAGTCATAAAACATCATGAAATAATGCTCTTTAAAAAAATAGTAACAATAAACAATATTATTGTTTCATGTAAGCCAATTGAACCACTAGTTCAGTAATAAACTCAAAAAGCATTATATCATACCAAATATTACATGTTTGAGATATTTCCAAGAATGAATCATGTAATCAGTGTGGCATTCTTATTCATCAAGAATAGCCCATAACAGTGGACCCGTCCTAAAGGAGTCAAATATCATATCAGTATCAGTATGCTAGTTCTACCTTTCCACTAGCAAGGGTTTAATAGTCATTAGTAAATACAAGGTTCACTAGGTCTAATGATCCCTCCGTTTGCTATGGGATTTAAATCAAGGTCTACTCCCATTTACAAATTCTTTGTAAACAATAGGATATTCATATGAAAGCATTTTTTTAGAATAATACCATATCATTTAAAGTTCATATCAAATCACATTACATGTAAAATTGAATAAAAACACATGAAAAAATACATATTTCTCATGTAAGTGAAGAATATTCACGATAATAATATCATATCTCAAATAACCATTTTAATATTATATCAAGTAAAGGCCTTTCCCAACATGCAATTTCAAAGCATTTTGTAACTCATTATTTCATCAAAATCAAGTATAAAGTATGCAAGTTAATAAACATAAATTATGGTAAGATTACTACTCATAGTTCACGAGTCAGAATACCAAATTTGTCACCTCAAATAATTTGTATCACTTTTTTTTTATCAAATCTATAATCGTATTATATCAATTACTGAGTTAATTATCTTATTGTAGGCTAATTCATGATAAAATTAGACTACCCAACACTCAAAGTTCATAATAACTTCCAATTCATCTAACTTTGTATTTAAGACAACTATTACTGCCCATAATTATTATATTTAGCAATTAAATTTCAATACTCAAAATAAATTACCTAGACTTAGAAATAACGATAATAACGTAAGAATGAATTTTCCTTAATCCCAAAAGAATTTTTCAATCAAATCTTTTTTCACTGAATGAGCAATTTGATTTCTCAGTTTCCTTCTTTTCTGCGCTATTGAGTGAAACTATTGCAGTTAGTGCTAAAAGAGGCGTGCTGAAGCCCTTCCTGAATCCATTTTAAATACTAAAGGAAGATGGGCCCCAACCCTTTTTCCTTTCTTTCCCTTTTTCCTTTTCCTTTTAATATGTGTCTTAGCCCATATTTTCATCATATATATATATTTTTTACTTATTTAATTATAATTACTCATCAAATTTTGTTTTGGGGTTTTACATTTGTATGCTCTGCTTTTTTTTTATGTCAAAAGAGGGAGAAGAGGTCAACATCAAATAATAAGCTACAACTAAAGGGAGTCGATCGACTATAGTAAAAGAACAAAGTGAGCAAGATAGAGGGAGCCAGTCGACTACAATGACATAAAAGTCAACTATGTTTAATATTTGTCATTATCAAAAGAAGAAGATTGTTAGCTTTCCATATTAACATAATATGTTTTAATAATTACAAACTAGTTGCTGATAAAATGTAGAATGCATCAGAAGGGAAATCAAGGCAAGAAAGATCATCAAGGAGCTATATCTCTAGGAGCATCTCATGTCATCCCTAATTATATAGAAGTCAAAGATGGATTTGGAATGGCTTCAAGAAAAGATATCATTACATCCCAGATTACAAGGAAGATAATTGGAAAAATTGTAGAGCAACAGGAATGAAGATCACACCCTCTATATGGATGCATATGATATGGACATAAATGGTTGTGAAACGATTTCCATGAAAGGCAGTTTGGGTCTTATGCATGAATATATCGTATATGGGCGTACTATATAATGAGAATCCTCAATCAATGAATCAAATAAAACCATTGATTCAGAAAAACTCCCTTGGGTTTCCTTTTTTGAACAAAGTAGCAAAACCAACTGAAGAATATAAAAAGGGAAAACTGAAGACCATAGAGACCACGTATCTTAACAGGAAACTCTTAGTGTGTCTCAATGTTTAGTTTCATAAATCTCTATAATTTCAAGTTTAAAATAATTACAAAAGAGAAAGATCGAGTCAACATATTTATGTCAGTTAATATTGTATCACAAAATTTGAATAACAAAATAAGATTAAGAAATTATGTACTTCAACTCACAATTTGAAAGTTTTAAAGGAAGCCTTTGAAACCTAAGGAAATTGGAAGTAGGCACCACACGGGTGTTCAAACCAAAATAAATCACTATGTTATTTTATTATTTAC
>NC_061116.1:154448103-154471631 GCF_002878395.1 Capsicum annuum
AATTCTTAAGATGATACACATAAAATATTCTCGACTAACCCAGTCATACTCAAAATGTCACCTCAAAATTCTTTCAAACTTATGGACTTACATAACGCATAAAACTTCAACTAACCATGACATGTATCGAAGACTTGGCCTCGATCTTACTTCATATTTATCAACTTAGCTAAAATAAGCACACGACCATCTTTCATCAACAAGAAATATTTACTCTCTCCCCTCTAGACAACTGCTCATCATCACCATCTCGACTAAATGAAAAGGTCACTGAAAGATTAGAATATGGAGACTTAAAAACATGAAGGGATACTGTAAATAACTTGACTCTCTTTACCGAGGCCTTAGTAATAAGGTATCAAAGTATGTAAAAAAAAAATACAAACTTCTTGAAATATCAAAACTCAATCTTAGGGATTAAAGCCCACGCTTCAAACTTGTGCCAAAACATCTCAAAATTTATGCTTGATAACATAAACATTCGTAGTTCATTTTAAATCTGAAAATCTCATAAATGTGAATTAAAATATGAACAAACTCATGAAATTATATTCAAAGTCTCTCAAAATTCATTATCTTGTAAATAGTGATAATAGGTATGAATCCCAATTTACACGTCATGTATAAACATTTAAATTCATAGCAAAACAACATGCTCAACATGCTTCTTGAGAATACTTCAATACCATCAAAATAATAAGATCAATAATCTCAATATCATGCTTAAACTTAATTGGAAAAAATCTGAAAAATCACTTTATATGCATAGATATATGAAAATAGTCATGTAATTCAAGGCTTAAATCACTTATAACTTTATAAACTCAAAACATAATAATTTTGGCATAAACCCAACTTGTAAGTCATGTAATCCTTTATAAAATTTAAATTTTTGGGGCATAAATTAATATACATAGAGAAAATCATGAATTGGTGATTTACATGAAATTCTATTGAAATTGGACATAGCAAATTTCATAACTTGTGGAGTTATCTTGAAACTAGTTTAACATGATATGTAATCCTTTGTTCAAAGATAATTCTTGAAGGCATTTTACCAACCATGTGGGAAGCATGGATACTTAAATTAAATAATATAAAATGAACTGATTTCTTGAATACATGCAATGACAAGAGAATAGGTTGGGAATCCTCCCCCTTACATCATTCCTACACATACTGGCACTACTACAAGAATCTGAGATCCCGACTTGGTTACTTGTTCTATCATCTCCCCCTTAGCTTTAAGCAGTCATCATTAAGTCCATGAACCACTTAATTAACTCTAAAATGAACTTCAATCACTTTAGGGTATTGGATATAATAATACACATGACCACTAAACTCCTATAGAATATACTAAACATTCTTTCGCTTCTACAATTATCATCTCACAAAATCCCGAAACAACAAACTTAAATTCTTGTATACACAGTTCAAGCCTAATAGTTCACCTTTTGTACAACTTTCACAACACATCAATTATTATACTTACCTTGATCAGGATCTACTATTCAAACTTAGTATCTTGTTCTAGCTATGACTAACCACAATCTTCACAATTATTCTTACATGCCAATTATTCAAAAAACACTAGTCTACTAAGACCTCATAACAATAATGATCAGTTGTAATCCTATGGTCTATCATATTTACAATCCATCAACACATCTTCCTTCTACACATCATTACTATTCACTCATCTATACACCTAACTTCTTTCATATCTCTATAAGTTTCAACTAACTCCCTTTTTTGTAATATCAGGGATGCCTAAATTAACAACACTAATCCACTAAGTACCTTCATCAATAACCTATACTTTTCTTGCACAACAACCCTGTCAACAACTCTCTTCATACTTTAACCATTCAATAATTCACCTTAAATAATAAATCCTTCTCTACCTTATACTAAATTAATACACCAGTATATATCACTGCATTACTGACTCATTCTCATGCCAAAAGATTCAACTATACTTATATTCAATAAATTGCCTTTACCATTTTTTTTTGTCACTATACCTCTAAACCCATACTTTCAACCAATACAACCATAACAAGATGAACAATAAGTTGCTAGTGAATCGAAATAGGCCTCACACGGCTTCACTAGACTTTGATTTTCAGCAAAACAATAATAACAAGGTTACAAGATATAGAAACTTAACACACAATATTCAATGATCTAAGGATACACGTCTTATTCTTTCTTAACTGAGAAACTCATAAAAATGAGCATATAACTTTAAATTTGAGGGACTTATAATACACTAGAAGGCTCCTCTCAAGCCGCTTTATGAAACTTTTTAAACTTCTCGCTAGCAAATTTGAAAGCATTATCAAGAGAGGAACTGGAACTTGTTGATCATGCTATCTCAAGAATAATACATAGATAGAGAAGTATAGATTATCATTATGGACTATAAGGAGGAATATGAAAGAACATCTAACTTGGGCTTAGTGCACGAATTTTATGAATCACGAATAAAGCACTTCAATCTTGGAAACTCAAAGGCACTGAGGGGGTGCTTTCTAGCTCACTTATAATCCCATGACTATCTGTGGGGAGTATCCGAGAAAGCATTATCAACAAAGATTCGAGCTTGACTATTTTTGATATCTTGAAAATAAGGCAAAGAAGGCCTGAATAGAGTAAGATGAGAATCTGTATAAGTTTCTTAGAGAACCTTTTTTTGTAGCACAATCTGAGACTTAAAACAATGGTAACATTTCCTAAATGCCTCGTAGCCTCTCGAAGAAAAGTACTGATATCTCCGTACCGTTCCACAAGACTCTACTAGACACGGCTTCATAGACACCCTAGGAAACTTAAACTCTACGCTCTGATACCAACATTTTAATGCCCCAAAATCGGGTCCCAAGATGTCACATGGTGCTTAGGGTCACAAGTGACCCCAAGCTAACCCTTCTATTGGCAGAAATCATAAGCAACTTAACAAAAAGTATAAATCTATATAAATCTGCAGAAAATTACTCTTTTCTGAATCTGATCGATACAAAACTGAATTTACAAGATTACAATTCTGCCTTTACAACCAAAACTAAAATTGAGTACATCAACTTCTACTGACTGTCTATGAAGCCTCTACTTGCATTGACTGTAGGTAGCGGATTCATGACTCTTGACTATCTCAACTCAATATGACCGAATAAAGAAAATACAACACTATTAGTTCTACATAACTGACCCAAGCCCTTGAATCAAAAGGACTCATCACCTGCTGACTGGATACCACAAACTGACTGGATCTAAAGGTGCATACTATACATTATACCTACATTCTGAGAAAATATAACCCACATACGAATATGTGGGTCAGTACCATGGAAATATACTGAGCATATGGGGGTGCAATGCATATATAAAATAATAACTTAATATCATCATAGTTTATAAAATTATGCATGCTGATATAAATAACTCAATTAGCTCGAATTAAATGATCAAAATCATGAATGAATAATACATGTAAAATAAATCACGTGAGTTATTACAATAAGTTCCAAATTCACTTTCTGCTCAGTTTCAACTTGTTAAGTAATCAAGTCTTAAAACAACTCTCTTTAGAACATAACATTTCAATCTTTCGGAAATAAGGAACTTTCTCACAAATCATAGTTTTCAAACCATACACACTTATCTTAGATAGAGGAGAGACAAACACACACCATGGGAGTTTCTTATAACCGACATAAACTAGGTGAGCTTATCATGGAGTCCAACGTTTTGTCCTCCTAAAGAAGAAACCCCACGTTGGGAAGGAATGTCATACTTTTACCAGAGAGTATAACCTCAGCTCAGTGGTCACAAACTCGGCCTTTGGCCCATAAATATCAATCCTACGGTGGCACGTAGTTCTGGGGAAGTAGGGTACTCTCACCCATACCTCCCGCTCCGTGCTAAATACTACTCCCATACTCAAGCTCAGTCTCATTTAGGAAATCCACCTTAAAATAATCTCAAGGACCCATAATGAAGGCCAAATCATATTTCTCATAATTGAATCATAATAAATTCTGGATTCCTATTTTTAACTCAAAATTCATGATATAAATTTCATATTCAAATCTCGATAAATAATTTGATAAAGGAAAACTCCAAATCATAATATCATAAAAATCCAATTTCAAACTTGACATAAATATAACGATTCCATCTTCCAAAATATCATCTCAAATTCCATACTTGTTCAATATCAAAATAACAATCTTTGCTTTTGAAAAATACTTATAAAATCATGTCCACGACTCGAGAGCAAAATCTTCTTATAATTTCATCACATATATTTAAAACCCAAAATATAAAGATTTAATACATCAAAATCATATCTAAATTTCATACTCAACAATCATCTCAAAAATCTTCACTTATCTCAATTAAAATATTAGGAATAAATTCATGACATAAATATCATAATTTCAACAACTCAAAATTCATATCACAAATTTCATAAATTCATTCTCAATACTCATTTCAAATAAATTCATCAACATCAATTCTTAATAGTAAAATATAAATCAAAATATGTATATCTCAACTCAAATCATATCAAGATAAAATATAATACCTTAAAATACTCAATTCATGGATAATTACATAAACTCAAAATAAGATCAATTGGTATAAACTTCAACATAAAAATTTACGTAATCTTTATAAAAATCAAGTTATGGGCACAAGACCGGAAGGATTATTCTTGTTCAAACCCCACATACCTCAAATTTGTGACTTTGGATGAACTTGCAATTCCGGAACTCTACTCATAAAATAATAGGTACTTCTTGAAGATCTCAACTTGGAAATTATGATTCCTAAATTATTTTTGAATTCCTGTGGTTGAATTTTTAGAGATCTTGAATTCTTGGTTGAAGCTCATGTGTTTGGTTCTTGAGAATTTTCAGATAAAAGACCAAATTTTAGTCCAATGTAAGCTGAATCCCGTTTTAAAGCATGATTGGGGGATGGTAAATCACCAAAATGCCCCTAAGGAAATAAATAAAGTCACATTTGCCCCTCAGTCACTGGTTTGATATGCTGAAGTAAATTGATCATAACTTTTTACTCTGAAGATAAAATTGGATGAAACCAATTTCATTGGAAAGAAGACTCATAAATCTTTCATTTGATATATAGTATCTCACGCAGTTCATTAAATACAGGAAGTTATGATCATTGGAAGTTGACCCTGAAATGCTGAAAACTGGGCAAAAGTAGTGTTTTTGCTACTGGTTTGAAATCCAAACACGGCCTTATGCGATCTGAAAAATACCAAAACTCATACAATATTTACTATGAGCTTTCTCCATCATAAAACAACTTGCAAATTGAAAAATGGATATCAGAAATGTCATGAATTAATTCCCCGAAGTTTGAAGGTTCAAAATAAACTAAGTGTTGAACACTTGGCTAAACTTATAAGTGTTAGGCTCCATGTGACTCGTTTTGAAAGCTCTAACGATGAGGGAACTTTGCGGGGTCTTACACCTATCTTAGAAAATATATGGACTTCTTAAGTTTACATACAAGGTGCTTTAATTATTGAGAGTCAAATGTTTCTGGTTGTACCATGTATATTATTTCTTCAATGTCTCCATTAAGAAATGTAGTCTTAACACGTATTTGATGTAGCTATAAGTGAGAATGAGCTAAAAGTTCCATAATGATTCTAAAGGAGTCTTTCGATGAAACTGGCAAAAAAATTCCTTTAATATATATGTCTTCTTTTTGAGTGAAACCCTAGCAACTAGGTGTGCTTTATATCTTTCTATGTTACCATTCTATTCAGGCTTGGTTTAAAAGTCCACTTACAATCAATTGGTTTCAATCCTTATGTAACTCGACAAGATCTCAAACATTATTGTCTTTCGTAGACTTAAACTATCTTCATGACTTCGATACATTTAGCAAAATATTCACATGATTTCGCTTGACTAATTGCTATAGGATCATCTTCGAATCTTATTTCACACTCATGTTCTTGAAGATAAAAAAATATAATCATTCAACAATTGCGTTTCTTATTTCTCTAATCGATCTTCTTTTAGGAACTTCAACTTGAGGTTGTTGAACATTAGGTAATGTCGTTTTATTTTCTTCATAATTCTGATTTACAGTTTGAAAAATATTTGGTAAATTAATATGATCATTTTTACTAGAATCAATATGTTCAAATTCCTGTTTGCACAATATGATTGTTTTGATTACTCTCACAATAATCAACATCCTAATTAAATTTGGCATTTTCAATTTCAAAAAAGAACCTATTTGAGGAGTCATATAACTTAAAACCTCTCGATTTTTTTTGAAGTAACCTACAAAGTAGCAACTAACAGTTCTTTAATCCAGTTTCGTTTCATTAGTCTTGCAAGGCGTTGTTTCTATTGGACACCCCCAATCATGGAGGTGACTAATACTAGACTTCTTACCAGTTCAGAACTCGTACGAGGTCTTATTTGTTGCTTTTCTTGGAACTTTGTTTAGTATCTAAACTATAATTTTTAAAGCTTCACCAAAGCAATTCTAGTAAAGAAAAATGACTAATAATTGTTCTTACCAAATTCTTAAGAGTTTGATTTCATTTTTCAGCTACACTATTTTGACTTGGAGTCCCCGACATAGTGTATTGATGTATATTACTACACTTTGTCAAATACTTTGCAAAAGGTCCTAGGCGTTATTAAATGGAGTCCCCGACATAGTGTATTGAGGTATATTACCACACTTTGTCAAATACTTTGCAAAAGGTCCTGGAGGTTATTCACTTGATCTATCGTATCTATCGTAATATTCTCCTCCACGGTTAGATTTGACAACATTATTTTCTTGGTAAATTGACTTTCAACTTCAGCCTTGAAAATTTTGAAAGTACCACATATAGTGACTTCTCATAATTAAATAGAGATTTCCGTAACGAGAGAAGTCATCTATAAGTTCATAAAATATTATTGACCATTCCATGAAGCCATAGGAAATGAACCACAAATGTCTGTATCTATCAACTCTAATGGTTCTTTACTCCTATAAGAACCTCTTCTGATTGTATTTGTTTGTTTTCTCCTAATACATTCTATACAAATTTTAAAATATAATAAATCTAGGGAATAAAAAATTTCTTCTGACACAAACCTTTGTATTCTTTGTTTAGAAATATAACCCAATCACTTAAGCCATAATATTAGTGAATTCTCGTTTGTTATTGTTTTTAGTAACGAAGCTACTTGAATGCAGGTTTTCATTGCTTCATGAGGCTGGTATGTTTAAGTTGTATAACATATCAATAGAAGTACCAGTTCCAACAATATTAGAACTTAGAGAAATACTACAAATTTTATTTTCAATAGAATAATTGTATTTAGATATGTCCAAATAGGAAATAGAAATTAAGTTTCGTCTAAATGATGGTACAGTAAATATTTTCTTCTATTTTAATTAGAAATCGGTATCGAATAAAATTCTAAGGATACCAATAGCCTCCACATCTTCTTTATTGTCGTTGCCCACATAGGTGTATCTCTCAGCATCAATCGACACTCAATCCTTATGTAATCCTTCATTCTATCACATACGTGAGTAGTTGCGTCTGTATCCACCCACCAAGTATCACTATGTACTATAGCCAAACTAATTTCTAAACAAACTAAGTTGAAAAGTTTACCTTTCTTTTCTCACAAGGAGACATACTTGATTACTCTTTCTTTATGTGACCAAGTTTCTTACAAAAGAAACATAATGATACTCCTTTTTCTACTATATTATAAGAGTACCACTTACAAGTTATTAAAAAGCACAAATACTATAGTAGCTAAAAAGGAACCTATGAAAACTAGAGAATTTATTTAAAAAAATAATTTGTTATAAGGTATTCCATTTTAATGCGTAATAACCAAACGGTGAGGTTTCCAGTATTGTGACACCAGCTGAATCAAAACATGTATTATCATTTTCTTTACCCACTTAATGTATCTTTAAGAAAAATAATAATAGATCTAAATATTCTTTTGCCAAGTTAATATTCCATGATTTGGAAAATCAAAACAAGTGATGTGACTTTATGTCAAAATAATATTTTACCACACAAGTTATCCGTACCCCCTACAATTAGTATTAGAGCCTATGTTGTTTAAAGTTACGGAAGTAGTATATATTTTAAATTTATTTGATTAATTTATTAATTATGACTTATTTGATAAAACTACATTTAGATATTCCCCAAAATATTATTTAGATGAATAACGTACAGAAATTACCAAAATATAAAGAATTAAAGCAAAAAATATCTAAAAAAACGTAAAGAATTAAAAATAAGGATAGAAAGACTACAATATAACATAATTACCAAAGTTAGTAAAAACTCAATAAATGCACAAAAAGAAGAAATATCAAATTTAGAATCAACAATAGATAGTCTAGAATATACATACCAACATGATCTATTAACAATTAAATAAAAAATGAACAAAGAAGAATTTATAATAGATGAAAAAATATATGAAAACCATGAATGATTAAAAATAAAAATAGTATTTTCTAATCTAGGAAGAAGGTATAAGAAAATAGGTGAACATTTATATTTAATGTTAGAAAAAGAAGAATTAAATTAGAAGATAAATTGATAGCTATGGTAAGAATAGAAAAAGAAAATAAAGAAATAGATAGAAAACAGGAAATAGAAAAAATAAAACAACAAACTACAGAAGAAATATGAAAAATAGAAGAAACTAAAAATAGTAGGATTGCTGAATTAGAAAAAGAACTACAAACGCTAAAAGATTTGTATGAAAAAAAGACAAAAAGAAAAAGAAGAAAAAGATAAAGAATAAAAATTATTAAATGAGATAAATCAATTTAAAGAAAAATTAGAAATAAACAATAAAGAAATAGAAACCAGGGAATTAGAAATAAATACAATAGATGTTGAAGTAACAGATAATTATGATTCGGAAGATAGTGAAACATATACAGAAATCTTAACAAATACAAAAAATTTAGAAATCAATGAAAAACAAGAAGTAACTAATGAAGAAAACTTAGAAAATAGAAACACAGAAATAAATACTCTTGATAAAAAAGAAGATGAAAATATAATACCTAGAACATCAGAAATAAGAAAACCTACATATTATAAGTAAATTTAAATGATATAATGTAAAAGTGAATATGACAAATGGACACCAAAACAAATAGTTAATAAAAATTATAACTTTTTAGACTTAGATTGTGTAATAGATACAGAAAAAATAATACAACTATGGATAGGATAAATGACAAAACAATTATTAGATAATAATATAAACATAATAGATGTACCAGAATACATAGAAAGAACACTAATAGGAACAGTGAAATTATGGTTTTCAAATTTAACTAAAAATAACAAGAAGGTATTAAGAACTGATAAACCTACAAAAGGAACATCATCAACAACTACAACTATATTAATACCTATAGAATAATTAAAAAAATATGAAATAGCTATAAAAGACGAATTTAGCAGCATGACAACAAAAAAAGAAGAACAAAATGAAGAGAAAGATATAAATAGAAATTTAATGTTTAAATTAGCAATATGTAATATGTGTTACATAGATGAATATACTTGCGCATTTAAAGAATATTATTATAAAGGAACATATAATAAGAAGAAAGTAAAGAAATAAGAAAATTATATTTTAATAAATTACCTGAACCATTTAGTTCAAAAATAATTAAAAAAATTGGGATGAAGCAAAAATAGTAGATACTCTAGGAGCAAGAATAAAATTTTTACAGCAATGGTATAGAAGCCTATGTGAAAAATATAGAGAAGAAATAAAAATGAAAAAAATATTAATAAGAAATTTAGCATGTTGCAAAGATAAAATAGCACCTCAATTTGGATACGAAGAAAGATATTATAAGAAAAGAAAAAGACATAAGAAATATAAGAAATACAAACAATCAAAATATAAATATAAGAAACCAAGAAAAAGATATTATGTAAAAAATTATAAACATAAAAGACCATATAGGAAAAAGAAATCTATAAATGAATGTACTTGTTATAATTGCGAAAAATTAGGACATTTAGCTAGATGTTGTAAATTATCTAAAAATCCAAAAAATAAACAAATACCAGAAATAAAAATAGAAAATACAGAATATATGCAGATAGATTATATAGATTACGAATTAGAAAGTGAAGATAGTATATATGAAATTTTAGAGAATGAAACAAATAATGAAATAGATAGTGAATTTGATGAATTAAATAACTGAAGAAGATATAAGAATAAACCAAATAACTGAAGAAGATATAAAAATATTAACAAAGGAAGAATATTTAAATGAAGAAGGAACATATCAAAAAATAATATTTGATAGTCATATATTTGATGAAATAAAAGGAAAAGTATTTGATTTACGTGTAGAAAAATATTTAAAATACCAACAATAAAAAACATATTTATTAGAAGAAAAGAAGAATACTACGTAGTAAGTCAAAAACAATATGTAATAGATTGTAGATATGTAAAAGGAAGAGCTAGTATACCACTAGTAACAAAAAGAATAATTAATAAAGAAATAAACGATATAAAAAGTAAAGACCCAATAAAATATGTACACCTTGGAGGAACAGAGATATTGATAAAAACATGTTTTAGAGAAGGAATAGATACACCAATAGAATTATACCTTGCAGGTGATAGAATTATAAAACCTATAGAAAAAAGTATAATAACTGCCATAAAAGGAAATTTAATATACCAAAAATTTAAATTTATAATAAGTGCAAATTATTCAGTAGTAATAACAGATAAAAATATAGATAAATAATAAGTATTATATTAGAAAATATCAGGAATAGAACTAACCCCAGGAATTAAAATATTTACAGCAAGATGTAAAAATCTATATGTATTAATAACAAAACATAAAATAACGGGAAAAAATAAAATTAACAAAAAACAAATAGAAAGTCATTTCGAACAATTTGTAAAAACAATTGATAATAATGATTATAGTTATAGAGACATAGATATAGAAGAAAATTTAGAAATAATAAATGCTAGAATAAGTACAGTAAAAAGAATAGCTCATGAAAAACTAGAATAAGTTCATAAAAAAGAACAAGTTATGAAACAAGTTCAACAACTAATTTAAACCAATATTACATAACAGGAACAATAAATGAAAAAGAATATTTAATACTCGTAAATACAAGACAAGAAGAAAATTATATAGCAAGATATCTAATAAAAAATGAGGAAATAAAATCTGACAATAATATATGCCCAGATCTACCAAGAAGCTTAATAAACACTAAAAATATAGCATAAAAAGAAATAACAATAGGAGTTAGAAAAATAAAAATAGAATTTGAAATAAAGGAAGAAATGCAAAAAACATACATAATATTAGGAATAAAATGGATAGAACAAGTAAACCCATATAACATAGAGCACACACAATTATCTATAACATATAACAGAGAGAAATTATTCTTAAGAAGAGCTTTAACATGATATGAAAATATATGTATTAATGAAGATATTAGCAGAATGATACTACAGTAGATATTATACGCCTATGATAAATACAAGAGCAGAAGCTAATTTATATAGATATAATTGTTTACCAAAAAGTAAATGGATAAATTGAAAACACCAATAATATTTAAAGGATTTAATAATGAAGGAAGCTTAATTACTTATAAAGCTAAGAATGTAAAAACACAAGTATGGGATAAAATATTAACAATAGAAGAAATCTATAATCATGAGCTAACATCAAAAGATATACTTTTAGGAATGTCATTTTTAGATAAATTAAACCCACATATAATAACTAGAACGGATTGGTGGTTTACAACACCATGTAAACAGAAAGTAAGAGCAAAAAGAGTTACTAATAAAATAAGAAAGAAAACTGATTGGATAGAAGGAAGTGAAAAAATTACACAAAAATTAGAAAATATAAAAAATACTGAAGATACAATAGAACTAGTCGTATTTTCAATAAATAAAGAGGAAATAACTATATTCTCAATATATAAGATAGAAATAATTAAGAAAAAATTAGAACAATTATATAATGAAGATCCATTAAAAGGATGGAAAAAACATAAAACTACTATAAAAATTGAATTAATAGATAAAAATAGCATAATAACTCAAAAATCATTAACGTATAATTTTGACGATTTAAAAGAATTTAAAATGCATATATATGAATTATTAGAAAAACAATATATACAAAAAAGTAATACTTAACACAATAGTCCAGTATTTATAGTAAATAAACATAGTGAACAAAAAAGAGGAAAAAGTAGAATGGTTATTGATTATAGAAATTTAAATGCAAAAACTATGACATTTAATTACCCAATACCAAATAAGATATTAAAAATAAGACAAATACAAGGATATAATTACTTTAGTAAATTTGATTGTAAATCTAAATTTTCACATTTAAAGTTAGAAGAAGAATCTAAGGAATGAACCGCATTTACGGTACCACAAGGATTTTATGAATGTAATGTACTACCATTTGGATATAAAAATGCACCAGGTAGATATCAACATTTTATGGATAGTTATTTTAAACAATTACCTAATTGTATAGTATATATAGATGATATACTATTATATACAAAAACTAAAGAAGAACATTTAAAATTATTACAACAATTTACGGATATAATAGAAAATTGAGAATAAGTTTAAGTGAAGAAAGATGAAATTTTAAAAAACCAGATAGAATTTTTAGGAATACTAATAGATAAAAGTGGAGTAAAAATGCAATAACATATAGTACAAAAAATAATAAATTCAAAAGAAGAATTAGATACAAAAAAGGAAATTACAATCATTTTTGGGATTAATAAATCAAGTAAGGGAATATATACCAAAATTAGCAGAAAATCTAAAGCCTTTATAGAAAAAATTAAAAAAGGATGTAGAATATATTTATAACGAAGAAGATAAAAAAAAAGTCCAGAAAATAAAAACACTTTGTAAAGAATTACCAAAATTACAATTCCCAAACGAAAATAGAAAATTTATATATATAGTAGAAGCAGATGCTAGTGAATGTAGTTATGGAGGAGTACTTAAATATAGGTATGAAAATGAAAAAATAGAACATCATTGTAGATATTATTCAGCAACGTTTAGTGAAATAGAATTACATTGGGAAATAAATAGAAAAGAATTATGTTCATTACATAAATGTTTATTAGAATTTGAGCCATATATTGTATATAACAAGTTTATTGTACGAACAGATAATACACAGGTACGTTAGTGGCTAACAAAGAAAATACAAAATTCAGTTACAGCAAAAGAGATTCGGAGACTAGTATTGAATAGATTTAATTTTACATTTTCAATTGAAGTAATTAGTACTAACAAAAATGTTATTGCAGGTTACATATCAAGACAAAGTTACACAGACTGATATAATAGAAGATGATGCTTTAGAAAAGATATTCAAAACCCCAACCATGCTTTCAATGAAAGTGGACAGTATGGGTAATGAAATAGAAAAGCTAAAGACTAATGAAGATAAACTAAAGTCTGTAGCTACAAATCAGCTAACTCAGCAGTGTGCAGAGCTATGTCGATCGAAAGACATTAAAATTCCAAAGCTAGAACGAGACGTTGGGACACTCCATAAAACCCATAACGTTTATCAATCTACAATTGCAGGTACAAGCAAAGGAGTTATTGGATAAAGATACCAGAATATGAACTTAAATAAGACATGTGAAAAACCATTTACACCAAAAATACAAAAAGACCTCTTGAACATATCCCCACAAATTACTACATATCGAGATAGTCTGAACTAAGATAAAAAAGTTTATAACTATACAACCCAAAAATACATAGAAAATATCTACGGAGTACTAACTTTTCTAAACCTTAACCCCAGAGCTACAGATATCAAAGAACCCAACACAAACTATATGACTCAAAGATTACAAGGTCACAACAAGCTAATTGCACTACCCAAAACTAACCCAAGCTTAATAAAAACTTGTTTTGATTATGGATTATTAAATATCATATACACCCAAGATGGATAAACTATCAGCTATGGAAGAATTACGAAAAATATTCAACACCTATAAAAGAGTAACCAAAGGAAATCTATTTTATATAAAGTGTTATACTGCACCAACAGAGATATTTTACGACAAGATAAAACCAATTATACAAGTTGTAAAAGTAGGATTAACCAGAGATATGATTATACCATAAGATATTGTGCAGCAGCCAGAGATAACCAAAATCGAGATACCTGATTTTTATGCAAACAAACAACTTATTGGACTAGCTACAATTATTCAAGAACTAGCAAACAAGTATACTAATGGAAACCGAATATGGAGCTATTATTCAAGAGACCATCAGATGATTTATTCAAATTCAAAAGAATTACGACAAGCAGATATGGAAGATGTTACACAATGGATAATGACATTACTTAACCCAGAAAAACAATCTACTGCAAGAGCAATTAAGAGAGGATTTATTTTAGATAGATTATTGACAAGATATTGCAAGATAATTGGACACAAATATCCAGATCATCAATGTTCGAGATGTAATGGAGAAGATAATATTGTCCCAGACATACAGCTAGAATGAATAAATAAATAAATAAATAAAAAATCAACCAAGAAGATAAGCATTCCAGCTTGAAAGAAGATAAAAAAGCAGCAGAAACGACAAAAAGAAGATAACAACGGAGCAATAATGGAAGACAAACTATTAAATTGTGAAAGTGACATGTAACAAACTTTCACAATTTTCTTTATGTAAATTATTAGAAACTATTGTATAGTTTGACTATTATTAGTCTAAAGCATTAATAGCTTTTGTCTTTTTAGACTTTTTGTATAGTAAAGTAGGTTAGTAATTTTTGTAAAGTTTTAAGAAACGTGTAAAATTAGAGAAACTTTTGTAAAGTTTCAGATTATAAATAGAAGGCATCGAAGGCAGAATGAAAGTAAGTCTTCATGCGTTGAAGCAAAAAACTCTCTTGTCTATAATAAATATTTTTCTTATTTATTTAAAAATAGATATATTTCAATAGAAAAATCTATGGAGGAACAAAGCTTAGAAATATCAAAACTACCAGAATGGGTATATTTATTTACTATTATGAATAGCTAAATTCATAAATTCCTAACAATCATGATATGATAAAATAAGTTCATGTTAGTTATTTTATAGTAGAATTATTCAAAAAAAATAGCATGTTAAGAAGTTTATTAGCAAAGAGGAAAAAGAGAAAAATTACTAGGAACTATGCCATCCTAATGGTGAAACCGGTAAGGCAACAAGCTGTGATAGGGAAGTAGCCAGAGTAGAGGCGCTGTTTAAGGGGAAAGTATCCAGATTACCATGCTAATAGTGACAAAAGAATATGTTATTTAAGAATATTCTAGTATATAGTAATCTAATATAATCATATTTTGTTATGTGTATGATTGAAGAGAATATTTTGAAAATAGCAATTTTATGAAAAATGGATAGTTATTTATCTGACGAAATGGTAGATAAATTTAAAATACTCGTTTTATATGTATTTAAGGATATATAAATAGTAGATATAAAGAAAAATCATATTGGAAAAAAATATTTGATAGATATTTTATGACTAGAATTAATTATATACCACACCTACCGAACTACTCTTATAAATACTTAGATACCAAACCCACACACTAACTATGATAAATTGTGTATATTTAGAATTTTGGAAAATAGATATAAAATATATACAATTTCCTAGTGAAAATATTAAAGAATTAATGAGATTAAAACAAACAACTAAAAAATATTATAATAAAGTATTTAACCAATTTTAAATGATAGATAATCTTAAAATATTAATCTTATATATACTTAGAGATATAGAAATTATAGATATTAAGAGAATAATATTAGAAAAAGTATTAGACTATGAAATTGAAACTATAAATTGGATAGAGTAGTTATACCTGGATAATTACCCAGATGAATATTATTCAGATTAAGAAATGTTAGAATATATTAAAAAAACTAGAGAAAATCAAGATAATCTAAATGAAGAAATTAATTATAGAAACCAAATTAGAAAAATAATGGAGAATCTAAAAGAAAAATTAATATGGATAGAAGAAACCCTAGAAAATTTAGGAAAAAGTATATGTGATAGTTTATATAATTTAAAAAACTCGCTACGAGAAGAACAATACAAGATAATAAATAGCATTGAAAATCTAGAATTAGATATACATTACAGTACAATTAGGATAAAATATTATACAAAAATTTATAACTCTGCAATTACTATAGGATAAAATGATAGACTATGAATATTTAAAATATTGGAGACAAAATATGGAAGAAATAATATTATTAGAAAAACTTATGAAAGATAATCTAATTGGATATTTTGAAACAAAAGATATAGAATATTTAAAATACCTTCAAAATAATATAGAAGAATTACAAAAACTAAGGAAAAAAATAAAGAATACTATAGTAAAGCGTTTAACCAATTACTATATTAATCACCCTCCAAGATATGAATACCGATAAAACTAACATAAATAATCTCAAAATAAAAACAAAAATAAAAATATTTAGAGAGGTTAAGAAATATCCACGCACAAATAAAAATAGATCCATTGTATTTATAATAGATCTATTTTACCACACAAGTTATCCGCACCCCCGTACAATTGGTATCAAAGCCTATGCTATTTAAAGTTATGGAAATAGTATATATTTGGATTTATTTGATTAATTTATTAATTATGACTTATTTGATAAAACTACATTTAGAAGATTTAGCTTGAACACAAGCCAACAACACCCCTGACTTTCCAACACAAAAATTGACACCTTTTCCTTTAAGTTTTGGGACATCTTCTGCCAGTTGCCTCTTTCCAAGAGCTATATATGCCAAACTACCCATAGATATCCTACTCAAAGCATCAACCACAACATTAGCTTTTCTAGGATGATATAAGATAGCACAACCATAATCCTTAAGTAATTCCATCCACCGACGCTGTCGAAGATTTAGATCTCTTTGCTAAAAATATACTTCAAGCTCTTATGATCAATATGAATCTCACAAGTTTCACCGTATAAGCAATGCCTCCAAATCTTAAGAGCAAAAACCACATTAGCCATCTCTAAATTATGAGTAGGATAATTCATCTCGTGCTTCTTCAACTGTCTCAAAAAATAAATAATAAAATGATCATGTTGCATGAGAACACATCCTAATCCAACCCTTGAAGCATCACAGAATACCTTTAATCCACCAGAACCTATTGGTAACGCTAAAACTGGTACAATGGTCAAACATGTTTTGAGTTTTTGAAAGCTATGCTCACACTCTTCCATCTACTGGAACTTCACATTTTTTTGTGTTAACTTAGTCGATGGAGCTGCAATTTTAGAGAAATTCTATACAAAATTCCTGTAGTAATTAGCCAAACTGATAAAGCTATGAATCTCTATAGGTGAGTAGGTTTAGGCCATTTTTGCACTGCTTCAGTCTTTTTAGAATCCATCATGATACCATCCTTGGAGACAACATGCCCCAAAAATAATACTAAGTCATGCCAAAATTTTCACTTTCAGAACTTAGCATAAAGCTTATGTTCCCGCAATGTCTATAATACAATCATCAGATGATTCTCATGTTCTTCCTGGCTACGAGAATATATCAGAATATCATCAATAAATACTATCACAAATTTATTCAAAAATAGACCAAACATCTAATTCATCAAGTCCATAAATGCATCAGGAGCAATGGTTAACTCGAAAGGCATCACAAGAAACTCATAATGCCCATATCAAGTTCTCAATGCTGTCTTGGATATATATTCCTCCCTAATTGTAAACAGATGATAACCAGACCAAAGATCAATCTTTGAAAAATAGGCATCCCCTTGTAACTGATCAAATAGGTCCTCTATGTGAGGCAACATATACTTGTTCTGTATTATTACCTTGTTTAGCTACCTGTAGTCAATACACATTCTTAGAGACCCATATTTCTTCTTTACAAATAAAATTGGTGCACTCCATGGCAATATACTCGATCTGATGAAACTCTTATCTAACAAGTCTTGCAACTTTTGTTTGAGCTCCTTCGATTCTGCTGGTGCCATACGAAATGAGGGAATAGATATTGGCATAGTGTTGGTGCCAAATCAATACCAATGTATATCTCTCAAACTAGAGATAATCCTGGCAACTCCTTAGGAAATACATCAAAAAATTCCTTTACCATAGGTAGCTTCTCCAAACTAAGTGTTCCT
Source organism: Capsicum annuum (assembly GCF_002878395.1). Classification (NCBI taxonomy): domain Eukaryota; kingdom Viridiplantae; phylum Streptophyta; class Magnoliopsida; order Solanales; family Solanaceae; genus Capsicum; species Capsicum annuum. Next base: position 154,466,444 of record NC_061116.1, read on the forward strand.
TCTCTAACATCACTTATCATAGCTAAGAGACCCATGCAACCTTTCTTCAATAGTCTTTGAGTCTTCATAAAAGATATAACTTTACTTAACTCTGGAACTTGACTCCCTTCCAATACAAAACTAGATTCGTTGGCTCTCTCAAATCGAACAATCTTTGCATGACAATCTATGGTAGCATAAAAAGGAGATAAACAATCTATGCCTATCAACACATCAAAACCAACCATAATAAGTACAATCAGGTCAGCAAGGGTATACCTACGTCCTACTATAATCTCGCAATCAAGATACACATACTTAACTAATAAGGAATCTCCCACGGGAGTAGCAATAAGAAAAGGACAATCTAACATCTCAAGTTGTCTATCAAATCTCACAGTAAAGTATGAGGACACATAAGAGTGGGTAGAACCTGGATCAATCAAAGCATATGCATCAAGAGAATAAACGGAAAGAATACCTATAACCACTGCATTCGAGGTTTAAACATCCTTTTTAGTAAGTGCAATAACTATCGGTTGGCCTCTACTAGCATTTTCTTGAGCCTGATTTCCAACAATCCATTCTCCACTACCTCAACCTCAATTTTCATACCTGTAGGAATACGAGTAGCCTGACTAAGTGCAGCTACCTGAACAGAACCTTGACTAGCATTTCTTTGAGCCTATTGGCAATCCCTGATGCGATGACCCAACTGGCCATATCGAAAACACTCTCCAGTCAAAACACGACACTGACCCATATATTGTTTGCCATAAGTCTAGCAGGATGGAGTAGTGACATATATTTGGCCATAACTATGGTATCCCTATGCTGCTGAAGACCTCTGAGTACCTTGTCTAGAAGGTGGCTTGTACACAGATTATGAAATCGAATATGTCCCTATCTGATGGCCTTAATGCTTTCCTTTATTTTTTGCTCTCCAATTTGTACTTAAGTCACCACCGAAAGATCCATCCATCTTTAGCCTTCTTACGAACCTCATAAGTAGCCCGCTCCATATAATCCTTTTCCTCAATCATTCTAGCAAGATCCACTATCTTATAATAGGTCAAGACTTTTATTTGTGGGGCCACTGTATTATAAAAATGAGCAACCAGACCATTTACAAACCTCTGGACTCGAGGTTCTTCTGTGGACACCAAGTACAGAGCATATCTAGCTAGCTTACAAAATAGAGCATTATAGGTTGACACATCCACATCTGGAGTCTGAACCAATCTGTCAAATTGAGCTGCATATTTTTGTTTCTGACTATCAGGACTCATCCTATGTCATTGGTGTTACCCCGGTAGACCTTCCTAGTAATAAAGTATCATAGAAAGTGTTAGTCGTGTCCTCTAATTTGTATGATGCAAGCTCCCCAGCCCTCTCACGAGAACATCCTAACGCCTGCAGCGCCTTAAAAGTACCATCCAAAAAGCTCTAAGGATCAGCTGAACTGTCTATACATGTGAATTTTTGTGACTTCATCTTTAGAAACTCCTCCAAATATACCTCCTTGTTTCCAAAGTTGTACATCTTAACAGGTGCCTATAGCTATGGCTGAGGCTGTGCAGCATTGCATTGACCACCCTTCTCTTATCTATCCAGCTGGTCGTCCAAGCCCTCTATGGCTTTTTGCTTGGAAGCAAGTACTTCAGCAGTACTACAATCATGAGATAGAGAAGATAGACTAGCATTTCCTTCAAGAGTGGGATCTTTTAAACTTCTTAGAGTGGCAGTGCGATTCCTTGTAGTATCACAACTACCCCTACCTCATCCCTTTCTGTTGGTTCCACTTCTTTCCTTACCAGTAGTTACTCTATGAACTATCTGATTAAACAAAAAATAATAGTTAGATTCATCTAATTGATCCTAAATATCATACATATAAGGAAGAATGATAAAGAAAATCAAGACACATCCTATCATGCTCTCGAAGAATCACGATTATAGAAATGGCCAGCAACATAACCATAATTGAGATTCTACTGCTATCATGTGCTCCATAGTCACAGAATTAACCTGGCTCTGATACTAACTTTGTCACGACCAAAAATAGGATCATGCATGGTGATAAGGAGTTTAGTACTCCAAATCAAGCCTCATCAGTTTTCTATAGAAAATTGGACAGAGTTTCCCTTACTTTTGAGTCTAACGAAAAAATTCCCTGCCTCAATTAAACAACAAAACAACCCAACAGCACAACCACCACACAAAAACCAACTTAATTCACCATAGATCATCAATAATTCATAAATACCACCTACTAACAATACAAAATCCATCTCCAAAAATAAGAGAAAGTCAAATACTCAACAAATCCAAAATAACAAAAGAATACTCAAGCTCTAAAGACATGACTATGGAGCAAACTAAGGGTTTTCAAGAAAAATAAACATAAAGAATAAATAAACTATAGCCCATGCGAATAATTGTAGGGCTCACTAGGAATTTGCTACTTTGATCCTCTAGCAAACTTGATCCTCACCGTCACCTGTGTTCTCTGAAAAATAATAGCGAGGAGTGAGACACTAGCTTAGTTATTAATAAAACTTAACCAATACCATTTAAATAGGGAAAAGTCATAAAATATCATGAAATAGTGCTCTTTAAAAAATAGTAACAATAAACAATATCATTGTTTGATATAATCCAATTGAACCAATAGTTCAGTAATAAACTCAAAAAGCATTGTATCATACCAAATATTACATATTTGAGATGTTTCAAAGAATGAATCATATAATCAGTGTGGCATTCTTATTCATCAAGAATAGCCCATAATAGTGGACCCGTCTTAAAGGAGTCAAATATCATATCAGTATCGGTATGCTAGTTCTACCTTTCCACTGGCGAGGGTTGTAATAGTCATCAGTAAATACAAAGTGCAAAAGGTCTAACGATCTCGCTGTTAGCTATGGGATTTAAATCAAGGTCTACTCCCATTTATAAATTCTTTATAAATAATAGGATATTCATATGGAAGCATTTTTTTCAGAATAATACCATATCATTTGAAGTTCATATCAAATCATGTTACATGTAAACTTGAATAAAAACACATGAAAAGATACATATTTCTCATGTAACTGAAGAATATTCACGGTAATAATATCATATCTCAAATAACCATTTCAATATTATATCAAGTAAAGGTTTTGCCGAACATGCAATTTCAAAGCATTTCATAACTCATTATTTCATCAAAATCAAGTATAAAGTATGCAAGTTAATAAACATAAATTATGGTAAGATTACTACTCATAGTTCACGAGTCAGAATACCAAATTTGTCACCTCAAATAATTTGTATCTTTCTTTTTGATCAAATCTATAATCATGTTATATCAATTACCAAGTTAATTATCTTATTGTAGGCTAATTCATGGTAAAATTAGACTACCCAACACTCAAAGTTCATAATAAATTCCAATTCATCTAACTTTGTATTCAAGACAACTCTTACTTCCCATAATTATTATTTTTAGCAAATAAATTTCAATACTCAAAATAAATTACCTAGACTTAGAAATAACAATAATAAATTAAGAATGAATTTACCTTAATCCCAAAATAATTTTTCGATCAAATCCTTTTTTTCACTGAATGAGCAATTTGATTTCTCAGTTTTCTTCTTTTCTGCGATATTGAGAAAAACTATTGCGGTTAGTGCTAAAAGAGGCGTGCTTACAGTGAATGGGCAAAGCCCTTCCTGAATCCAATTTATATACTAAAGGAAGATGGGCCTCAACCCTTATTTCTTTCTTTCCCTTTTTCCTTTTCCTTTTAATATATGTCTTAGCCCATATTTTCAGCATATATATATATTTTTCCTTATTTAATTATAATTACTCATCAAATTATGTTTTGGGGTATTACATTTGTATGCTCTGCTTTTTTTTTTTTAAGTTAAAAGAGGGAGAAGAGGTCAACATCAAATAATAAGCTACAACTAAAGGGGAGTTGATCGACTATAATAAAGGCATAAAGTGAGCAAGATAGAGGGAGCCAGTTGACTACAATGACATGAAAGTCAACTATGTTTAATATTTATCATTATCAAAAAGAGGGAGATTGTTAGCTTTCCATATTAACATAATATATTTTAATAATTACGAACTAGTTGCTGATAAAATGTATGATGTATTAGAAGGGAAATCAAGGCAAGAAAGATCATCAAGGAGCTATATCTGGAGGAGCATCTCATGTCATCCCTAATTACAAGGAAGTCAAAGATGGATTTGGAATGACTTCAAGAAAAGATATCATTACATCCCAGATTACAAGGAAGACAATTAGGAAAATTGTAGAGCAACAAGAATGAAGATCACACCCTCTATATGGATGTATATGATATGGACATAAATGTTTGTGAAACAATATCTATGAAAAGTAGGTTGGGTCTTATGCGCGAATATATCGTATATGGGCGTACTATATAACGAGAATCCTCAATCAATGAATCAAATAAAATCATTGATTGATAAAAAATCCCTTGGGTTTCCTTTTTTGAACAAAGTAGCAAAACCAACTGAAGAATATAAAAAGGGAAGACTGAAGACCATAGAGATCACGTATCTTAACAGGAAACTCTTAGTGTGTCTCAATGTTTAGTTTTATAAATCTCTATAATTTCAAGTTTAAAATAGTTATAAAAGAGAAAGATCAAGTAAACATATTTATGCGAGTTAAGATTGTATCACAAGATTTTAATACCAAAATAAGATTAAGAAATTGTATACTTCGACTCACAATTTGAAAGCTTTAAAGGAAGCCTTTGAAACCTAAGGAAATTGGAAGTAGGCACTACACGGGTGTTCAAACCAAAATAAATCACTGTGTTATTTTCTTATTTACCTATTTGTTTACTTACATGTTTATTTTATTTTATTTTATCCAAAGATACTAATCTGCATGTGAGTTGACCGACAAGGCTGATCAGTCGACTTAAGAAAGTTTTTTGATTCAACCCCCCTCTCATTAATTTAAACATCCTCTATAGCATTACTACTTCAAATTAATTTAAGGACAACTCAGATTTTGACGAATTAATTATCCTAGCTCTCATCTACAACCTTTCATAAAAAGGATTTCCTGCAATCACAAGGAAGTAAACAGAAACTATAAATTACTTTGGAATATTATCACTTCAATATATTACATACCGATAAATTCTTTTTTTTTAAATAAATTAAATATAGGCT
>NC_061116.1:154805677-154830135 GCF_002878395.1 Capsicum annuum
GGGTTTGAGAAGGACACTTCATTGACGATGGCATAAAATTCAGGGACCCATTGTCCATTTGGAAAGCACAGATTTGGGGAAAAACACTGCCACATTATGGATTCAAGTTTCTCATGAAATGTTAGTATTTTCTATAGCACATTCTCAAAGAAAATACCTCTTTTCGAGAGTAGCTTTATCCTTAGAAGATCAGTGTAGTAGTGAGTGTGGCACTCGGGATCCATGAATCCGATATGATCATACTTGTCCAAGGTTGTCCTTAAAGCACTAGGAACACATTATATCAATGAATGATGTTTTAACAAGCAAACTGTACCACATTGTTTTCTAAACCTCATAATCATGGGTGCTTGGCTAAAAATTAGAAGTGCAGGATTTTACACATGGCAGAAAAATGAACTCAGTTACTAGGATCGTGAGCCAAAACCATAGTCGCATTTTCATGATCATAGAACATGACTGCGGTCGCGATACCTGAGGCTGGTTTCATGCCAGCTCCTTATTTTTAAATTTCTTCATAATTTTTAGGCCACTAGCAAGCTCTACTATATGGATTCTCATAAAAACTAATTGAACAATGCTAATAAGTGTTTAAATTTTCCCTTTAAAATGGAAATATTATTATTGAAATTTCATTTGGGCAATATGTCAAACACTTGGTTTGCACACTTCATTTGTCTACATTTTTCACATTTTTTTGTGTATTCAAGATTTCCCCATTTGTGTGTACACCTTACCCAAGCAGCCAACACCACACCAATACCATGTATGACAATATGGAAAGCATTATAATAAAAATTGTAGGCCCTCTCTTAATCATGCATTCTAGGGCCTATTTTAAAATAAATAAAAGCCTAGATTCATAAAACCTACCAGATTTGTAATGAAAGAGGGGTGAAACAAGGTTGTTGGAGAACTCATAAAATTGATTAAAATTTAGCCTAGTTTGAGAGTAAAACTTCAAATTCAAAAATGTCTATGAGGTAAGCAATACCAAAAAAAGAAAGGGATTTTTTTCAATATAAGGTTTGGTATTCATCCATTAGAAATTACAAAACTTCCCTGGGTCATACTCTCACTTAGCCGCGATTGTGTAATGTCATTCGTGATCGAAGACAATGCGACTGAGGTTGTGTTCCCTAATTTCACTTTCCTAACCATCTTTGACTAAATGCGACCACGGCTTATGGACCGCAACCGCAGTTTGAGGATGAACTGTTCCAAGTCTACAACTGCATTTTTTTTCTTCTATTTGATCTTTTTTATCTCCAATTGATAAAATTTTATCTCATCAACAATATAACTACAAAATAAGTATATTATATCATTTAAATCATGATGATTCCTCAACTTTTAATACAAAACATAGTAGTATGCACAAATATTTGGTGCAAATGAGTGGTAAAATTGCAGCTAATCACTTGTAAACTTGGTATCAGTGCATCCAGTGTTTCATGTTTCCATTTTTAAAAAGTGTATTGATGATCCAACTATTATAGTTTCTTTTGTAAGTGCAGATGTTCAGGATTTCCTTTCTTACAATGAAATCCTAGTCGAGATCTTTGATCGTCAGATTCAAAAACAAAAGAACAAAGAAGTTCCCTTGGTCAAAGATCTTTGGCAGAATCAGTCTATTGAGGGAGCCACTTAGGAAGTAGAGGTAGATATGTATACCAAGTACCCTCATCTGTTCTTTGCAAACTCAAAATCAGCTTAAGGCAATAATTTTTCTTAGATAATTTCTTTTTTATTCTCAATTCTAGCTATGTGATCATACTCATGTCATTGCATGCTTTCACGAATTCAATTTAGTCATGTATCATATTTCAGACACAGTTATGTAATCATGTTTCAAGTTGTGCATGTTCAGTATGTGATCTCAATTGCCTTAGTTCATAACTCTTAGCCAAATTATTTGAGGATGAATGTTCCCAAAGGGGAGATATTGTAATACCCCATATTACTCTTAGTTTAGTTCAACTCCTAGTTGCATACATAAGAGGCTTAAACACTAAAAATTTTACTAAGTGTTAGGACTTAGTTATTTGTAAGGACCCTTAACTTTGAGGATTTTTAAATTGGTCTTCCCGACCTCGAGTTGTTGGTGTTTTAGTTAATTCATGTTTAGGGATGCAAGGAGCATGTCTCAGAGAGGTTTTAGATTTTTTGGACGAGGAATGGGTATTGTTTTTATTACGATTCCAGTAGCTCATCGCGATATAGCCGCATCATAGTGGTTATAGTGATGGGTCCCTCACCGCATCATGATGAGCCTTTAAATCGCAATCCAGTTATGAATTTAAATGTCTGGGAGGCAATTATATCTTGTTCCCTCTACCCAATTCATAAATTCACAGCTAAAAACTTTTGTTAAGGTATTATTTGCCCAAGTAATCCAATTTCCTCTCAAAAACAAACCCTCTCCTCCCCCCAAATCATAAAATTCCATTACTTTCCCTCAAAGAAAACAGAGAATTCAAGCTCCCCAATCAAGGAACATTCAAGAAAGCATCAAGATTGGTGTTTCTCATTCAAGCATAAGGTTTTAAGTTATGTTTAATATTCATCCATGTGCCCTTTTCACCCATGGAGGCTAAGAATCACTTTTTATGTTTAAACTTATGAATTTTACATGATTAAGTTGAATTATGCCCACAAACTTCTCGACAATTTGATTAAAAGTTATGATTACATGTGCTTACGATGGAATGATCCATTGCATATTTTGAATATTGAAATCTTGTCATATAAAAACATTATTCATGGTCTTAGCATTCCAACTATGTGATTCTCATGTGATATACCCATTCCTATGCTTAAGTTCATGACTCTCATGTGTTTGATGAAATGGCTAAGTGTTGGATTTTTAATAATGATTCCTAATATTTAATAGTGATTCCCAACAATAGTTTCAATGTTTTTATATGTCTATATTATATTTCTGTTCACTGCTGGAGAATTATGAACACCAGATAATTAGCCCTTTATAATGTATACTACAGCATTATCATTCAGTCAGTTATTATATCAGTTGTATGTTCAATTAAGCTTAGTTCAGTCTAATAATCAGTATCAGTTAAGCTGGGATTAGAATTTAGTACCAAGTGAACCCAGGGATGGGGACATTTCTACCATTTTAAGTTTTGACCCCTAGTAACAATCCCTGAGTTATAGAACTACGTAGCTAATATAGGTTTGAGAAGTCTTTCTGCCATCTTAGGGTAGGCACATATCTCTTAAGTTTTATGCCAGTAAAGAGTTACTATTTAGTCCTTCGGGACTCTAGTTTAGTGGATTCACACAGCCATGTGTTACTACCTGTGGCACAGTACTGGCACCATTCCAACTGGGGTCATAGGTTGCACCCCAATTATCTCTGATTGGGGCATGTTAGTTAGATAATACCTCCCATAGTGTAAGTTTATTATTGAGTACAAAATTTAGTTCAGGTTTGCTTGACCATAGCATACAGACTTATAGTTATTTAGATATAAGATTTCAGTAATTTAATTTACAAATTATTTTAGAAATATTATATGTTTCGTCTTGCATACTCAGTATTTTAGTTTCCATGCATGCATACTCACTTATCGCATGATAGTTAGTTAGTTATTATATTCATGCACAGTTAACCCATGCATTTCAGCATAACATTTTTATATAAACCAGTACATTCAAAGTACTGATCGTATACTTTTCTTTGCTCTGTGATTTCTTATATCATTGGTTTGGAAGCTTAGTTTCCTGACCGCATTTAGATAGTTTAGCATTACAGCAGCAACAACAGTGGTGAGTCCTCATCCTTCAAGGTCATAGTTATCTTTTATTTAGTTATTTCAGTATTCCTTTATTACAGTCAATAGGAGTTAATTGGGGGTTTATCTCATCAACTTCAGAGTGAGTCAGTTTAGAGGCTTTTAGACATTCAAACAATCAGTTAGTTTTATCAGCTTGATCAGTCATAACAGATATTTTTAGACTTTTGAATTCAATTGTATTTTTAATATTTAAAACCTTATGGCCTTATTAGTTATTTTTTGAAAATGTCTATTATCAATATATTATTTTGTACTCATAGCAGAAACCAACTCCTAGGTTAGCTTATGGTCACTTGTAACTATAAGCACCGTTGTCGCGACTAGACAGTGGCCTCAAGTTATGACAAAGTGACTGAGTCTAAATTATGTCACTGAGTTCACCCAGGGCTAAGTACTATTTGCAAATAAATTATACTACTCCCTTCGTTTCAAAAAGAATGACCTAGTTTGACTTAACACAAAGTTTAAGAAAATCAAGAAGACTTTTGAATCTTGTGGTGTTAAATTAAACATATGTCAAATATACCAAAATGCCCTTCAGTGTTGTGGTCTTAAATATGCCATGTGGAAAGTTAAAATTAAAAAGTTGCTAAAAAGGGGAAAGGGGTCATTCTGTTTTAAACGGACTAAAAAGGAAAGTAGCTTATTCTTTTTGAAACAGAGGGACTAATAAACTAATAAGTTCAATTGTACTGATATTTGAGATTGAATGATCGAGACTATCTAAAATTATCCTAAAACAATTGAAATAAAATGACTAAATACTTAAATATCAACTTATGAAAATGCTAAGTCACTCGGTGTTCATAACCCACCATCTCTAAATAAAACAAATTCTCATGATAGTTTCTATGCCCTTAAATGAGTTTGAATTAGTACAACACAAATCTAAAACCTGGAATATTAATATATACTAAGGTTTCATGAATATAATGCTATAAAGATGCTATATTTCATAGATAAACATGGGTTTATTGACTATTAATTCTAGGGGACTGATATACAAGGAGAAATCAAACCTTTAATGAAAACCCAGATTTCTAAACGATGGATTTGTTGATAATTTGAGTATCTTTTGGAACTCAGTAGGTGAAAATATAATCCTTAATGAAATCCCATATACCTGAATGGAAAACTTTAAAGCTTGAAGATTATAAACCCTAGTTTTCCTTATTTGGAGAGGGAGAGTTTTTTGTTTTCTACAAATTTTACTAAGTATTTATGTATTCTATGGGAATGTGAGGTTTAGGTTAGTTTAGCCTTAATATTTATCCTTGAAATAACAAAAACAACAAAGTTTAAGAGGTTAAGTTACACACAAAGACTTAAATAACCCTTCAAAATCCTAATAGAAAAATTGATAGCTGTTTGTTAGTCCCTCTCGTTGCCCAGGAGGCACTTTTTCAGCCTTGAGGCTTTTGGGACTGATTTCTAAAAATGACACTATTCTCCCTTTCAACCAATGATCATTGGAAAGGTTGTTGTATCTAATAACTTTTCAGTACTTCACTAAAATTATATTAACAAGAAATCAGATTTCTTGGAAACAAGACTCAAACAAATTTTATTTGGTGGGTCTTGATCTTAAAAATCTTAATAATCTAGTGATTATACTTGTTTAAAGTTCACTCTAAAAAGATTCTATATGAAAATTCAATCAGTAAAGAAGCTTTCACCTTAACTATGAGTTTGAAATAACTTCTGAGCTTAATTCATATCTAAAGAACTTAACATACTACCAAATCAGTGAATTTGGTTCTATATGTAGTTAAAAAATTGTTGTGATCTTTGATTTGATATTTGGGGTGTTACACATTCATTCCTATTCAACAATCTGGTGCAACTGTGAAATACTAATTCATAAAGAATTTTAGACAGTTTATAAAAGGCCTCAGCGAAAGGACCTGAAGATAAGGTTGATTTAATAGATTATAATAGCATTTGAGTTACGAAACCCTCAAGGGTCCTCTCCTAGTAGCATAATGCTTAGAAGATGTATACGAGGTGAAACATATAATCATTGCATACATGTCATACCATCATATTGAACTGTATTGACTAATTAAATGTTATTGATATTGTTTCTGATTATTTACAATAGTGTTGTATTATCGTGATTGAATCTTATTTATTATACTGTGTATTTTAATCTCATATCTCTATATTTCATTAAATAAAACTTTATCCTCAGTGATATTACAATCTAGAAATTATTGTATTTTTTGGATTTTATTATAAATTAATACATTCAGATTGTTTTGCCACATCGATTTATTCTATGATATATACCCGTCTATTTTACCTTGGACTATTTGATGCATTTAGTGAATGGTCATAGTATACTGAGTTAGTGGGAATCTCTCCTAAAGTGACCTTTATTACTTTTACAACAATGACAACACACCAAAAAGTGGGGTATAGGGAGGATAAAATGTACGTAATTCATATCACTTCATGTGAAGAAAATTTTATTACTTTTATTGGTCATAAAATGGTATGTGTTGGCTAAGTTGAACTAATTTTTGTTCCTTTTTTATTCATATTTTTGTAACTATTTTGTTTGGGTAACCCTTCCAGTTCAGGGTGCAGAACTCTGTGTTGCAAGTTTATTTGGAGTAATCTTGATTGGTTAGGATAGTGGTTTTTACCATTTCTTTAGATTTGGATTATTTATCAATATATTAGAAGAGTACACATCTTTTGTACTCAACCTTTTTTTTCTATCCTTTTTTTTGCGTCCAGTGCATATATTTATTCTACTAGCGAAACATAAATTATGATTTGTGAGTGTTCTATTTATGGTTCTTGAGGTAATGGTTGATAGGTCTCGAAGCTTATTGAATCTCACCTTATCTCATCTTATGCTTTATTTCCATTTAAGACACTTTGTATTACTTTCTCATCTTATATATTAGAGGCTTGTACTAGTGACAACCAGACCTGGGATGTATCGTTGAGTTCTTTCACTTTTATTTTATTTTAAATTATTGTGATGGGTTGGGTTAGGCTTGTATCAGAGGTTGTGATGGAAGGCTATGATGGGTGCCATCACAGACTATATTTTGGGTCGTGAAAAAAATAGAACTTCGATGAATGGTAAAAATTCATTTTAATTTGAAGCAAGTTGTTGCTTTTCTATTTCCAATTTGTATATTCAATGCAACATATACATTAATAGCCAGAAACAATCTCAGATAGATGTCAAAATAATATGAAATTACATTTATCTTACATTACTTAAAATATTCAAACTTAAGCTAAAATTTATCAAAATATTCCATAAAATCTACAAATTATACATACAATGTAGAATAAATTTGAAACATTAACGAAAGATCAAATGAGATCTTAATCCCCATCAACCTATGTTTCATCTTCATCTTCCTCCTCCTCCTCATTAGAGGATTCATCATCTAGGTCACAACATCTATCCCTGGAACATGGTTGAATAATCTCTTCTAACTAAATATAAGCATATAGATTGTCCTTAAGCACCACATACATATGGTTCACTATATCGGTTGATGATGCAATCTACTCATCTCTTTTCTTCTCCCTCTCAGTTGTTGTAGTAGGCTAGCTAAAGAGAATAGCTATTTTATATTGAATTGAAACCAAGATCATCCTACGCACATGATTGATCCTTTAAGATGAACACTACAACAAAGAGTTCATATTATTATAGGCTTTTAAAGTTAAACCATAGACTAAATCTCTAACCAAGACACCCACACACTTTTGTCAGAACTACTCAACTGATCTTTGATGGTGGTGTGCTCTGATTTTTAGGTGGTAAATTTTTATGTCAAACCTATACTTTTTGTGGAATTCTTTCATATATTTAAATGAATAACTTGAGGGATAAGAATATACTAGATTAAGTAGAGAAAAAAGATATTACTATATATTTATTTTTATACGTATTCAAGTTTCTTGTTTGATATAAATAACTAATAATTAAAAAAAGAAAAAATAATTAACATTAACTCTAATTTTTCATAGTTAAATTTAAAAATTCATAAAATACTACACACATAGTAGGCACTCATTACAGAAAACTTATACTTTTGAAATAAATGATTAAGCTTGAATAAGTAGATACAGAAATCCAACACACATAAATAATAAAAAAAAAAGTTTGAATCAAGTTCTTACATGTGTGTGTTTAGTTAGTGGCTCAACCCACCTATCTTCATCTATGGTGTGACTGCCTAGTATAACTCATTTGAGTTTTTTGGTCTGCACCGATCTTTTCTCGGCTAAAATCATTCATTTAATTTGATAATTAAACTCCAAATGTAAGAACTTTATTTAAAGGAAAAGAAAATCTCAAATAGAGAGAATAGACTACTAAAATCCAATATTTAAAAGAAACAAGATTTTTTTTCTCCTAGATTCAAAATGAGAATTACGAAAAATATAGCATATTCTTCTATTAGTTGTCAGGCTGTTAGCCTCGCTAATTTGAGGAGTGCCGCCATTCTTGGATGTTTTGTCCTGCTACCCGATATCTCTCCTCCCAGTGTCTTAATAACCTATTCCACACATCTGGTAGAACAAATTTAGGAACTCCTTTAGGCTTCCAATTACTACAAATCAAGATATAAAGAGTTTTCATGGCTCTATAATTAAAGTTGATAAAACTATTTTGAGTCTCATGGTCTAGAGTCCGTATGGAGTATTTCTGCAACATAAGTAAACTTTTAGTATTCAATCAAGAAACATATGGTATGTGAATTTAATTAATAAAATTTTACCCTAAATTTATTTGACTTTTTTGTTTGTCACAAGGTTATAGAAACATCCAAGTAAAACAAACACCTCTATAGTGTGTTTTAATACCAGAGGGAACGCTCTTTGAAATTTCCTGAACTAGATTTAACCTGAAATACAAGATTAGAAAATTATAGATATATTCAAAAATAAGAAGATAATCATGTATGTGGATGATATAACATATAGTTTAATGATACTTGTTCCCACAAGCTCAATATTGAACTTCCCTCTAGTGTTTTTATCCTGTAGATATGGAGCATGTTCTACTAGTTCTATGACATTATGAAATTTGAATCAGATGCACTATCTTATAGTCGAACACTACAGAGACTAAATAATTTGGAAGAAGTCAGAGTAGCTAACAGACTATGACAACCGATGGTATGATAACCTCAACAAGAAAATCACTATAGCCCTACAATATTGGAGTAATATGGTGTGGGTACAATAATGGGGGAGGGTAGTGGCTTAATATATCCATGAGGTGGATCCTTATCTATAGTAGTAGTATGTGACTATTTTGACAACCTTGTACGTAAAAGTTAGGCCCGCAGTGGGATATAATTTAGCTGGAGGTCAAATACGTTGATCCCCATGGGTTGTCCAGGATTAAGAATAAACTTTTTCATTTTTTATTTTAAAAATTTATTATTTATCCATGGCATCACCTTCAATTTACATCAGTTAAAGATAAAATGTAAAGAAAGATTAATAAAATAGTTACTTTGCCTCTATATTAGAAAGGAATAAATTAATAACACAAGAATATAAAGTATACACAAATGAATTGTAAGAAGTAATGAACACGACATAATAATTACCAATCCTCCTTTTCTAAAGTTTTTTCATCCATCCATTCATCCTCTTTGAAAGTTTTCTCATTTATCCATTCAGTCTCTTCATATATTTATCCATCCTACTCTATATATGCTAACCTCTCATCTATTGACATGTCAAATATGTATAAGATGTTCCAAGTAATTTTCTTACTTACTATCTACTTCTTGGTGAACACACAACCTAGGATTAAACAACATGTTGTTGGATGACTCAGATAAATGTAATTCTCCTCGTATAATGTATTATAGATCGACATCTTCCGTATAGTATAACATGAAACATTTTTCATAACAATCAATTCTAACCAAAGAGTGTCGTAACTTAGAAACCAATCTCTTTGACTTGGTGTAATAATTGAGTAGCTCTAGACCGACGTCAATTCTTTAATAAGGTCTATCATAATGTTCATTAGTCCTTAAACAATATTTCAATCAATATTTGCACTTATTAATATAACAACAATAAAAAATCAAGACCAAAATCTTATAATAGAAAGGACAACTATCAATATGTAATAGTTCATAAAAATGGAGAGCTTTTTCAGTAGGAGCTTTTGCTACATTCTTTCCACATTAAAAATTAGAATGCACTCTAAAATAATCATGAACCAAATCTTGAATCTGAGAACCCTTGACATAATTATGTTCCATGTGCTTACTACTTTAACTGACAATGAAGTTATTAAACATATCATTACTCTCAACTTCACTATGACTAGTCCAAAGTAGAGTTAGAAATTTCAACCTATATTTATAAAGTTTTACCATTTTACTCATATTTTAATGAGTTGGATCACCTATATTTTTATGAAGTAAAAATGGGCTACAAACTTTTTTAAACCCATAATATGTTGACAAATATTGGTAAAATATGGTTATCCATATATAAACTCATATATCTAGATTATATATTTAAATAGCAAAATACAAACAAAATTTATTTTTCTCAAATTAGGATGAAAGTCAAGTGTCAGGAGTAATGATCTTGGCTTAGGTTAGAGATTTGTAGTCGAGATTGAGTCCTTAATCATGTTCAGGTATTGGAACTAGGTCATGTCTCCTATTCATGTCCCAAGTTAGGGTTGGTTTTCAAGACCCATATAAACGGTGGAAGTTAGAGTTAGGTATTAAGTCTCGAATGGGGACATGTGTCGGGACTCAACTTGACTGTAGAAGTGGGGTCGAGTTTTAGGTCTAAAGTAAGGGTCATCATCATATTTCAAATCCAATATTAGGGTTTAATCTCAATTCCTAAGACTTGGTTGTATCTATGATATCACATCTTGAGTCTACAGTTAGTCTTCCATCTTGAGTAGGAGTTAGGGCCAATTCTTGTGTCCTTTGTTAGGGTTTTGGTTGGGTCTTATGTCTCGGACTTGGTAAGGTCATAGGTCTTAAGTGTGGATCAAGTTTTGGTACCTAAATCAAGGTTAATTCTTTAATTAAAGTAGGCTACTTAGATTTGGGTTGGCAGAAAGAGTCAAGGAAAGATCTAGGGTTCCAAGTATGGGTTGGTTCCAGGGTAAAATGAGCTAACAGTTGTATCCTTTAATTATAAAGTATTTATTGGCTAAATTTTATTTTTATAGACTTTAGAATTTTACCATGGGTTAGAAACAAAAATCCAAATTTACCCATATTTATTTAAGTTAATTTTTATCGAATCCATTTTAGCTAAATTCATATTTAACCCAAACCAAAATGATCTTATCCACTCATTTTCCACTATTTGTCCAAACTTTATATTCTTGCCATGATACAATTCAACACCCCGTACATCATACAATGCTTAGGATCACAAGTGGACCCAATCTAACTCTTTCTACTAGTATAATTTATGAGCTGCTAAATAAAAACATTTAAACTGGAAAATACTTATGCAAGATTATGGACTAATGTGTTCAATACATCACTAGTTAAAACTTTTATAACATCTTGAATCCAAAAAATAAGAGACTAGAATTAAATGTAATAATTCTTACTGACTTTCTATCAATTCTCTACTAATACTTGCTATGGTAAGCTAATAAATGACCCCAACTATCTTTAATCAATATACATAAATCAAATAGACTACTATAACTACTAACTAATTGTAATTCAAAATAATAAGAACTCATCACCCGTTGATTGAAAGTTGTGATTTGCCTAACCATGATCACATGAGCTTATATTGATACCTATATTATCAAACAATTTAGCATAAAAAAGTATGTGATTAGTACTTTGAATATACTGAGCATATAAGATATGCAATAATCTTGGGCAATATTTAAACCATAGTTTTAAAACAGAGAACATAAATCATTTACTATTGTATTAATTAAATCATGTTTATGCTGCAAAGTTGTGAGACATAAGCAATCCCTAAACCATAATAAAAAACATTGAAAACTGGAGACTTGTAGAAGCAAACATATTTGGTATTATTTAAAACTAAGACTGGAGAGGCTGTAAAACTAGTTTAAATAAATATGTATAACTTAGAAAATAAACTAAGTTAAATTACGAAACCTAAAATGAAAGTTCATAATTTGTATATCAGAAGTATAACTAAAAATACCTAATAAATCTCAAATGAGTAAAATTAGTCATCATTTACATTAACTATATGAAATTTTTTCTGTGGGGGAGCCTATTAACCTACTAAAGTCATGTGAGCTAATATGGTGTCTAATGAATATGGGAGGACGTGATATACCTTTCCTAGGATAAATTCATGACGGACATGGATCCACTAAATTGATGCCTAACTTGGGGGCTAACTAAACCTACAGTGTCAAATAGTTTCAATTCTTTTGGTAAACTAGAACGCTAGTCCAATTCAACATTAAAACTTCATCCAGATGATTATACTGATAGTTCATATAAAATTAGTTTTCTAAAACTAGGTCAAAACAAAAATATCTGAAAGTATTCTTAAATATTGTACGTACAACGGAAAAATTGATCAGTCTTATTAATGCTAAATTTACTAAGTTCTATAATCGTGTATAAATAACATCCCAAGATTTTTGAAAATTATCTTGTAATCTTGCAAATCATTTACAATAATGAAAAAATAAGGAAATAAAATGGGAAAAGTCACAAATATGCATAAGAAGTTAAGTTCATAATCATGGTATCATACCAATTCATAAATATTGAAAATAACATAATTATAATGGTTTTTTTGCCCTAATTCATAGAATCATAAAAATATATTTTGAGTAAATTTTGGTCATAAAATTTAAAGGATACAAAAATTACACCCCCACATAACTGATGTATTGGATAAATTTCAAACTACAACTTAGTGGTTTTGATCTTGAAGATGAACCCTATGTTCTTTCTTAGATAAGACATGAATTGATTCTTTCTCTGATGGTTGGGAGTTTAATAAATGTTTAATGGGATAAGTAAACTAATAACCTATAATACCCTCTAAAAAAGTCAAAATGATGTAGTATAAGGCTTAAAAGAATGATTAAGATCAAACAACCATTTAAAATCATGTGAAAAGTTATTGCTAATATTTCCCATGACTCAGGTCTTGAGTTGCAGGTTGGGGAAGAGTGGTGACTCGATTCTTAGGTTCATACCCATTTTGCACTTCTCGGTATAGTTTCTATGAATCAAAGGGAAGAACTATGTGTTATAGTTCGTGTCCAACCAATTTTAATATTTTACTATACTTAGTTGTCTATCTGTGGAATATGTAAGCTAATGTAGTTCACAAAAGTAAAACTTGAACACAGTATTTTTACAAGGAAAACACCCGGCTCAAGAAAGGTGTAAAAAACCACTACCTTTACTTCTACAGGATTTAACCCCAACTTCACTATAACTCTTGAGCCTCAACAATAAATAAATTACAAGACTTCTTATAATATATGAATTAAAACTTCTAACTCTTACTTCTACAAAACTTTAATCTTCCCATGATAAGTATTCCTAAGTCATCGAGTTCCCCAACTTGAAGGCACTAATCCTAACTCAGTTTATACTTCACTGAGACTAGAGATTACAACTAAATATGACTCAATGACAAACCTATTACACAAAGTCTATGACTCTAAGTAAAGGACCAGGTTACTCTACTAGCTTCTTCAAGTTGTAGAACTGATTTCCTGATTGTTGACTATCTTTTTCAGTGCTTCAGTGAAATACTTGAATGTCATTTGTAGTATTTAACCAAACTACTAATGGAGTCCTTTAGTTAATGTACTCTTCTATCTTTAATAGGACACCCAATTAGTTTCACTCCCTCTTTGCTGATGTCTCTCTCTACTTTCTTGAATAGGACTCTTCTTTTCTCATGAATTCTTAATCTACTGAACTTCTATATGTTATAGTTATCCTCTCCTTTGTATTTACTTTATCTAATGTGATATGTGTTGATAGCATATTGCTTATCCACTTCTATTTTTATACAGTGTCATCTTATTAGTAGTCTTGCTTGTAACTTTTCACTTTTGTGGAACAACTTGCACAACACATTTTATTCATATGTCCATCATTAAAATTTCATATTCCTAAATAAATTCTACCTTTTTAATGATGACAAACATAGCAGCACATTATCCATACATCATTTATTTTTTAAATCCTGACATACTCAAAAATGGATTAAAATAGAGGATCACAGAATGAAACATATTAGCCATTGAGTTATAAGCATTGTATAATCTATTCTTTCCCTTTTTGGTATCATCAAAAAGCTTGATCCAATAAGTGATAACTGGTTATTAATTAATGACCACGGGGGCTATCACTACAATAATCAAAACTCAGAGCAAAAGAACAACAATGAATTATGAAAAAATCGAAGCAGAACATATTAAGCAAAAAGGTCCATTTTATTCATAGAACAAGATACCATTATCATAACCCAGTAACAACAAAAATTTAAATAACATGGACCAAATATCAGCAAAGAAATTTCCCTAAGGCTTTAAGAAGGGGCTTAAGTGGATGAGAAGGAGGGCATAAGGGAGGTTAGCTTCTTAATAACATCAGTATTTTCAACTCTTTCCTTTTCCAAAGTAGCTATGAGTGAAGAAATTTAATCTTGAAGGACCCTTTTCTTATCCTCATTAGCAGCCACTAATAGCTTAAGCAACCTCTACCTTAGCATGTTTTGCAGCAAGGGCATTTCTCAACCTTTGCATAGGGTTATCAACACTCCTCAGAGAAATAGATAACATTATATTGTTCACTCTCCTTATGATATCCTTTGTATTCTATGAAGGAACACTTGGACAGACACCCCAAACTCCTCAAACATAGGGGTGAGCCAGAATTCATAAGGGATGGCATATCCATTCACTTTCTTAAGAAGAACCATTTTCATATACTACACTATGAGTTGAGGCAAGTCAATTTTCACCTCAGTGTCCAATAGTACCATGAGAGTAAGGTTAAGAAAACTAGGCATAGTGTTTCTTTCCTTCCAAGGGATAATTATCTTATGCACTAGATCAAAATAGAGTTGGTGAAGTGGAGTTATATCCCTCTTAAGAACTCTTCAATGAGTGATCAGGTGAGGATTTCCAGAGAACTTTCTACATATGCCAAAAGTAGAGGCAAGATTCTCAAGAGGTGACCAAATTCCCTTGACATAGTGACCTCACCCCTAGAAGAAATATGCAAGATCCTAGCAATGTCAGCAACATCAAGGTTCATTATAACCTTTCGAATAGTAGTAGAAAATATCTCACCAATGGCCACTCTATTTGTGTATAACTCATACAATATAGGTTTGGAAAATCTCCTCTGGAGGTAACCCTAAAGGAATAGGTGTGACCATCCTTCAAACTTTAATTTTCCCAACAAATTTTACATATCAACTCCCCAAAAACCACTAATAATCTTCCTTTAGCTAATTTGAACTTTTGAAAGTAAAAAGGGTGTTCCGTAAGAGTGTCCAGATGTGAGGATGTTTCTGGAACCTCAAAATAAGGATTAAACTTAGTAGTAGCATCTAGAGGGGGATCATAATCAGATAAGTCAGAAGAAATATGTTTGTTTACTTATTTATTTGCCTGAGAAGTGGACCTTGGAGGAGTAACTTTGGAGAATAACGAGGCTTTGATATTTGGGGTGGATTTAGAAGAAGAGGAAGCCTTTGAAATGGGTTAAGATGATGATTTATGAGACAAGGTTTTGGGATTTTAGCAATGGTTGTGTTTTTCTTTCTTTTAGATCGAAGAAGAATATAAGTAGAGAAATTATGAGGAGGTAGAGAAGAAGAGGTATCGATACATTTCTTTTTACTTGCTTTAAGTGACTCTTCCAAGGAAACATCTTATCGTATCTTTTTACCCCTAGTATGAGGAGTACGAGGATTAGGAAGAACAGGGGAAAATTATACTCATACATTGTCATCAGCAACGAGCTGGTGGAAGAGGGTTTTCATTTAGGCTTAGATCTAGACCTTCAAGGAATTAGGTCTTCAATAGGAATGTCATCACAGTCAAGAATCTAAAGAGAAATTGGATGTGGTAGTAAGGGTTCAGATCATGGTGAAGGATTTGGAGAAAATTTGGTATAGGGGTTTTGTAGGTTCTTGAAAATTGCAAAATCTAAAAGTTTGGTGCAAATTGGGTACGGAATGAGTGGGGTTAAGTTAATTTTTGGATGAAGTACAATGGTACTGAAGGGAGGAAATTTTATGGAGGAATGGGGTGAGGAAGATGCCATTAAAAAATGTGCTGTAATTGTGGAGGTATTGAAGAAAGAGTGAAGAGTAAACAGAGGGAAGAAGCATATTTAATAAGGAAAGAAGGAAAATGAAACATGATGTGAAGTGTATGTGGTGGAAGAAACATATTGATTAAGGGGTTCAGTTCAGATGGGAAAGGTCTGGCAGCCTTTTTGAAGGAGAAGGACTTTTGAGTTTTGGCGGTTTAAGTGTAACAGAAAGAAACATGTAGACAACGTATTTATCTTTATTCTATAATGGCTAAGCAATAATCATACGTAAGTTCTGAATAAACAATGGACAAAATTGCCTTGATGCTCCAGTCTTTCAAAAACATCAACATATATCTGAGTCAATTTACCCTAAAATTTTGGAATTAGGGCCCACAATTAAATATGTAAGACTAAATTAATTAACAATCATTTAAGAGAAACTTTATTCTAGTCAATCATTGAAGGAGATTTATAGAATTTTAATCATCCCCAAGGCTAACCTATTTTTTTCAAAGTGTTCTCTGCTCAAATCCTTAGTGAATACGTCAGCAATTTGTTCCTCAGTAGAACAAAATATAATTGATATATGACCTTTTTCAACATTAAATCTATGAAAGTGATGCCTAATATCATCAATATGCTTAGTTCTTTTATGTTGAGTAGGATTTTTGGCTATGTTGATGGCACTTGTATTATCACAAAAAATAGAAACACATCCTACATTTATTATAAAATCTATATGTTGCTGCTTTATCCATAATAATTGGGCACAACAAAATCCTATAACAACATATTCAGCTTCAGCAGTAGACATGGCTATTGAATTTTTCTTCTTAGTGGACTAGGTAATTAAACATGATCCAAGGAAGTGTGCCATGCCTGTAGTGCTCTTCTTGTCAACCAAATATCCTGTATAGTCAACATCATAATATTCAATCAAGTAGAAATTACTACCTTTTGTGTAATATAAACTAAGATCACTGGTTCTTTTGAGATATCTAAAGATCTTTTTTACAAATTTTAGATGAGACTCTTTAGGATTTTCTTTAAATCTAGCACATTATCCTACACTAAATACAATATCAGGCCTGTTTGTTGTAAGATACAGCAATGAAGCTATCACCTCTTCTGTACATATTTGTTATCCATATTAGGACCTGTTTCATCCATATCAAGCTTTGTAACTATGGCAATTGGAGTTCTTATTTCTTTTGCTTCTTCCATGGAGAATTTCTTGAGAAGTTCTTTTACATACTTTTACTGAAGGATCATTGTTGTAGATTATGTCTGTTTTATTTGAAATCCCAAGAAGTAGTTTAGCTCCCCGATCGTGCTCATTTCAAATTCATAGCTCATGAGTTTGGCAACATCATGAGTCATGTTCGTATTGGGAGAGCCAAAAATAATGTCATCTACATACACTTGCACAACAGACAAATCTTTTCTATCAGTTTTTAAGAAAAGTGTGTTGTCAATTTTACTTCTAGTATGTTGATGATCTAGTATAAACTTTAACAATCTCTCATACTAAGATTTAAGAGCT
Source organism: Capsicum annuum (assembly GCF_002878395.1). Lineage (NCBI taxonomy): Eukaryota > Viridiplantae > Streptophyta > Magnoliopsida > Solanales > Solanaceae > Capsicum > Capsicum annuum. The sequence goes on from NC_061116.1 coordinate 154,823,329, forward strand.
TATTTCAACCCATACAAGGCCTTATCCAGCTAATACACATGATCAGGAAACTTTTTACTTTTAAACCCTGGAGGTTGTTTAACATATACTTCCTCTTTGAGAATGCCATTTAAGAATGCACTCTTAATATCCATTTGATATAGAACAAACTACATGTAGGAGGAAAATGTAACAAGTAATCTAATAACTTCAATTCTGGCTACATGAGCAAAAGTCTCATCAAAATCTATTCCTTCTTCTTGATTGTATCCTTGGACCACCAATATTGCATTTTTCCTTGTAACAGTTCCATGCTTATCAACTTTATTTTTGTACACCTATTTAGTCCCAATCACTATTGTATTTTTTGAAAGAGGGATTAAGTGCCATACTTTGCTTTTCAAAAATTGATTTAACTTTTCCTTTATGGCTATGATCTAATCAGCATCAAGTAATATCTCAATTACCTTGTTTGGCTCAATCTCTGATAGAAATGCCTTGAATGCACACATACTTCTTAATCCTAAACTTGTAGTGAGATTAGTGAGAATAATCTCAATAGGGTATGATCCTTGATATTTGTAGCCTATAGGGACCAAAGTGACCTACTAGGATCACTGTTGATATTTCGAGATGGGGTAGTTGGTGGCTCAGTTCCCAATGTCACTGTGCTTCCATATTTAGTTCCCCTTAGGTGAAGTATCTCCATGTTGGTAGCTCCAATAAATGAAATGAGTTGTGTAGCCTGTTCCTCAGATTCACTTCCTTCCTACAGGTTAGTCTTAATATAGGATTTATCAAAAACTACATGCATACTTTCTCTTACACAATTTGTTCTGATGTTTAGAACCCTATAAGCCTTTCTATGAAATGAGTAACCTATGAAGATTCCCTCATCACTTTTGGAATCAAAATTTCCCAAATTATCCTTTTTATTATTATGTATGAAACATATATAACTAAACGTTCTGAAATAAAAATGTTTGGCTTTCTTTATTTTCGTAATTCATATGGGGTCTTCTCTAACATAGGTCTGATCATGCACCTATTTATTATATATACAATAGTAATTATTTCCTTAGCCCAATGGTTTTTAGCAACATTTACTGCAAGCATCATTGTTCTAGCCATATCTTCCAAGGTTCTATTCTTCCTTTCCACCACTATATTTTGTTTTGTTGTTCTAGAAGTAGAGAAGTTATGATCTATACCATTTGCTGAGAAAAATTCAAAGAACTTGCTGTTCTCAAATTCTGAACCATGTTCAGATCTTACGAAAACTAATCAAGTTTTCAGTTTCTTTTTTCAATTTTCTTGTTTAAAATTGCAAAGACATCAAAGGCATTTTCTTTTGAGGCTATAAATAAAGTCCAGGTTAACCTAGAATAATCATCAACAATTGCAGAAACATACCTTTTTCAACCTTTGCTTTGAAGTCTAATTGGTCCATACAAATCCATGTTAGCCAAGTCAAGGCATATGGTAGTGCTAGCATAGTTCATTGTCTTAAAGGAATATCTTACTTGTTTCCCCCTTACTCAAGCACTACATAACTTTTCCTCTATAAACATGGTCTTGGGTAATCCTAAGACCATATCTTTGGAGGAATGTGTGTTTAGTTACTTCAGACTTGCATGTCCAAGTCTTCCGTGCTAAAGGAGGGTATCATTTTCTATTGCACTTAGACAAGTCAACTCTTGTCTTGGTATTGCCATTATGTCAGCTTTGTACATATTTTTGTATCTTCTAGCAGTGAGCACATTCTCCTTGGTGTCCATTTTCTTAACGTTAACACCTGCAGAAGTGAAAATAACTTTATTACCTTTATCATACAGCTGTGAAATGCTCAGCAGGTTGTAGGTCAATCCCTCTACAAGGTATACATCTTCCAATGCTATTGACTCAGATGAGCCAATTTTTCTAACTCTAGTAATTATTCCCTTTTTTCCATCACCAAAAGAAACTCCTTCTCCATTGATTTGTGAGAGTAAAAGAGACTTTTTCTTATTATAAGTCACATGTCTTGAGCAAGAACTGTCCAAGTACCAATGCCCTTTTCTTCCTTTTACTTTCTCCTGCAAAAGAAATAAAGGGTTATACTTAGGAACCCAAAAAATCTTGGGTCCTATTTTATGAGTAAAAGGATGAATCAGATTTCTTGTAGTCTATGCTGGCAACATGTAGTGCAACCTGTTTCTATTACCTAAACTAGTTCTTTCTTTTTGGTTAGAGAGAATTTATTTGCCAGGTTTTCACTATTTGATCTACTTTTAGTAGCTACTGGACATTCAGTGGTTGGATCTCCAAGGTTTCCACAGATATAACATAAATCTTTAGGACCTGCACTACCTTTGTGGAATCCCTAACTTGTCTTTTCATTAGGAATTCTTTCACTCTATTTATCAACAGTTCTTGATGAATTTGTCCACCGACTAGCTCTTTCAAGATCAAGTTTAATTATATAGATTTCTTGTCTCAGTTTTTTTATCATTGTAGCTGCATTATTGCACTCAAGCTTACACTTTTCTAGTTTATGTTCAACACTTTCTTGTTCTTTTCTCAAGGTTTTTTTCCCATTTTTAGTGAGAGTTAATTAAAGCATTTCATACTTAAGATCATTATTAGAAGAATCATGTTCTACAACCTGTTTCTTGAGAGTGCAGTTTTCATCAACTGTACCTTTACAGGCTTTTAATTCAATGAAATCAAATTTAAAGCTTACAAAACTATTGAACAACTCTTCCCTATCAGAAGTCAATTCTTGAAAATCATCAATTAGTGCGCTCATAAAGGAAACAAGTTTTTATTTAGAAAACAAGTGTAGTTTTTCTTTAAGTTTAAGTATGCTTACCTCAGTAGCATCATCTTTTTCATCTAAGTTTGAATCTCAAAGTTCCATGAATGCAGTTTCATCAGCTTCATCATCATATGAGTCAGACCCCTAGGCTTCTATCATTGCATGTTCATCCTTCCTTTTTGCCTTTTCTTTTAGTTCTTTTTTAGCCCTTTCTTTTTTCTACTCTATTTTCCAGATGGGACAATCTCTAATCTGATGATTAATCTTACCACACTAGTAGCATTTTGAACACTTTTTGCTACTTGTTCCTTTATTTTCTAGAAGAATTTACTGAAGTTCTTGGTTATGAAGGAAACTTCTTCCTTATCAAGTTCAAATTCATCATCACTATTAGAAGCCTTCAATGCCAAGATATTCTCTGGAACTACTTGTTGTTTGGTTCCATCAACTCTTATTTTATAAGTTCTAAAATTTCCAACCAGTTTAGCCAAGGTCATTCCTGCAAGATCCATATTAGCCTCCCTAATTGCATTTACCTTAACATTCCATTATGTTTTTGGCAGTACCCTTAGCACATTTTCAACTTGTTCCTCCTTAGTGATGACTTTGCCCAAGGAAGTCAACTCATTTGTTAAGGTTGCAAGCCTTGTCATTATCTCATGCAGGGATTCATTTTCTTTCACCTTGAATGCCTCCTACTTTTAAAGAAAAGGGAAATTCCGAATTTCTTTACTTAAGAGGTACCCTCATGTGCATTTACCAATGTACCCCAACTTTGCTTAGCAGTGGTGCAAGTTGACACCCTATTTCATTTAGCAGGTCCTAATCCATAAACTAAACTGTTCTTAGCTTTTGCATTTTTCCTTAGAGCCACCAAGTCATCAGCAGTAAATTCACTCTTTACCTTTCGGACTTGTTCACTATAAACTATCTTCATTGGAATGGTAAGACCATCGGTAATCCTATCCCACAATTCATAGTCTTTACCTTGGATGAACATCTCCATCCTTGCTTTCCATTAGATAAAGTGATAGTTATTAAAGAGTGAAGGTCTAATGGTTGAATGACCTTCACTCTGACTAGTAGCAGGTGCAAAATTCATCATTGTGATCTTTTCTTATGAGCTAGCCTTTTTAAAGATAACATCTCTCAAATACTACTTGTTAGAGTGCATGCCCTACTAATTTTAATATTTTATTCTACTAAGTTGTCTATCTATGGAACATGTAAGATAACGTGGTTAACAAAAGTAAAACTTGAACAAAGTATTTTTATGTGGAAAACACCCGGCTCAAGAAAGGTGTAAAAAATCATGACCGGTAGCTCTACTGATTTAACCCCAACTTCACAATAACTCTTGAGCCTTAACAATCAATAAATTACAAAACTTCTTGTAAACTAGGAATTAAAACTTCTAACTACTACTTCTACAAAACACTAATTTTCCCAAGATAAGTGTTCCAAAGTCATCGAATTCCCCAACATGAAGACGTTAATTCTAACTTATTTTAGACTTCACTAAGACTAGAGATTACAACTCAATATGACTGAATGGTCAACCTATTACATAAAGCCTATGACTCTAAGTAAAGGACCAGGTTGGTCCACTAGTATCTTCAAGTTGTAGAACTGATTTGTTGCTTGTTGACTGTCTTTTTCAGTGCTTGAGTAAAACACTTAAATATCGTTTGTTGTATTTATACCAACTCCTGATGGATTTCATTAGTTGATGTACTCTTCTATTTTCAATAGGACTCCCAGGTAGTTTCAGTCCCTCTTTGTTGCCGTCTCTCTCTCCTTAATTGAATATGACTCTTCTTTTCTATCTTATAGTCTTTGCAGGACTTCTTTATCAACTCAACTTCTGGATGCTGCACTTATCCTCTTATTTGCATCTACTTTAGCTGATATGATAAGCGTTTAGAGCATGTTACTTATCAACTCCTATTTTTATGTAGTGCATCTTATCAGTAGTCTTTCCTATAACTTGTTCACTTATGTGGAACAACTTGCACTACTAATTTCATTCATATGTCCATGATCAAAACTTCACATTCCATAATACTATGCCATCAACCTATGACTCATACCATTAAGTCATAATCACTAATGTCACTGATTGACAATGCTTCACTAAAACACCCATGACTTTTTACTCTGGGATTAGGTTGACAAATTATTTGTGGCATTGGAAAGAGAACTAAAATATAATCCCTCCATCTCAAATTATGTGTCATAATTTTCGTTTTAATCTGTCCCAAAATAAGTATCGCCTTTCCTTATTTGGCTACTTTTTAAAGACACAATTACCTTTTCACCCTTATTGGTCCCACTAATTAAAAAAAAAGGTATTGACATATTTTTTGATAAAGGATAATTAGAAAAACTTTACCAAGTCTTCCCTTATTTCTTAAACTTTCTGCCCGGTCAAATGGCGACACATAAAATGGGACGGAGGGAGTACTTAATTTAGTAGATGTTGTTGTGCATAACTCCTTATATTCTAAAAGGAATGATTGTTTGTAGTTAACCCTAGTAGAATGTTATTATATAACCTAGATGGTAGATGAGAAGTCAGCTAACCTTTGTGTTAGGAACTTCTTATGACCTTACAATACCATCGATCATTCATCAATCAAGTACTGGAGTAAAAGATTATTATCAAATTACAAAATAGTATATATCTACTGCCAACCATTATGCAAAGTTGATGGGTTATAAAGTTGAAAGTCAAGCTTATCTATTATTCTCAAAAGTTTCCCATAAGTGAAGACATGGCTTACAAGATGGCAGTGGGTTAACATGCCATCACTTAGGCTATTAGAGTAAATTTTTTGTAGTTTTAAAGAGTTTTTTGAGGGATAGTTGATCTCTTTTCATATCCAATGTCCTCCTCACATAAACTCCCTAAAAGGGTTATTTTATAGTACTAAATATGTATATATGTAACGCCCTGAAAAATGGGTCCCGGAGCATCACACGGTGCTTGAGGCTACGAGTAGCCCCAAGCTAACCCTTTGAGCCATTTTCATCCAGTTCAACACAAATCAACGGGGTTTCCATAAATAAACTGCAAATATCAATAGAGTAATTATCATCCAAGAATAAAAGAATTTCAGAAAGATTAAAAAATACGACCTATTAGTCAACTCCCAACATCTATACTAGTCTGATAAGCCTCTAAGAAAATCAATAAAACCAGCGAGCCATTGAGACATGCCCCAACTAACTCATACTCAGTTATCAAATGTAAACAATTCTATGAAATAAACATCAGACATCACGTCCTCGGAACATGAGGATTCACCATAACAGAGGATGTAGAACAACATACCCAAAGAATTACTGTTGAACATGGAACTGAGCACTTAAACCTACATTCCGAGAAAATGCAGCCCACATCCGAAGATGCAGGTTAGTACCATGAAAAGGAACCGAGTATATAAGGGTGCATCCAGTTGTATAAACATCATCATCATAAATATTTATAAGAAATATGCAGGATGTATGAAAGGCTCACATAGCCTAAAGAAAATTATCATAATCATAAGAGGATGAAATAAGTACAATAACATATGTGAGTCATCATATAATTTGTCAATCACTTTCAAGTCATAAAGAATATCAATTCTCATAATGTAAATATCATTTAAATCTTTCGAAAGAATAACTTTCACAATTCTACTTTTAAATCACTTCACCATTCACCATAGCACAAGGAAACACACACACACTAGGAGATCCTATAACCGACATAAACCATGTGAGCTACATGGAGACCAACGTACAACCTACATTAGAGAGAGTCGTCCTATCCTTGCAATCAAAGTAGGACTATCGATATCAAATCCACAAACTACTGATCACTATATAAATCAGCCTCAAGCTCACTCCTACGGGGCACGTAGTTCTAGGAAAGTAAAATCGCTTTACACCTCCCACTCAGTGCTAAAGATTTTTCCCAGACTTAGCACAGATCATTTCAAAGACAATCCACAACAAAACAATTTCAGTAATATATAAATATACAT
>NC_061116.1:154833135-155025377 GCF_002878395.1 Capsicum annuum
TGGTGGGATTACAAAGTTTTTCCCAAATTAAAGTGCTTCATTGAGGTGGATTATTATCCTAAATGAAAGTATATTCCCTTGATATAGTACTTTTCATAAAACTTTGAGATAAGTCATTTCCTTGAGCTAGATACTTTTCCATTTGAGATAGAATGATTTTCCTAAAGCTTGAAATGAGATATTTTCCTAAGGTGAATGAAATACCTTCAAATATATTTCGAATTCACATGATTCTGAATTCCAAGTATATGAGTTCTAAAAAATTATGAAATATTGAACATTGAAGAGGTTTTACTCTCCGTGAGACATATGCATGAGTTGAAAGTATTGTTCAAAGTACCTTATAATTTGGGTATTGAGAATAAGAGAAGATTTCTGGTTTATAAGGTTAAAGAGCAATGACTCACGAGATTTGTGTTGCATGCCTCATTTTTCATGAAGTATGAGTTTTATATTTTATACTTGTTCAAGCCATATAAGTCACCTCATTTTGCATACATGATTTGATTGAAGAAGATCGGTACTATTTTTATACATATACAATCACCCCCGCATACATAGTATATTCCTAAGTACTGATTCACATATATGTCTATGTGCTATATTGTCTTATAATATAGGTTTAGGTACTTAATCCCAGCCTCATTCATGATTCTTCGAGTACCTTACCTATGTTTTCTATAGTGGTGAGTCCTCATGGTTCAAGGACTGATCTTCAGATATTTTCTGCAATTGAAAGACTATGTTTTATCTTCAGTTCATTTCGAGTCAGTGGGGGACCTGTCCGAACGGCTCTCTAGTTTTCGATTCATAGAGGTTGCGTTAGACTAGTATCATACTTGTGATGTTTCGAGGGTTTAGTATTGTGATTTTGTTGAGGTTTGTCTGTTTTATGGTCATATGGACCAAGTATCTTTCCCGTATTTCCTTTCATGTGATATGACTATGCGAGTGTTGAGTCTATTTCATCTTGAATTGTTTATTATTGATAGAAACCAGCTCTAAGGGTTAGTTTGGGGATACATGAAGCCTTAAGCACCGTGTAACATCCTAGGAGATGATTTCGGGTCGTTACAAAATTAGTATCAGAGCCTAAGGTTTCTAAGGAGTCCTAGGTGATGTGTGAGCAGATGCTAACACATTTAAGGCTTTTAATTGAGAATAATTATAAAGTCTTAAGCAACTTTTGTCAATTTTGATTATTTTACTTTGATATTGTAATAAAGGTCATGATGCCACAAAAATTTAAGAAAATGGAAGTAAAAGAGCTGAAAACTGATTCAAAATAACTGGAAGTGTGGCTGACTACATTCCTGATAAGTCACCAGCCCTGTGATAAGTTATTAAAAATCACGTCAAGTAGCTAACGACATTCCTGAAAAGTCATCAGCCCTGTGATAAGTTATCAGAAATCATGTCAGGTTTTGTAGTGCTAGACGGATTAAAGTGAAACTGTTACGATATTTCTGACATGTCATCACAACTGTGATAAGGGGTCAGAGCTGCAGTCAACTGTAGGCAGAGAATAAAATTTTGAATGAAGAAGTGACAATATTTTTGATATGTCGGCACGTATCTGATAGGTCGTCAAGCTTTGTCGTCAATTAAAGCAGAAGATGCCAAGACTACTGGAGGGCCTATAGACATTCCAGATAAGTCATTAGGACCCTTACGCGCCATCATAAATGCCGTCACCTATTTCGATGGATTTTTTGAAAATTGCGATTTTATTTACTTATTTAGGATTAACTATAAAAATCATTGTTTAGGGTTTGTCTATGTGTTTACACTAGAGTTTGAAGAGATGTATTTTGATATTTTCTGTCTCGAGTTTCTTGGCTTGAAAAAACAAATACTTTGGAGAGATTATTAATATTATTTTGTGACTTTTCCTTTGTGATCTTATTTGCAATTCACTAGTTATTATTCATCTCTATAAGTTTATCTTTCAAATCATGAATTCAACTATGTGTTTCGTTTATTACATCATAAGTGGCTAAACTCCATTAACCTGAGTTATGGGATTTAGGGTTGGGTCTTGATGAGGTGCTAAGTATTCAAGATTCAAAAGGTGGTAGGATTTCTTAATAATTCTGAAGTTTTAATTAACGTCTGTTGGTTGCAAACAGCAGACACATCTGCTTTGATTTGCTTTAGAAAGAAATCAAATATAGTAGAAAGTGAATTATCAACAGAGACTCAGATATACTTCGTTTAATAATCAGCCCTGTAACAAGGTTGGTTACCCTGAGGTAAGATTTGGGCACTAAGTAGTAATTCCCTAAGTATGCGTGGATTAGGGAATTAAACACTTAAGTTGTTAGAGAGACATTTAAGTATAACACCAATAAAGATAGCTTGTTATCCTACCTACCGTGAGAATCTTGAACCACTTTTAGCATATGTCATTTACCGAAAGACCTAGTGAACATAATTCCTGTTTTCCATAAACTCTTGATTCCAAACACGGAAAGTAAAGTGACCAACAATTACTTATTAAACTAAAACCCCTATTTTACATTCTTTTCGTGCCAGTTGTTTGAATTTAACTTGTAGCTTTAGTTTTAAACAAGTTTAATCTTCACTCAAACTGTTCCCTATGGATTCGACCCCGACTCCAAAGTTGGGTAAATATATTAACGATGACCACCTTGCACTAAATTGAAGTGTAAGTTGAGCATTATCAAAAATGGCGTCGTTGTCGGGGAACATTTTGGCGGATTGAGTTGGTTTGTAATTTTAGCCTACTTACATGAATTCAAACTTGTAAATATTTGTTTTTAGTTTTTATTATTTTAGGTGTTAGGTAGATTTTTATTTTAGTTTACTTATTACTATGGCGTCTTGGAATTAACAATAGCTTGTTGGCTGGAAATCATATTTTGATGATCTATGTCTATATTGTGATGGACCTCACTTTTGGAAAAATTATAGATATGCTCCCCGGATAGAGATGTGTTCACCATCTCCATCCTTTTGGGAGATGGACATTGGAGTGATTGGCTAAATACCCCCTCCCCTCAGTATGCTAACCCAAATTCTAGTTCTTCTTATGATTTTAATAGGTCTTATGGTCAAGAACAGGAAGAATGAAGCAACGAAAAGAGTGGCATTGAAGCTATTCTTCAACTAATGTTGGATTTTGTGTACGCAACATACGATATCATACGTGATATACATCAATACATAAGGGAAAATAATGAGGAAAGAAGAATGATAAAGGATATGGATATTATGGTCAAGCATTCAAAGAACTTTTCCACATTATGTTTAGATGATATCTTTTCTGTGGAATCATTTAACATAATGGACAAGCATGAAGATGAGAAAAAAGAATCCGATGTTGATGATGAGCTTGATGCTGAGCAACACTCAGTGATTTCCCAACCAACTGAACTATTTATGAATGAAGATGCCAAAGACGAGGAAATGGTACTAGAGTCAAAAGAATAAATCAAGCACAATCCTTGTGAAGACTCTAGTCCATTTTGCAGTAAAAATAATAATAGGGATGCTACTCCAAAATTGAGAGTTAGTCCTCATTCGAACCACTTTTCAACATTATGCTTTGTGGACGTGATAAAGGTCGAATCACCCAAGCAAATGATGAATTTTGAAAATAAGGAGGAAGATTCTCACCGTTGCCAAATGAGCCTGGACGAAAGTTTGATGCAAAATTGGGTAAGCAGTTTATGTCTTCAAAGTGGGGTGATAGAATATTCCTTATTATACCCTCGCATTTGCCCAACACACCCCGAAAATATATTGATCAAAATTTGAGTCGACATTTCAAATCCTCAAACTGGAGACATAATTAATTATCAACAAGGTATCTTAATAATATCTAAGTAGTCAAGATAACTGAGTCGTGCCACGACATTAAATCAGGTGCTGCTTTGGAGGAAACCCAAGGTATTTTGTTATTTGTATTGATATTATGTGATTGACATCAGATCTTTGCACCCGTGGTGCCATATGTATGTTTCTAACTCTCTTGTTTTGCTTTAATGTATTTGGGACATTGCAAGATTTTAAGTTGAGGGTAGGGCTACTTGTGGGTATTGATGTTCTCCGTCGGTTTCTATTGTCGTGCCTCTTTTCCTTGGAGTGTTGTTCCTCGTAGAGCTGGTATATTTAGGCGTATTATATTTCTTTTGTAATGTTTTGTGGTTAACCGGGGAAAAATAATTATCTAGGACAGCTGACATATTTTTGTTGATTTTTCTTGGAATGATAAATACCTCGCCAATTGTCTTTCTGGTAACTATGTGATGAGCATCTATATATGACTTTTGTGAATCTTTTTATGGCATCAGTATTAGGAACATGATAATCACTACTAATAATTAAATGAACCAAATGGGTAGTAGCTTGTCATGTACCTTTGTGCCATGTGTGTGAGATGCTACCTAGTTCCTATTTTATGTTAAATCCAAAATTTGTCCAGTTTGTCTTGCCTTGGTTGTAGGATAGCGGTTAGTAAAGGATCATAGGTCGTTGTTGATATTAGTCCACTTTTAGCCTAAATGACCTTTCATGTGTGAATAATATCCCTCGATCCTGATTTTGAGTCTGAATGCCTATTCATTTTATTATACCTATCACCTTCCTATTTGTATCACAATAAACCTATTTTGGCCCGGATCCTCCTTGGACATTGTGCACTTTGACTGAGGCAAATTGCCCAAGTTGTGGGTGGCTACCATAGGGGTGCGTGTCATTATAAAGAAAGGTAGAATGAAAGAACAAAATAAAAGGCTGGGAGCAGTGGAAAAAAGAATAAGAAAAGAAAAATTGTGAAAAAAAAGAAATGATTGGCAAAAATACCGCACCCATCCAGAGTATGTGTGATCAAGAAAGGAGAGAATTAAGTAAAGGTTGATAATTAAGACCCTAAAATAGTGTAGTGCCAACGAGGGTTAGTCAATTTAAATATCCTTGCGTATCATACCAGCCCCAAGCTACGTTACAAAGCAAATGAAAAGACCTATAGTGATCCTAACTTAACTGTCTTAAAACTTAGGCAATGAAAATAAGGGCAAGCATATGGTATTTGACATGGATTGATGGGAACTTCTTTTTGACAGTGAGTCTCTTAACCTACCCTGTATTTACATGCTTGATTTCATATATGAGTGATGAGGACTTCGTTGTTGTAAGGGACATCATTTCCATTGCTAGTTCCCTAGTTGTTTGGATAGTGTAATTTGTACATATGCATAGTTATTGTTTCTAAGTTCATACCATATCTTGATTCCTTTCTATCACATTGGTGATCTTCATGGATATACACTGCTGGATTTAAAGAGATTGAAAATGGAGAGAGTAATGTGTTTGGAACTAAAATTGATGATCAACTGTCATAGGTATCTTAGATGTCTCTTGGTTAAGCATCGTAGTGTTGTGTTTTAGTTGCTTGAGGACAAGAAATTGTTTTAAGTTAAGGGTGTTGATGTGTGAGCAGACGCTAACACATTTAATGTTTTTAACTGAGAATAATTGCAAAGTCTTAAGCAACTTTTGTCATTTTTCAGTATTTTACAATGATACTGCAGTAAAAGTCATGATGCAAGGGAAATTTAAGGAAATGGAAGCAAAAGAGATGAAAAATGATACAAAAGAACTAGAAGTATGGTAGATGACATTCCTAATAAGTCATCAGCGCTGTGATAAGTTATCAGAAATCCTGTTAGTTAGCTGACGATATTCCTGATAAGACGTTAAGCTTGTGATAAGTGATCATAAATCACGTCAGGTGTTGCAATGTTAGAAGGATTATAGTAAAGCTGTTATGACATTTTTGACATGTCGTCACAACTATGATAAGACATTAGAGTTACCTTTAAGTGTAGGCGGAGAATCAAATTTTGACTGAAGAAGTGACAACATTTTTGATATGTCGGCACGTATCTGATAAGTCGTCAAGCTTTGTCATCAGTTAAAGTAGAAGATGCCAAGATTGTTGGAGGGCCTCCAGACATTCCTGATAAGTCATCAGGACCCTGACGTGCTGTCATAATTGTCGTCACCTATTCCAAAGGATTTTCTGAACATTGTGACTTTATTTCCTTATTTAGGATTAACTATAAAAAACATTGTTTAGGGTTTTTCTATGTGTTGGAACTTGATTTTGAAGAGACGCATTTTGATATTTTCTCCCTCGAGTTGGCTTGAAAAAGCAAATACTTTAGAGAGATTATTATCAGTATTGTGGGATTTTTCCAATGTGATCATATCTGCAATTCACTAGTTATTATTCATCTATGTAAGTTTATCTTTAAAATCATGAATTCAATTATGTGTTTCGTTCATTACATCATGAGTGGCTAAACTTTATTAACCTGAGTTATGGGATCTAGGATTAGGTCTTGATGAGGTGCTAAGTATTCAAGATTCAAAAGGTGGTAGGATTTCTTGTTAATTCTGAATTTTTAATTAACGTCTGTTGGTTGCAAATAGGAGACACACCTGCTTTGATTTGCCTGAGAAAGAAATCAAATATAGTAGAAAGTGAATTATCAACAGGGACTCAAAAATACTTCATTTAATAATCAGCATTGTAACAAGGTTTGTTAACCTGAGGTAAAATCTGGGAAGTAAATGGAAATTACCTAAGTCCGAGAGGATTAGGAAATTAAACGCTTAAGTAGGTCGAGAGACATTTAAGCATAACATCGATAAATATAGCATGTTATCCTACCATCCATGAGAATCTTGAACCACTTTTAGCATCTGTCATGTATCGAAAGCCCTAGTGAACATAATTCTTGTTTTCCATAAACTCTTGATTCCAAACCCTAAAAGTAAAGTGACCAACAATTACTTATTAAACTAAAGCCCCTATTTTAGTTTCTTTTCATGCCAGTTATTTAAATTTAACTTGTATCTTTAGTTTCAAACTAGTTTAATTGCCACTAACATTGTTCCCTGTGGATTCGACCCCGACTCCAAAGTTGGGTAAATAATTTACGATGACCGCCTTACACTAAATTGAATTGTAGGTTGAGCATTATCACTAGGGAGTCTGACAAGCTGCGTTGAGTGGCGTCTTGATCATCGGTGTGTAGCGCGCCATATCTATGAGCAAAAGACTGCGAGGGGTTTCAAGAAAAAGTTTTTTCTTCTTTTAGATTCTGTTGTGCCTACAGTTGTCCCTCTTATGTAATGGTCTATGCTCTTCTATATTTAGAAAATGCCTCTTCAAAGAGCGAATGTCTGTGGGAACAATGATGAGGAACCCCTACATGTTGATCCTCTAAATAAAATAGTATCCCATCCTGTGTTTAGGGCAGACTTTCGGGCGTTAGCCCAAGAGTGCACTGCAAATGTTCGGGCCAATAACCAGGCCCCAGTTGTAAATCAACAGGGAGGTGATGCAGTCGTAGCTAGAAGTCATGACTTTATGCGAATAAACCCACCTGAGTTCTCTAGGTCGAAGGTTGATAAGGACCCCCAGTTGTACTTAGAGAATGTGAGAAAGATTACTAATGTGATGCATGTTTCAGAAGAAAAAAGTGTTGAGTTGGTGTCCTATAGACAGAAGGACATTTCTTATTATTAGGTCATTTTATGGAGGAAGGGTAGAGGTATGAAAACTTCTCCTATGACTTTGCAAGTGTTTCAAGATGCATTCTAGGACCAATTATTTCTGCTTGAGATGAGGGAGCCAAAGATTGAGGAGTTCATGAACTTGAGGCAGGGCTATATGACTGTTAAGGAGTATTGTTTGAAGTTTAATCAGTTGGCGAAGTACGCTTCAAATTTGATTTCCGACACTCGGGCTAGTATGAGTAAGTTTGTGATCGGTGTTTTTTGAATGGTACTGAAGGAGTGTAGGGCAGCGATGTTGCATAAGGATATGAGTCTAGCTAGGTTAATAATGCATGCCCAATAAATAAAGATGGATAAGCTCAGAGAAAGAGATAGAATGAGGTGTAGGAAGAGGGCTAGATCTGAGTAGCATGAGTTTAGATAGCCTAGGTTTCATGGAGAGAACTGCCCCCAATTTCAGAGATGATCATCTATTCCAGTTTTGTCATTAGCTAGTTCTCTTGCGCCTAGAGGTAGGCCGGAGCAAAAGAGAAGGTCTTTCATGTCTGGGTCAAAGAACAGTGTTAGTAACCAGCCTCGTTATCCTCCTTGTACTAAATGTGGTAGGAATTATCTTGGGGAGTTTTTCAGGGGTGTGATGGGTTGTATTAGTTGTGGCAATCAGGGCCACAGACTTAGAGATTATTCCCATGCTAGACCGGGGAACAGAGATGCTCGACCTCAGGCACAGGATGCTAGTGCACCAGCTCTAGTACCCAGTCTCGTCCTTGCTCAAGGCGCTTGTTTTAGTACCATTGGCAGTCAGTACCAGAACAGGTTCTATGCCTTGCCACCCCGTGGGAGCATGAGGACTCTCCTGATATTACTACAAGTATGCTCCGGATCTTTTTTCTTGATGTTTGTGTGTTGTTGGAGCCCGGGTTAAATCTTTCTTATGTGACCCCACTTGTAGTTGTGAATTTCGGAATGAGTCCTAAAAAGATTCCCGAGCCTTTCCTAGTTTCTACACTAGTAGGAGATTCAGTTGTTGCTAAAGAAGTGTATAGAGGTCCATGCTACTGTGATTTATAGAGTTGTACCTGCTGATTTGATAGAGTTAGACATAGTAGATTTTGACCTTATTCTGGGTATGTATTAGCTTTATTTTTGTTATGCATATATAGATTGTCGTACTCATGTGGTCAGATTCCATTTTCCTGATGAACCAGCGATTAAGTGGTTCGAATGTTCTATATCTCCCGAAAGGCATTTTATCTCCTATATCAAACAAAGAAAACTAATATCCAAAGGTTGCATTTACCACCTAGTTAGAGCCAAAAACACTCAGTTCAAGGCTCCAACTATTCATTCAGTCGATATTGTTAATGAGTTTCCAGATGTCTTTTCAGAAGATCTCCCAGGGGTACCTCCCGATAGAGAGATAGTGTTCAAAATTGACCTTCTTCCTAACACTCGGCCTGTTTCTGTTCCGCCATACCGTATGACACCTATAGAGCTTAAGAAGTTGAAGAAGCAACTCAAAGATCTCATCGATAAAGGTTTCATTAGGCCTAGTATCTCTTCTTGGGGCGCACCTGTATTGTTTGTATGGAAAAAGGACGGATCTTTGCGTATATGCATTGATTACCATCAATTAAACAAGGTCACAGTCAAAAATAAGTATCCTCTTCCAAGAATTGATGACTTATTCAATCAGTTGCAAGGTGCAAGTTATTTCTCCAAGATATACCTTAGATCTGGCTATCATCAACTTAAGGTGAGGGAATGTGATATTCCAAACATGGCCTTCCGGACCCACTATTGTAACTTTGTGTTTCTAGTTATGTCTTTTGAGCTAACTGATTCCCCATCAGCCTTCATGGACCTCATTAATCAAGTGTTCAAGCAGTACCTTGATATATTTATCATTGTATTCATATATGATATCCTTGTGTATTCCCGTGATGAGAATGACCATGCAAATCATCTTAGAATTGTCTTTCAAACTCTTAGAGATCACCAGTTGTTCGCCAAATTCAGTAAGTATGAATTCTGGCTAAGGTCTGTAGCCTTTCTGGGTTATGTTGTTTCGGCTGAAGGTATTAGAGTCGATCCTCTTAGGACAGAAGCTGTGAGAAATTGGCCTAGACCTATCTCTTCATTCGACATTAGGAGTTTTTTGGGTATAGCAGGCTATTACCGTCATTTTGTTGAGGGTTTCTCTTTCTTTGCATATCCTATGACCTAATTGACCTGAAAGAAAGTTAAATTTTAGTAGATTGATTCCTGTGAGAAGAGGTTTTAGAAGTTGAAGACTCGACTCACTTTAGCCCCTATGTTGACTTTGTCTGATGGTACAGATGGTTTTATGGTGTATTGTGATGACTCTAGAGTTGGTTTGGGTTATGTGTTAATATTGAGAGGCAAGGTTATAGCCTATGCCTCTACACAGTTGAAGCCGCATGAAAAGAACTACCCGACCCATGATCTTGAGTTAGCTATTGTTATCTTTTCTTTGAAAATCTTGAGACACTATCTTTATGGGGTCTATGTTGATGTGTTCACTGATCATAAGATCCTGTAGTATGTGTTCACCCAGAAGGTGTTGAATCTTAGGCAGAGAAGATGGTTAGAGTTGCTGAAAGATTATGATATAAGTGTGTGGTATCACCCGAGCAACGCCAATGTATTGGCGGAGGCCCTTAGCATATTGTCTATGGATAGTTTTGCTCGTGTAGATGAAGGTAAGAAAGTGTTAGCTCATGAAATGCACTTTTTGGCTATATTGGGTGTTAGGTTGCTTGATTCAGTTAAGGTAAGTACTTTGGTGCAAAGTAGTTCCAAATCCTCTTTAGTTTCAGAATTGAAGGAGAAGCAAGATAGAGAACCTAGTTTGGTCAAATTAAAGGAGTCATTTAAGGACCAAAAGGTAGAGGTTTTCTCCCAAGGGGGAGATGCTGTGTTAAGACTGCAAGGTAGGTTGTGTTTCCCTTGTATTGATGAATTAAGGTAAAGGATTATGCTAGATGTAACGTGATTTGTGGGGATTCTATTGGTGGAATGGTATTAATAAAGATATATCCGAGTTTGTAGCGAGGTGTGCAACTTGTTAATAGGTTAAGATAAAGCACCAAAGGTCGGTTGGTGTGATGCAAGAGTTTGGTATACCTACTTGGAAATGGGAGATGGTGAATATGGACTTCATGACCGGGTTACCTCTTTCACAACGTCATTATGATTCTATTTGGGTTGTTGTGGATAGGCTGACTAAGTCCGCACACTTTTTGCCCATGCTTACATCTTATACGATTGAGGATTATGCTAGATTTTATATCTGGGAGATTGTCAGGCTGCATGGAGTTCCCTTGTTTATCATTTCGGATAGGGGTACTCAATTTACTTCCCAGTTTTAAAGGGCGTTTAGCAGGGTCTTGGTACCCAAGCTCTTCTGAGTTCCGCATTTTACCCGCAAACAGATAGTCAGGCTGAGCGGACTATTAATACCCTGGAGGATATGTTGTGAGCGTGTTCCCTTAATTTCAAAGGTAGTTGGGATGAGCATTAGACATTGATTGAGTTTGCCTATAACAATAGTTTCCATGCTAGCATTGAGATGGCACCGTTTGAGGCCTTGTATGGTAGGAGGTGTAGATCAGCCATAGGTTGGTTTGAAGTGGCTGAAGCTATTACAATTGGTCTTGATACAGTATATGAAGCTCTGGAGAAAGTTAAATTTATTAGAGAGAGGTTGAAGATGGCTTAAAGTCGGCAAAAGACTTATGCCGATCTGAGGAGGAGAGATCTTGAGTTTAAGGTGGGTGATTTGGTGTACTTGAAGATTTCACCCATGAAAGGCGTGAAAAGGTTTAGTAAGAAGGGAAAGCTGATTCCTCGTTATGTTGTCCCGTATAGAGTCTTGAGTCGTGTTAGTGAAGTGGCCTATGAGGTTGTGTTGCCCTCAGAATTATCAGCCTTTTATCCTATCTTTCATGTCTCAATGCTCAACAAGTATATTGGTGATTCTGTTGTGGTTGATCGCTCAGAGAGTGCTGAGATTCCAGATAGTCTTTCCTTCGATGAAATTCCTGTTAAGATCCTAGACTTTCCAGTCCGTAGGCTGAGGAACAAAGAGATTCCATTGGTCAAGGTATTGTGGCGGAACCAATCTGTTGAGGGTGCTACTTGGGAGGCAGAAGTAGACATGCGAGCCAAGTACCCGCACCTCTTTTCCGCTAGTTCAGACCAATCCAATGGTACTATTCTTTCTTGATTTAGTTCTTCTTATCTAAAGTTCAGCTATGCATCTATGCTTATATGAGTTCTTGAATTTTCCAGAGTATTCACGAGTTTAGAAAGGTCTTAAGCCATTTAGAAATTGTGTCAGCTATGTGTGCTCTATTTTTTCTATGTCCTTCATCTGTCTAGTGACATTCGAGGACGAATGTTTCCAAGGGGGAGATATTGTAATACCCCGCAAAGTTCCCTCATAGTTTTAGCCTTAGAGCGTGTCGAATAAAGCGTAATTCCAGCTTTAAAAGATGTAGGAGTGACTCATAAGTGAGTGTCGTGTTAACCATATAGAATTTCCCTAATTTCGACTTTTTATAAACTAGGAAATTTGATAAATTTTTCGTCGATATAAGATTCGCCCAAATCCGATACCCGAGTAAGAAGTTATGGATAATTTAAGACCTAGTTGTAAAACTATGTCATTATAGTGCTTGGCACATCGCGGAGATGGTCGATTTGATAGTTTTCATATTCCAGTGGAACTTCGCAATATTGGTGCGTCAGGCTAAGGTTCCAGGTCCCAACAAGTGGAAAAATGTGATGGCTCTGCATCGTAGTGACTCCCATATTCCCAATTGTAAAATTCAAGTGAGCAACCGCGATAAGTTGCACGTCGCGGTGACCCCTTAAATCGTATTCCTAGTTCAATTTTTCTAGCTTCATAAAGATGTTAAAAGGTGCATTTTTGACTTTTTCTAAGCCTATAATACCGAGCAAACACCGAATCAAAGTCATTTGCAAGCATCCTATGAGGTTTTTCTCAAGTTTTCTCTCATCAAGAACCTAAGTATCCAAAACCTCTTCCAAGAATCTCAAGAATCCACCATGGATTTTCTAAATTGAGTCATGATTCAAGGTTCCCAAGTCAAGGGCCTCAAGAACCCTCATTCAAGATTAAAAATAGATTTCCAAAAGCGAGAGTTCATCCAAAGCTTCTAATTCAAGGTATGTGGGGTTTTGAACAAGGGTAACTCTTTCACCATTGTGCCCAATAGGTTTATTTACATCATAAATTTCCTGAAATCTATGAGGTTTTTACATGAATTTAAATTGGGGATTTTCATCAATTATTATTGAATGCATTATCTTGATAATTCCCATGAATTAAGAGTCAAATGGCATGATTTCTGCATGTTTTGTTGAGAATTTACAGTTGGGTATAAACCCCATGATTTTACTCCTTGAGAAGCTAATATTTGCAATGTTGTGATACTGAATCATATGACTATATTGAGATTTTGAGATATATTGCTGAAATTCCTAGATTTCCAAATGATTTATTAATCTATATGCTATATATTATGCTTTTGATGGGCTTTAATTTGAGATTGAATTATGTGTTAGTAAGCCCTATTTGAGACTTGTACAATTATCAACTCTTGTGCTATAAGCACCCATGATTTGAGTATTTTGAGATGACTGTGAAATGAATTGACCTAATGGTCTGAAAGCTTTGAAATCCACTTCATCATAAGATATTATCGATTTGATTATTGGGTTCATGGTGAATCATAAGATTATTATAAAAGTGATTTTTATGAGATGAGTGTAGATAATCTGAAGGGAGTAGTACTTAGCACCGAGCGGGTAAGTCACTATGGTTTCTTACCCTAAAACTACGTTCCACCGTAGGTTGGGCCTGATGTCGATTTTATGATGATTATGATTGGGCTCAATTTGAGTTTCGTTTAGTGATCACTAGACCTAGGTTATACTCCCTGGCAAGAGTATGCCGCTCCTCCCCAACGTAGGGTCTCCTCCTTAGGAGGACAAAATGTTGGAATCCATGTAGCTCACATAGTTTATGTTGGTTATGGAACCTCTCTTGCCCTTTTAAACTTTGAAATTTGATACTTATTTTCCCTTTCTATGAGTTATTTTCCTAAATGATGGAATTGCGAAGTTGTTGCCTAATTAGAGTGCTTCCTTGAGGTGGGTTATTTCCCTTGATATAGTATTTTTCATAAAGATTTGAGATAAGTCATTTCCTTGAGCTAGAATACTTTTCCATTTGAGATAGAATGATTTTCCTAAATCTTGAAATAAGATATTTTCCTCAGGTGAATAAAATGCCTTCAAATATGTTTCTAAGTCATATGATTCTGAATTCCAAGTATATGAGTTCTAAATAGTTGTGAAATGTTGAGCATTGAAGAGGTTTTACTCTTCATGAGACATATGCATGAGTTGAAAGTATTGTTCTAAGTCCCTTAGCATTTGGGTGTTGAGAATAGGAGAAGATTTCTGATTTTTAAGGTTAAAGAGCGATGACTCACGAGATTTGTGTTGCATGCCTCGTTTTGCATGATTTATGAGCTTTATATTTTATACTTGTTCAAGCCATGTCAATCATCGCATTTTGCAAACATGATTTGATTGAATAAGATCGGTAATATTTTTATGCATATGCATTCACCCCTTCTTACTCAGTACATTCCAAAGTACTGATTCATATATATGTCCATATGCTACATTGTCTTATAATATAGGTTCAGGTACTCAGTGCCAGCCTCATTCATGATTCTTTGAGTGCCTTTCCTACGTTTTCTACAGTGGTGATTCCTCATGGTTTGAGGACCGATCTTCAGATATTTTCTGTAATTGAGAGACTATGTTTTATCTTCAGTTTATTTCGAGTCAGTTGGGGACCTGTCCCAATGGCTCTCTAGTTTTCAATTCGTAAAGGTTTTATCAGACTAGTATCATACTTCTGATATGTAGAGGGTTGGGTATTGTGTTTTTGTTGAGGTTTCTCTGTGTTTTGGTCATATGGACCGAGTATCTTTCCCGTATTTTCATTCATGTGATATGACTATGTGAGTGTTGAGTCTATTTCATCTTGAATTGAGTGTTATTGATAGAAACCAGCTCTAAGGGTTAGCTTACGGCTACTTGTGGCCTTAAGCACCGTGTGACATCCCGGGAGATAATTTTGGGTCATTACAGAATCCCCCAAACTGATATATGTGTATATGTATCATAGAAGGTGAAGGGTACAAGGGAATCCCTAACCATCTATGATATCTCCGGTTCGTGCGACTAATATGCACTGCGACCCTTTCAGGGGGTAACACTAGACCCATATAGACTGTGGGTGGACTTCTATCATAATTTATGGCACAATTACTAATATTATCGATAGGGAGTTTTTGTAGCATAATTAGTAGCTTAATTTCTTAGCATGATCATGATCATAAGCAATATTATGAGCAATGACTTACCAATAGTATATTTAATGGATTATCATTATAATAAAATATAGTTTATCATTTAAATCATCGATAGTTGTCAAGGTATGAATTATAATACAATCATAGAGAAATCCATAACATATCCAAGAACATACCATAACATGGTCCATAGCTCATCATAGGATAGTCAACAATCTAATCAATTAGTCCATGAATCATTACTTCTAATGTCATTATCACCATATCAATTATCATAGATCCTTAATATTTCCTCAAAAGGGCATTCTCTAGGTATTCAATAAGTGTATAGAGGATTCAAGAGAACTAACCATTAATCTTAGCTTAAGGTGGGTCAAAAAGCCCACTTCTAAATCCCCAAAATACATTCTAAGTCAAATTCTACCACAGACTAGGCTAAGGTATCTAAATTTACTCTTACATGTATAGTAAGCCACAATTTACCGTACGATAGAGAGTCTTCTCAACCACTTTGACTAATTCAAATAGAAAGTAAGGCAACCTTCATTAATGTAAGAAACTAAGGCCAATTTACCCAACTGTAAGTTTATTATGGTGATGAGTTGGAGGGTCCACTCGTACCCAACTGTAAGTTTTCTACAATTTTATGTTGGGGGTATTTTGGACATTTCTCCTCTTAACTCCTTTTGATCCCATGACATAAAAACCACTATATATGTATGTGATTGCATATGCTTATTTACCTTTGTTTTAAATTACTAGCATTATATTATCTTTTCCATGAGTACCTACTAGCATTCACTCCACTAACCATCTTCAGGAATTGTATCCCCATGCGATACAGGAACTGGCCATACTCCCTTCCTACTTAGTGACTTGGATCCGGGGGACAACTTTGAGTCAAACTAAAGTGGTTATCTTCCATACTATGGAAGCCTCCATTTCACGCTATGGACTTCTTTTATTTTTTATTTCTTTTGTTTGGTTTTGGCTATGATTGGGGGCATGTCCCAACTGGATGTTATTGATTTTGGATAGAGAATTTGTCAAACTATGGGCATGGGCAGTGTCAATATTGGTGTCAACCTTGGTATTGGTATTGACATTGGGTTTGACACCGGTTGGACATTTGATTAGATATCTATTTATTTATGGATATGGACTTTATTAGATGCCTTTGAATTATTATTGACTTATTTTGTTAGATATTTTAAATCCATCCAACATAGGGTGTAGGGCGGTTATGGGTAGGGATTAGGGGTGGTCGCCGGTCCTGGTTGGACTTGAGATGCCCGACACGTCTAGGCCCTAGTTACGGTCGTGTCGTATACCTAGCCTAAAATCGATATTTTGAAGCTGTTGGCGCAATCAAAATTTGCATATGAGATTGTTTTTCTGAAGTTTTTGCCTGGTGGACATTTAGAATCATTGAAGACTTTTAAATAGGTAATTAGCTCTAAAAACTAAATAAATTGCCTGATAACCATACTATCAGTCCCCACTAGTCATAAATGGCTTGGGGAAATTATATAAAAGCTCTAATAGAGAAAATAATAAAAAAATATAGAAAATGACCTAAAGGGTCATTACAATGCATAAATTGAGCTTCATACTATGTAATAGTCATGAGGTCCAGCTCCACGATCAAACTTATTTTTGTTGGTCCCTATACTAAAGGGAACAAACTTCTATAGAACTTACAAAATATGGTCTATGTTAAAGGAGAGGAACTCACTTGTCTACAATTTATAAGAGATCTCCACCACTGCCTAGGCACCTCAGTCAACTAGTAGGTAGTGTAAGAAATACCATGAGATTCAAGAAAACTAAGGTTATGCAACCTCTCCTAACAGTTAATTAATAACTCATAGGATTTCTCACTAATGGCATTACTGACTTAGGAGAGGATAATCTAATAAATCTCTCAAATCACTTTTGCTCATTAGCAGATATAATAAGACTTGTAACTAAGGCATACAAACCAATCTAGTAGGTAATATTTAAACATGTATGGTCCATAACGGTAGTTGGATATACCCAAGAGTCTAAAAATAATGAATAGGAGTATATACAAGAGACTATACATTCTTTGTAGTCTAAGAACCATCTGGAGTACCCAATAGAATCCCTATTTGGTGAATACCGTCCTAATATCCCAAAATATGAATCAACAAACCCTATAGCACTGGAGTAATAATGTTATCTAGAGGGGCTTGGGTTGGTACCATATCCTCTAGTTTATAAGCCTTTTTATCATGATCAATCTCAAGATCAGGTAAGGCTAATCTAATGTGTACTCTAGTTGGAGATGCTCTTCGTGCCTAATCTCTACCACTGTATTGGCCACAACGTTTTCCCTATATCTGACTTGGTCTTCAATAATGAGTGCTAGCTCTTAATATTGAACAAATCTAGAGCCCTCGCTATCTTTGTAAAAAGAATAAAATACAAGTTTACAATATTAGACATGAATAGTATGCAAAATAGGAATTAAATTAAAGTAGTTTTCCTAAAAATATAACATAGCCACTCAAAGATACATACAAATATTAATGTATTGATCTATGGGACTCTATTAAACATCCTGTACTTTCACTTACAAGATCATTAATCCTAATATTATAATAATAATTTTTCATGACCCAAAAATTTAGGTCATAATCGCTTTTACTTGATACAAACTGTGGGTAGGTACGCCAGATACTAAAAGAGATAAAGATGTATAAAAAATAAATAGAATCCAAACATGATACATTTATAACAAATTCAAGATATATATATATATTGAGAGAGAGAGAGAGAAAACAAATCCAAAACTCAAATAAGTACAACTTTAATCCAAAATCTAGTGTCATAAGTAAAGAAAAATGATACTAATAAGGAGTACAAAAATATACAACTATCTTCGAATAATAATGTTAAGAAAAATAGATAAGATGAAGTTTGGAATCAATATCTGAATGAGGGACTCACCAGTTATACAAATTAGCCTCAACACAACATGATCTAATGCTTCATGGGTTGCATTTAGGATGTACACTAAAATGGTACATAAAGTAGGAGTGAGTACAGTCTCCTAACCACTTTAGATTAGGTTTGGGTATTGATGATGCTTGCTGAGTAAACTTGTTTCATACTCACCTTTGGTTTTTTTCTTTTGTACCTATGTGCAGGTACTAAGTGGGTAGCCTGAGCATTGATTATGATTCTCGTTGTATGGTTTCCAGAGATTGAGGTAGAGGCTGTTGTATCTTAGATCTTTCTAAGATCTCTCCTTCTTTTATCTTATGTTTATTTGTATTTGAGATACTTAAAACCATTTCATTGTATTTGGTAGTAGCTTTTTATACTAATGACAGTCAGCCTAGGATATTGTACCACCTTCTTGTGTTATTTGGTATTTATTTTTTATGTATTGCCTTTTTTAGCTTATATTTAACTTCTACAATTATGGTTGGGTTAGGATGGGCTTATCTATACCGAAGGGTGATCTTAGATGAATTTATGCACCTAAGACTTGTTGTCCAACCTTAATTAGCCTTGTTTGAAGGACTTACTTTTTGTATATTGAATTTTTAATAAGATAATTTAGCATATAAGTGTCAATCTAATTTATTATAATGTCTAAGGTGTGTTTCAAACAAGGTTGGAATCAATTTGGCAACTTAGAGTTTGGACAAAAAAACTAGTATTACTAAATGGAGCTATATGTTGTTTTAGTTGATCTGGATGGTTTCTAGTATGTGTATTGGGTTACTAAAGGTATAATTGCCTAATTATGTGTTTTTAAACTTTTTTATAGTGTGAAAGGTTCAAATTAAAAAATCTAATAGACAAAACACTTGTTAGAGATCAAAAGGGCAAATTTAGTATTCTTAGCTTAAGTTAAAGTTCATCGTCTTGGACTGTATGTTGTTTTGAGCTCAAATATGTGGCGTTTGATTCTATACAATGCTTTTTTGACTTTATAATAATGAAATATAGTTTATGTAAAAGTTGGAAATCAAGTGGAAAAAACACGACAAGGCTTGTGAAGGATGAACAATTACTTTGGACAAGGCTTGACCAAAATGGACGTTTTGGAGTCATTGGATTTTCACTGACCTTAGGAACAGAGTTAGGGATCTTCTTTACCCTTTGGGAAATCATAATGACCAATTACAGTTTCTCACCATGATTAGGGTATGTCACGGACCCTAGGCTACACGATAAGGGCATGGCATGCTCCTATGTCAAAATCGGAAACTTGTGTCCAAGTATAAATAGGACACTTAGTTGTTATGTTTCACACCTTGGACGACCTTGGGATTTCAAAGGAGGATGGATAACACTTCAATTAGGGCTTATCTTCCATTATTTTGTTTGTTTATGGATTTTAACATGTAGTCATTCATTGGGATTACAGTTACATATATAATGGCTAGACACCCTTTTACAGGGTTATGGCCAAGAAAATTAGTATTATTGTTTTGAATTAATTATGTTACGATTTTTTATCATTTTTGGTTGTTTATTTATCCTTTTAATCACTATTTTAATGATTTGCGACCCTTGGAATACATGACTAATCTTATCATGAGCCCGTGATTTACACTTAGGATAGGAATATACTTAAGGGCCATATTTGGTTCAAATACTAGATGAAATATGAATGTATTTGACCTTTTTCTTGCATCCCTCCTCAATGATGTACTATTGGGGATAAGTACTTAGTTTAATTTAATAATGCAGCTACCAGTTTCATTGTAGTCCATATATCACGATCTGATAGTTGCAAATTCTAGCCAGCAGATAATGAGTCCTCCTACTTTGGGGAATTCCTATAGATATTATTCATGTACTTTACTTTCTTACTCATATGTATTGATTAGTGGTATTTAGAGTTATGTCCCATTTATCTATAGTCAGTATAGTAAAGGCTTCAAAGACATTTAGCATTGCTGCTGTATTCAGTTTTAATTTTGTTTCGTATAAGCAAAGTTGGATTCATTTTAATATAGCTTTGTATTGATCAAATTCAAAAAATATTTATCTTCCACTTATTTCATTCAGTTTTATGTATTTAATCAGTTACTCACGAGTAATACCAGTATAAGGGCTAGCTTGGGATCACTTGTCGTCCAAAACACTATATGGCGTCAAGGGGGTAGTCATGGGTCATTGCAAACTTGGTATCAGAGCACAAGGTTTAAGTTTCCTAGGGTGTCTGTGAAGCCGCGTCTAGTAAAGTGTTGGGGAATGGTACGGAGACGTCTGTAATTTTCTTTGAGATGCTACAGGTCATTTAAGAAAAGTTTCCTTTCTTTCATTCTCTAGATCATGCTGTAAAGTTGTTCCTTCAAAAAATTCTGTCGGTTCGTGTATTAATCCCTACTTCTCCATCTATGCCATATTTTTGAGATAATATAATTAGAAAGTTCCAATTCCTCCTACGATAATGCTCTCAGATTTACTATCAGTGTGTGATAAGATCGCTAGTGTGTGATAAATTCCTCAAGTTGAAATTTATTTCCTCATCCCCATGAGTCTTTAAGTTAAGACAGAGTAAGATATGTATTCAGATTCCTCATTAACCCTTCAATACAGATAGTGCTCATAAAAGGAGATAGTATGAACCTAGATTATTTAATAGTGTACGCATTTAAGGGATATTATGACCTACAGTGTTATGATTCATAAGTAGTAGAACCTTCTTATAGTTGGAAGTGTGGGTATAGAAGAGTAGTGAAAAGAAAGGCGGGAATGGCATTTGATTGGAAGTATATAGATAAACTTATGCATGTTATCAAGTTATTAGTTAAGGTGAATTGTTGTTTGTTTAAAGTAGAAAAGAATTATTGATGGTATTTATGGTGTTAGAAAATTATAAGTTATTAATAAAAGTATTTGGTGGTTGAATATTGTTAATTTAGGCTTCCTTTGAGGTTCCAAAAAGGAGTTCAGTTGAAACTTATAGAGTTATGAAAGTAATTTAGGTGTATAGATGGGCAAATACTGGGAATGTGTAGGAGGAGGATGTCCTAGCAGATTTTAATAAGGCATACCATAGGATTGTGATCAATTATAGTTGTTATGGGGTTCTAGTAGACTATTATTTCCTGATGTCTTATCTTATAACTTCCAAATGAGAATAGTATGTGCGGTTGGATTGTGAATCACGTCTAGCACTAGACATTAAGTTTGAATAGTGGATGATCATAAAGGTGGAAATAATGATTGCATGGTTAGTGATTCTAGTTATATGGAGGTAAATCGTTAGGCTTGAAATAGTCAGTGCAAGAATTTTAGTTTAGTGATTTGATATTAAGTGTGATATTGTCGGTATGATATAGAGGTGTGCCCAAGGTGATATGGGGTTGCATTATTTTTCTAAGGTCATTAAGTGTCGTGTGTGGTTATTAGTGCCTTTGAGTTGCTAAGTAGAAGAAGGCTAGTTATATAATACATGATGTTTTAATAGCTAAGTCGAGGAGTTTTAGATAGATGATGTTGAGTCTTTTAAGCATGATTTTGATTGTTATGATTTGGGAAAAATATGTAAGTATATAAGTGTGATTTTGGTAGGCTAAGATTATTTGTTTAGTGAGATAGATATGTTTTCTAATGAGAGTGTAAGTTTTTGATGATAATTATTCAAGCTAGAAAGTTAAGGATGATATACGAAAAGGGTTGTTCAAAAATAAAGTTAGTAAATTTAAAATATAGTTTATTCTTGTGTGTTTAGCATTTATTTGTAGACATCAGAATAAAGAAATAATGGCTTAGTCTCGAGGATATAGAGTAGACCCATAATCTTAGAATATCAGCTTTGACCTAAGGGGGAGATGGTAGAGTGCAGAACCAAATCAAGTTTTGAGAATTAGATTGTGATGAATGCCAATAAGAGTTGTAATGAGATACTGATACCTTCTTAATCTAGAGTATTCCTTGGATTTCAATTATTATCACACCAAATCCATGTCTTGCTTGATAGATCCATGCCAAAGGCCAATTCTTATGGACTCCATGAGTATTTAAGTTCCTTGTCAACTTCTAGCAAGCAAGTAACAACTTCACTCTGTGATTTGAGTTATCCTTTATAAATTTGTGAACTCCATTCTTATGTTGAATAGCATATGATAAGTATTAGCTCATGATCCTAGTGAAATCATGTTTTTATCATGTCTGTCCTCAGTTTATATCTCCTTAATGAGTTCATGCCTTTGACATTCTATTCTTCAGGTCTCAGTTAAGTGTCAGAGTTATGCATAGTATTTTTTTGTGCTTTATGTCCTTATATGTTATCCCTTCTGTGACCTCTTCCTATGATAAGCTGGTGGTGGTGATAATGGATAATCAATGGTTTAGATGAGAGAAAGTTGATGACCCTCATTAAGAAAGGTTACTTATGCTTTTCTATCTAAAGCTAAAGTGTGAAGTATAATTGAGGCCAGGTCTATGATACATGTCATGGCTAGTTGAAATTTCATGTGTTTTTTCTTGGGGATAATGCATGGAAGTTATTAATGATAGAAGTTTAGATAATATGAGAAAAATTATTTTATGGTTGTTTTCCTAGAAGCTCATATGTGGTTATAGATATAGGCTTGAATGTCATGTTGGGATGTAAGTGGAGGAATGCAATATGCGCTAGTGAATCCATAGTAAGAGTTTTGAGTTAGTCATTGAAGTGGTAAGGCACGCTATCCTGAGGAAGTGAGCTCTAAAAGAGAGATAGAAGATTGAATCATGTGGTTGAGACTAGTAATTATGGTGTAGCATGTTGCATCTTGAGATTTCGAGTTGGGCGTGATCATGGTGAGAGGAGTTAGTTTAGTATAGACTTTAGTAGATAGATTTATCGATGCCCATGTGAGAATTATAAGTTGAATCAAATTAGTATGGTATTTAAGGGGAATACTATAGTTGAGAGAGTATTC
Organism: Capsicum annuum; assembly: GCF_002878395.1. Classification (NCBI taxonomy): domain Eukaryota; kingdom Viridiplantae; phylum Streptophyta; class Magnoliopsida; order Solanales; family Solanaceae; genus Capsicum; species Capsicum annuum. Next base: position 154,856,045 of record NC_061116.1, read on the forward strand.
GAGAAGTGTTTCTAATCTTGAAAGTAAGAAGTTGCATTGCCTAAGGCCTAGTAATTCTATCCTAGCTTATAATCTCTATGTCTATATTCCATGATATAGAGTAGTGTCAATGTTGTGATTCCTTAGTCAGATGTCTTGTTCAAATCATGCCCAAGATTCTTTTCTCCCTAATGTTACAAGAACTTCTTTACAAAGAGTGTTGAAGAGATACTCTAGATTATTATAAGTTTCTAGTTTAATTCAGTCAGTATAGCCAGCAATTTAGTGAAGTCAGGCAGACAAGTTCCTATAGTTTTTCACCTTTCCACCCAGTCCTACTATCCAAAGTCTCATGTGTATGACCATTCCAAGAGATAATCAATTCGCATTAATGTAAATTGTGAATTCAGTTCAGTACAAGCATCATATTTCAAATTCAGCTATTTTGTCATGACTCAGTTCATAAGTGTTCAGTGCATAATCTCAATTTTCCAAGTATTTTAGCTCAGACAGTGTAGTACCCCTCGTACGATTTAAGTCTTGTTGTCTCGTGATTCGTACTTGCATCAGTTATTACTTCCCAATCCAATATTAATGATTGTATCATGAATACATGAAGTGAATTCTAAACTCTCAGCATGAATTAGATCCTTAAAGCAAGTAAAGTCAAGTTAGCTCAGAATTCAGCCTCATGATTGAATTTTTAAAGTTTCAGCTCAGCTATATACTTCATTAGCAGACACATTATTCCATATTTTTTATGTTTTAATAAGTTCCTACCTATCATTCAAGGATGAATGATTCTAAGGGGGAGAGAATGTAATACCCTATATTTTCACGCTAGAATTCCAACCGTCGTTCCTACGCGTGTGAGCTCTAATCCAATTGATTATCATGTGAATATAAGTTTCATGACCATTAACCTAGTTTATGAAGTGATTTTGAGGTGAAAAATGTTCATAAGAACCACCTAGAACCAAGTTGAGTTAAGAGCCCTTGATTCGTCCAAAGTTTGGTATTCGATTCTACAAGGGCCTACTTTAAACGTATATAACTTTTCATATATATGTAATTTCACAAATCAAGACCTAAAAAAATAGATAATTGAATTATCTTTCCAATTACACCAATTTTGCCTAAATCCGATATCCGAGTGAAAAGTTATGTTATTTTTCGTGTGAGGAAGTAAGGGGTCACGATAGCCCCACGACGCGAGAGCTTCTTAACCCAACTAGGGATCGGGACATAAGGCTTCTTGACACAATAAGGGGTTACAAAGCATAGGCTATTCCCCCACAGTTTTAGCTTTTTAAGGATCAAGGGACACTTTCATCTGTTCTACTCGACCCCAAACGTCCAAAGCACGAATTATAACACCCAAAAGGGAATTATTTGCCCATTTTCTTCAAATCAACTCACGTAAAAACCCTATCCTTTACCAATAACAATAATTTAATCTTTTTCTCTCAAGAACATAAGGATTCAAGCTTTAATTTCAAGATCTCTTCAGGAATCCATTCAACTAGGGTATGTGGAGTTATGAACAAGGGTTTTCTTCCACACATATGACCAAAGCTTGATTTATGTTGAATTTTTCATAAATTGAAGTTAGGGTTCATAGCCAATTCTTATTATTTTTAGTATATGGAAATATTATGTTATTTAAGGCTTCAATTGGAAGAGATTTACATATATCAATGTTTGAAAATCATAAGGTTCATATTATGAGTTACATTCCACTATCTTAATTGCGATTGTTGACAACTTTTAAAATGATTATTGAGCATGAATTTTAAATATGTCTATTGACGCATTAAAGCTTGCTATATTGATCCCCAAGTACAAGTGATGAGTTTATAAAGATATTATGATATCAAGTTCTATTGATAAGCTTTGAAAAGTGCTTTAAAAGAAAAGATAGATCTTTTGATCCCTAGCTAAGATTATGAAATTCACATTATTCATACTATTTATGATTTAAAGTAAAGAGAAGCATAGTTCGTTTTCATTATAGATACTTATACTATTTTAAAATAGATTTCCTACAAAATAGGCATATAAGTAAGGGAGTGGTATTTAGCACCGAGTGGGAAATGTGGGTTTAATGCATCCTATTTACCCAAAACTACAAGCCAACATCGGTACAGATTCAAAATTTTCCATTTATAGGGATGTAGATATAGAATATGATCACACAACTTAGGTTATACTCCTCGGCAAGAGTATGACTCCTCTCCCCAATATAAGGTTTTGCCTTAGGATAGCAAGATGTTGGACTTCATGATAGCTCATATGGTTTATGTAAGTTAGAAGAAACTCTCTACTAGTAAATAATGATAGAAATCTTATTAAAAAAAACTCACTAATAAAAAAAGAATAAAAGAACAATTATTAGAAATAAAGTGTAAAGGCTCACAAATTTACTCAGATATTGTCTAACAAAAGACTTCAGTTATCAGATTTCAGCTTTCAGTTTACAGATATATAGGTGAGTCCTCTTTAAACTTAGATTGCATGATTTTTAAACAGACTTTACTTCAGTCCTACTTATTCTACAAACAAAAAGAGTAATAACCCTGCTTTTAGAACTAAGTGTGATGGCTCACAAAGATTGTCTTTATACTTTACCACAATATGTTTATATTTTGTAGCTTTTACAGTATTCAAGCCAATGTGAGTCATTTATGCTTAACATACATTGTTTTTAAGCTATATAATTTATTGAGTAGCTGTTTTACTTATGCATTCACTCCCATATGCTTAGTACATTCCAAAAGTACCGATCCACATATATGTCTATGTGATACATTGTTTAATTATGTAAGTACCAGTTCAGTTGTAGTACATATAGCATGATTAGACAGTTGCATATTCCAGTTGTTAGGTGATGAGTCCTCCTACTTCAGGGTATTTAAATAGATGTTATTTATGTACTTTTATTTCTTACTCATATGTATTTATTACTGGTAGTTGGAGTCGCGTCCCATCTATCTATAGTCAGTATAGTAGAGACTTCATAAATAGTTAGTATAGTTGATGTATTAAGTTTTAGTTTTGTTTTGTGTAAGAAGAGTTGTATTCATTTTAATATATCTTTGTATTGATCTAATTCAGAAAAAATTTATCTTCCGCTTATTCCATTCAGTTTTATATATTTAATTAGTTGCTCATGAGAAATGCTATTATAAGGGTTCGCTTGGGATTACTTATGGTCCTAAGAAGCGTGTGGCATCTAGTTGAATTACATAAACCTGCGCTAGTTGTTCTTCTGGAAACTCCAGTGATAACCATAATCTATTCCCTATGAGTTTCATTTTTCGAATGTTGTTGCTAGTCTAGTTGAGGGACTAATAGGAGGTATAGCCATTTTATGGTAGGCTGATCATTAAAATATTATTTATTGTACCTTACACAAAGAAATTCATTGCATGATTCAGGTATTGACATTCGCAAAAAAGTGGTTATTCTCTGTTATATATGCTTTTAATAATGCATTACACACACTACTTCTTTGGAAAAATCTTAAGAAGGTAGCATATTCCTGTTTGGGACATTGGTTAATGTGAGGGGTAATAAAGTGTGAAGGACCTCAAAAAAAATTTGGTAGGTTAGCTATAAATCAAAATAAGGCTAATAGTTTCTCTTAATGTTTAAAATATTGTTGTATGATTGACTTAGGATTCTTAGGTAGCAAATACACCTTGTCAAATTTGCATAGGAATAACATAACTATTTTGGAACGACTTGATAATTTTAATGCAAACTCTAGATGGCTATTTTATTTCCTGAGGTGATGGTAAGACACTTACCCCACACCCACATTGATCATTATCCACTTTTATTGTCCTTGTCACCTTCTATAAATATTCCTAATAAGCCTTTTCATATGGAAACTATTTGGATGTCTCACCCTCAATTCCCCCCAATAATCTTGGATTCATGGAATCACATGAATAATTATCTTTTGCCTTCCATTTCTCTTTTTCAGCAACAAGTTTCAATTTTGAATAGAGAAGTGTTCAGCAATATTTTTGCAAAGGAAAAAGAGAATTCTTGCACTGCTTACTGGGATTGAATCCCCTCGGTACGCCACTAGTACATTCCTGTACAATCTTGAAAAATTTCTTATCTATGAATTTAATGCTCTTCTTCTAGTTAAACATGAATTCTGGAGGCTTAAATCTCGAATATACTATGTAAATGAAAGATATGCCAATACAAAATTTTTCCACATGTATACAATGAATACGTAAGAATAAAATAATATCTCTTAGGTATTCTTTAGGCAATTAGATTTCAGGAAAACACAACATTGATAGGCATGTGTTATCCTATTATAAGAACCTCTACACGATAGACCTTGTTGAATTAAGGTGGGGCTACACTTATGTCCTAACCCATACTATCTCAACAAGCCAGGCTGAGCTCTTTGAAAAACCTATTTTACAATAGGAAATTATTAATGTTGTGTACTCTTTCAAGCTGTATAAATCTCTAAGACCTGATAGTATCCACCCATTCTTTTATCAAAAATACTGGAGCATTCTCCACAACTCTGTTAAAGAGTTTTGTATTAAAAATTTTCATAATTGGTGTATTCCAAAACAAATAATGAAACTTTTATTTGTCTATTTCCTAAATGCCCTATCCCTGCTTCTATTACTCAATATAGGCCCATTAGTCCGACTAATACAACTTATAAGATTATTACTAGGATTTTGGTCAATCGAATCAAGTCGATTCTTCAGGACCTTATAGAACCCTCTCAGGCTAGTTTCTTGACAAACTCTAGATAGTTGGACAATGGAATTTTGGTGCAAGAAATTTTTTAATTCTTTAATAACACCAAAGGTGGAAGAATTTTTTTGCTTGCTAAAACTGATTTTGAGAAGGCATTAGACCTTTTTATAATGGTCCATTATAAACGATGCTCTGATTCATTACAAATTCCCTGAGAAGTTTGTTGCTCTTCTCATGTTCTATATCACTACTTCTTTAACATCCATCTTTTGGAATCATTTGGCTATGCCTTTTTCTACTCTTCAAGAGGAATCTGAATAGGAGATCCCTTCTCCCCTTAAATATTTATTCTATGCATGGAGCGACTCTCTAGACGTATTGATCCAGTGATTAGTCATTTCTTATGGAATCCTATAAGAATTGCCCCTAGAGCTCTATGTTTTTCGCACTTAGTTTTTGCGTATTATATTATCCTCTGTGCAGTAGTATATCAATTTTTTTGCTCTTCAATAGAAACAATATTTGCCAATTTTAGTTTAGAGTCAGGTCAAAAAATTAACGTGACCAAGTCAAACCTTTTTCTCTCAAAGAATATTTCTCCCATTTATAAAGAAATGGACATTTCCACATTAAGCATTCAGGAAAGTCATAAGTTATGCCAGTCAGTAGCTAGTCAAGGTACGATAATATAGTAAAGAAAGAGATATACAGTATACAACAGAGGTATGAAGGAAGATATATACAAGAGATATATAATAGTAATATGAAGAAAAGGTGTGTATACACCTATATTAATATTATGAAGGAAATAAGAGATATATAAGAATAGCTAAACTAAAAAGTGTTAACCAAAGGGAGCTGACCTAACTCAAGGATCATAACAAACAAGGGGAGCCAACTGTATCATAATCATTCTCTAACAGAAATATGAATAATCATAAATCTCATCATATTAAGAGAAAAGGGATTAAATGCATACCGACAACCTCTAGTGTCACTCTATAACTAACCTTCCATCAACTATACAATAATAACTAACCAATAACATAATCGGCTAGCTTGGACAAATAATATCCTAATTGAACCCCTATACGCTAAGAAGGTATAATTAATTACTCAGCAAAAAATATAAACCACCGGTGCATAACCCACCAAAAGACTGATAGATACAAGTACCAAACATTTATTATAGTGATAGAAGATGCATGCAAAAGAATAAAGGTCATAAAAAGAAATAGGTAATGTAATATTAACCTAGTCACATATCCAACACAATTGTATACACATTCTTTATCTTGACAGTTTGCAAAGGCAGGACATACAGTGACCATCCTTCTTCGACACTATGGCCCATGAATGAAGGGGCCTATAGTGGACTCAGGATATCTATATACACTACCTAGTCCCGAAAGCAAGACTTACATTAACCAAATCCCTAACAGTAGCAATAACAAGAACTTAAATCAAATCAAAACTGGTGGATGATAACAAGAGGCCAGATAATTCATAATTGTATGATAATAATAGTCAAGTTCAAACCAAAACCATAAGTTAATAACAAAAGGCTTGATGATCTATAATTTTACAATAACAACAGTAGAGCTCAAACTGAAACCATAGGGTAAAATAGGAGGCCTGATAATTCATAATCGAGCTCTAGGGCTCCTAAATTGTAACCATAAAATGATTCTAGGCTCAAACAAAGACTCATAACCATGGAATAACTAGAGGTAATCCAGGGGTCCTAAGCCCATCACTAACCTCTATATTCATTAAATTCAGGTTCAAGCGATAAAAGATTAGCTACTTCCCTCCCTAAAAGTACAAAAGCTAAAAAGGCATAATATAAAGTCTAGGTCAATCCACACCCAAGGTAAAAACATAAGGAAGCAGTCATAAGTCCATCTATGTCTAAAGGAAAGTCATTCAAATCATATCTAATAAGGGAAATGAGATCCACTACCAGCTCCTAGCAACCCAATCAAAGGCAGCATTTACCCAAACCTAAGGTAAGGTTCTCAAACCTATCCTAAGGTACTAAAGGAGCTACATCTAATCTTAAAGGTAGACCATATACTAATAATAGAAAACAGGCTTAAAAGCTAGCATAAATGGTCCTTAACCAGCTAAAATAAGTGTGAGAATTTAGCTAATGAATGCATTCCATCATTATTATCCAAAAAAAGCTAATGTAAAAGATGAAATATGTATAAACTAAGACTCAACTTTTGTTAGGCATGAGGATCTAACCTGGTGTGCATGGTTTTATAACCAAGGCCTCGATCCTAATAGTGTAATATATAGAACAATAAGAAAATACAAGTATATGTAGGTAATTAGAAGGGCGATCAATGATAGACATGATTCTGTTAGGTGAGTTTAACCAAGGAATATCATTGGAAAGGATAAGTACTGCCTTAACTCCTACACTATGGATTGTCAGTGCCAACCTAAGGTCGTTTATATAACTATCAGGCTTTATAGTATACTAAAGCTATGACAGATATTTTAGGCTACGATTTAAAATACAACTCTATACTAAATTCCATATATAGGCCAAATAATAATAAAACTAGACTTAACCCCATCTTACGACCCTGACCTAGCATGCAACCGATATAGTACAAAATTTTATAGCAAAGAGTAAACCAATGAATACTGTAATTCCATGAACTTCGGATGATTAAGATTCTTCAATTGAGAAATATTTGCAAGTCTAAGGGAACTTTTATGGATTTGAGTTGTTTCTTTTATTGTTTTCCATAAATTTGGACTTTGATAAGGATAATACCTAAGATTGGACAAACTGGCATCAGACGAGCCTAACCATGATCTTGGGATCTTACCATTATCGTGCCTCAACTTTTATGAGATTAGTTCAAAGATGCCTCAAGCAGAAGTCTATAAGAAAGAAGGTCCTAAGATCATGAGTAATGTCATGATTGTACCATATCATCATGAGTGCAAAAAAAAATGCACACCTGTAGGAGTCAAGTACAAGAAGATAAGATAACAGCTTCCCAGGGTTATGCCTTGATAGCACGATCATACTATGTGGGTTACCATGATATGTAAAGGACAATTGTGGGTTCTAACTATGATCATACCTTCTTCACATCCGAGGGAGCCAACTCAATTTTCTTAAAAAAACTTTAGGATAGGATTTGTTTTGTTTATAAATATTATTATTGGGTTATTTTTATGAGGATACACAGTTACTACATATACTACTTCATATTATACAATTTAACATATTCTTAGGGTTTTATGAATATTATTCCAAGGGTTTAATCAAAGTTGAGATTTTAGAGTTTATTTGTTTTGTAAGTTAAAAATTATGTCTTTATCTATGAATTCTTATTGTGTGGTTACAATTATGAGCATCTAAACACCATAACTAGGGTTGTAGTAACCATGATGAATTAACAAAACAAGATAAGTGTAAAGTCATTCTTGACTGGTGTGCTTGACTGAATTAATATTTATAATTGCTTTTCTACTGGGTTGACACATAAGAAATTTGCCTGTATTCTAGACTTTCTTAGAAGAGAGGTATAGATTAGGAAAAAGGAATAATAATAGAGATTTGAAGCTATTAATATTCATCTAATAACTAGAGCCATAATAAGGATGGTTAATCGTAGATCAAGAACAAGGGCTAGAAAAATAATTATCTAATTTTGAAAGGAGATTAGAGTGAAATTCATTTTCAACATGGTAAAAATACATTTAGGTAATGCATATCTTGCTAGGTTTTGCATGTAATACGTTGGGATAGTTTTCTAGCACAAATAACCTGTGGAGTTAAGAAATGATGAGGATCAAAATCCTACTGTTCATCTTATATTGATTATGAATCCAAAAAATCAATGGTCGTTACTCTTGATATTTGGTTTCAAAAATCACTTATATTATTTATTCACCAAGTACGTCGACAAACATATAATCAACTTTAGCCATATTCCTTATGAGATTGACCCCAACCTAGTTAGGTTCTATATTTGTTTGATATCTTTTTTATACTTTTTGGGAGGTATAATTCTAGCGACATCAAATTTTGGCACCGTTGCTGGAGAATATAGTTATGGAATCAAATTATTATATTTTTCAGTCTACTGGCATTGTTTTCTAATTTTTACTTCTCTACTATTTTTTATAAACACACCACTCTATGCCCAAGACTAAAAGTCAAGACAATCCCTTGATTTTATTTGATCCTAAGCTTGTGAGAACTTTAAGACAAAACCGAATGATGGAGAGAAGCAGTTCATGATCAAGGACCCTATTCGAAGGGGTCCATGATGACCCTAAATTAATGTATTGGATACTTTAGAATGATATTATGGAAACTACAGAATAGGTCACTACTCAGTTAATGGGTAAGGAAAATTCTAGGCAAGTACCTGACAGAAAAGCAAGAAGGAATAAAAGGGCTAGGTAACAAAAGGTAGAATGTCTATCTGCACTTGATGTGAGGGATAGATTGAAATGAAATAAGGGATAATAACCTATCAAATAATATTACCTATTTATGATGATCTAAAGAATGATTTGGTTTATGTTGAGCCAGTTTAAAAAGATGCAATCATTCCTCTAAAATTGCCTCAAGGTACTAAGTTTGATATCACGAATGTAATGATCTTGCTATTGAATATGAAGGGGTTGATTGCTGGCCTACCTACTGATGAATAAAACATTCATATTATGAGATTTATAGAGATATTCACTTTATATAATATACTCTAGGTGAGTGAAGGAGTGACATAACTGAGATTATTTGCATTCTCTTCGATAAGGGAATCTACTCTATGGTTAGGTGAGTTACCTTGTGAATCTATCATTACTTGGAATGAGCTAAGGAATTAGTTCTTGAATTTATTTTCCCACCATCTATAATACTACAATTGAAATATGAAAAATGAGAGATGGTTGAGGTTCAAGAAGAAGATATAATATATGTCAATTCACAGTATTACTGGTAGAAACTTTCTTGAGATCTTCTATATAGACTTGAATGATAATACTTAGGCTATAGCCGAACCATCAATGATGGAGATTTCATGATTCTATGATGGGTGATTGCTTTTAAAATCTTACATCCAATTACTAAAACCAACTGAGGGTGGGATACTTGAGAGATGGACAGATCAACCGGTACTTATACAATTAGAGCTCTAATATATAGTAAGCACTAGATGGGATAGTGGCTCAAGAAGTGGATCAACTTAGGACTAAGATAGGGTTGCTTATAAATAAATTTTCTACAGAAAAAGTGGAAAAAGTAAATATTGTGGGTGAACGCAGTATGGATGTTATTGATATAAAGATTCAAATATTGAGGGGGGAAGCTAAATATCTTGAGAGAGAGGTGGAAGGTTTTTGAGACTAAAAAGGGTCTAACCAAGAAAATTAGAATTCTAGGCAACGGAATCAAGGTCAAAAATATTATGAGACACTATAACAAGTTTTGAGATAGGAGTAGAGATTGCGAGGGTTAATTGAAGTAGAAAGATGATAGTGACTAGAGAAGGAAATATGACTACAAGAAAAAAAGTGATCCTTATGTTCTTCCAGGGAATCGAGATATTGAATTGAGAAATTCAAGGATGGAGGCTTTTTTTACAAAACTTGTTAAAGGTTTTGAGAGACATGAAAGTTGCCTTAAGAAAGTTAAGGTAGATATTTTAGGGTTGAGTCAAAAGATGGAGTCATATTCAACTACTATTAAACATCTTAATCAATAATTTGGGTAGATGTCTACCATATTAAACCTACATCAACTGGGTATACTTTCAGACAATACCATGCAAAATCCTAAGAATGACAGTCTTATCTAGCTATTATTACTTAGAGCGATTAGGCTACTATTGACCCGCTAATGCCGGTGGTTGATAACATAAGGAACTAAATTATGAATATTTATTTGTGGATATAGATGAATAGAAAATTTGGTGATGTATGATGAAACATCTCAAAAGCCTCTAGTTAGTAAGAAGGAAGCTGATGTTGATAAAAAAGGGCAAAAAAGTCACGTCAGTATTAAAGCCCATTCGTGAACTCCTCTAGCTTTTCCCAAGGACTAAAAAAAGAAAAAAAGGGAAAACATCAAAAATTTATTTCTATGCTTAAAGACTTATCTGTGAATATCCCTCTTCTGGAAGCTCTAAAACAAGTGTTGGGTTATGCAAAGTTCATGGAAATTTTGTAACAAAGAAAAGGACAATGAGTTTTGCGCTTGTTGATAATGTGCACCATTATAGTGCCATTACCTCTCTCTTTAGCTGAAAAGATGAAAGATTTGGGAGCTTTCATGATTTCTGGTACTATTGGATCTTCAAATTTTGCACGGGCCTTATGTGATTTGGGTGCTAGAATTGACCTGACGGCACTATTTGTCTATAAGAAATTGAGGTTGAGGTTTCCTAAACTAACCTCTATGAAACTCTTAATGGTGGATCACACGTAAAAAAGCTCGTGGTATCTAATGTGATATATTGGTAATGGTAGAATCTTTCATTTTTCCAGCTAATTTAGTGATTCTTTATTGTGAAGTTGACTTTGAGGTTTTGATTATATTGGGAAAGCTTTTCCTAGCTATGGGGATGGCACTGGTTGATATGGAGACTAGGTAGAGAAGGTTTAAACGAAATGATGAGTAAGTCACCTTTAATGTATACCAATCTATGAATCAACCCAAGGGTATCCGTGTGGTCTCTATGTTAGATATCATAGATAAAGATGAGTTGGAGGTCCTTATTAAAGAGAAACTCAGTGTTGAGGCACCTGTAATCGTGATAATAAATTTTGATAGTGATGATATTAATTAGCACGGTGAAAAGGTGAATTCACTTGTTGGTAAGGGTCCATACACCTATGCAACAACCGACTGATTCCACCAAATAACTTTGACTAGAGGGACTTTTTAGCTCCTTAGTCTGCGAATCTGATAGTCAAGAATTCCAAATGGAATCCCTTCGTAAGAGAGGCTGTTCTGAACATCTATGACCTTTATAGGAACTACGACTGATGGGTCACCTGTGTATTTATTTAGCAAGGAGACATGAAACACTGGATGGACTGAAGATAGATCTGAAGGCAACTTAAGCTTGTAAGCTACCTTTTCGAAACGGCTTAGAATTCAGTAAGGACCGATATATAGGGGACTAATTTTCCCCTTATTGCCAAACCTCTTCACCCCTTTCATGGGAGAGATTTTCAAATACACATAGTCACCCATCTCAAACTCGATATCCATTCTGTACATGTCTGCATATGATTTTTGTCAGGTCTGAACTATCTTAAAACTTTCTCTGATACTCTAAAATTTTGCCAAGGTATCAAATACCAAGTCTGTCCCTACCATTGTTGTCTCACTTACTTCGAACCAACCAATGGGGGATCTACATCTCCTCCCATAAAGCACCTCAAATGGAGCTATCTAAATATTGGAATGATAGCTGTTGTTATATGTAAATTCAATCAAAGGCAAGTGGTTATCCCAACTACCATTAAATTCAATCGCACATACTCGCATCATATCTTATAAAACCTAGATGGTCCTTTCTGCCTGATCATCTATCTGAGAATGAAAGGTTGTACTGAGGTAAACTCGCGCACCAAGACCATTTTCGAAGGCTTTCTAGAAATAAGAGGTGAACTAGGTACCTCTATCTGAGACAATGGAAAATGGAACACCATGTAATCTGACCAACTCACTGATATAGATTTTGACATAATCTTTGGATGAATAAGAGGTATAGACTGATAGAAAATGAGCTGACTTGGTCATCCTATCTGTAATAACCCAAACTAAATCATGTTGATGATGAGTATGAGGCAAACCTATCACAAAGTCCATGTTCACTTCTTCCCACTTCTAAGTTGGAATGCTACACTCCTACATAGACCCACTAGGTTTTTGATGGTCAATCTTAACCTGCTAACATAAAGAGCACCTAGCTACTAACTCTGCAATATCTCTCAATATCCCACTCCACTAATAGATTTCCAACAAATCGCGGTATATCTTTGTGGGACCTGGATGAATTGAGTAACACACACAATGCGCCTCTGTAAGAATTTGATACCGTAATTCATCTATGCCTGGCACACATAGTCGACCCTGACAATGCAAAGCACCATCTCCACCTTGGGAGAAAACCTCTATCTTCTGATCTCTGACTGATTCTTCCAACTTGACTAGACTGGGATCCCTATCCAACTTTTCCTTCACCTCAGAAAATAGGGATAATTAAGAACTACTTTGTACCCACACACTATCTTCTGTAGAGTCGACTAAGAGGACATCTAGTCTGGAGAGATGATGGAATTCCTGAGATAAATTCTTCTTACTGTCCTTAACATGAGCAACACTACCCATAGACAGCCTAATGAGAGCATCATCCACTATATTAGACTTTCCTGGATGGTATTGCACACTCATGTCATAATTTTTCAACAACTCTAACCCCCTTCTCTGATGGAGGTTAAGATCTTTTTAGGATAAAACATACTATAGGCTCTTATGGTTTATGAAAACATCAACGTGCACCCCATACAAGTAATGTGTCCAAATATTTAAGGTAAAAACTACTACTGCTAACTCAAGATCGTAAGTAGGATAGTTTTTCTCGAGGGGTTTAAGCTGTTTGGAGGCATAGGCTATGACCTTACCTCTGTACATAAGGACACAATCCAAACCTACTCTAGATGCATTACAGTACACAACAAAGCCATCGAAACCATATGGTATGGTCAAAACTAGAGCTGTAGGGAAGGTAATACATGAAAATCCCTTAACAAAGCAGCATTAATAGCTAGCTAAACCCAAGAAACTCCTAATATTTGATGGAAAGATGGGTCTGGGCTAGTTTCTCATAGCTTTAGTCTTTTGGGAATCAACTTTAATGCCATAACTAGAAACTATATGGTCGAGGAAAGCTACTGACCTTAGCCAAAATTCAGACTTAATAAATTTGGCGAATAAGTGATAGTTTCTAAGAGTCTATAATACTATCCAGAGAGGGTCTGCATGATCATGTTCACTGCGAGAGCAAACAAAGATATCATCTATGAAGACTATAACAAACATATATAAGTACTACTTGAACACACTATTCATAAAGTCCATGAAAGCTATTGGGGTATTGGTAAGACCAAAGGACATGACTAAGAATTTGATAGCCCAATCTGAGGCCTATCTTAGAGAAATAGATGGCACTCTGAAGTTGGTCAAACAATTCATCAATTATGGGAAGTGAATATTTGTTCTTGATCATAACTTTTTTTAATTGATGGTAGTCAATGCACATTCTGAGAGAACTACCTTTCTTTCACACAAATAAAATTGATGCGCCCTACGAGGACACATAGGGTTTGATGAATCCCTTATCTAAGAGATCTCTTCACTGCTATTTTAATTCTCTGAAACCAACTAGAGCCATTCTGAATGGTGGGCTAAGTATCTTAAAGGATATCGATTCTGAAATCAATTTCCCTTTTGGGAAGGATTTTTGAAAGATCTTTGGGAAACACTACTAATACTGATTAAAGAGAAGGGGTCTCTGATCTGGAGTCTTGGACTCAAAAAAGATGGTAGACACACCCCATAGATATCATTTTTCTAGCCTGAAGGTAAGAAATAAGCTAACCACTAAATGCTAAAGATCTACCTCTCCACTCTAGGACGATTTCATTCAGAAACTTAAATTAGACAATTCTATTTCGGTAGTCGACTGAGGCATAGCAGGAATGATGCCAATCCATGATGAGAATGACATCAAAATCAGTCATCTCTAATTCTACTAAGTCTGTAGAAGTGACTTTCTAAGATACCATAATAGGAAAATTCTTGTACACCTGTCGGGCTATGATGGATTTACCCAGTAGGGTGAAGACTGAGAAAGGCACTGCTAAGATTTCGAGGCTGACTCTAAAAGAAACTGCTATATATGGAATAATAAAAGACAAAGAAGCTCCTGGATCTAGCAAAGAATAAACATGCAAATGATAATCTTGTAACGTACCAATGACCACATCAGAAGAATTTTCTTGATCCTGTCGGGTCTAGAGCATAGATTCTATTTGGGAGTTGCCCCCTGGTGGCACTGGAAGCGGCACCCTACTGATACAGGACATCAGATTGAGATGGAGGACGGTTACGCTGATCTTGGGAACCTGACTAGGGACAATCTCTAACTCGGTGTCCTGGCTTGCCACATCTAAATCGTACAACACTTTTTGCTCTACAGACACCCTGATGGTTTCTACGACACTACTGGCAGAGATAATTTATTCAGGAACTGTTCACACTACCCTAAGATTTAGGGCCAGATGCCCTATCTTTGTTGCCGTCTATGATTTTTGGCACTAGAGCACTAGCTGAGAATGGGGCTGGAGCTGATGATTTTGGGTGAAACTGATAACGAATCCTACCCTCTAACATAGGCTGAGAAAAGATGAAACTACCTATTTTAGCCCTCTTGTTCTGCTGCTCTCTCTCCTTATTCTTTTTCTCTTCGATCTATTGAGCATGGACCATCAGTCAATACAAGTCTATATCACTAATCAACATTGTGGTTCTGCACTCTTTAACAACAATATCATTTACCCTAGACACAAACTTACTCATCTTAGACCTACTATCTGCTACCACGTGAAGAGTATATTTGGCTAATTGAGTAAACTTTAGATAATACTCTTTCACCGTCATTCTTCCCTACTTTAGATTGATAAATTCTAGAACCTTTTCTTCCCTCAACTCCTGTGGCAAGCAGCTATCCAGAAAAGCAGTGGCAAACTCCTCCCATTCTATGGGCCCTACGTCTATGGCCCTTTCTACTTTCCACTATTTGAACCACGAGTGAGTCACATCCAACAACTGATAGTTAGCTATCTTAGCACTCTCACAAGTCGTCATTCATATAACATTAATAACTTTTTTCACCTGATCAATAAATTCCTGAGGGTCCTCATCTGACTTAGACCCGGTGAAAAATTGAGGGTTCATTCGGGTGAAATCATGAATCCTAGCAGCTGCTGTGTTGGCCACTTAGTTGGTTGGAACAATAGCTGAGCGCTCATTCTGTGCTGCTATATCATGAGCTAGGGTGGTGAAAGTTGTTTTAAACTCAGCATGGAAGACATGTTCATCCAGAGGATCTAGCTGGATGGGCTGAGGTCTGGCTGGTGAGTCCCTATCCTTGGGTTCACTTGCTGCTAAATTCTACTCCCAACTGAATAGACACTAAACTAATTTCCTAGTTCATACTAGGCTTGACTGAACTATTATTGAACTAGATTGGATTAGTACTGAGTTTACTGAGTTTTCCTGGATTCTAAAACTAACTCAAAGTACCACTGATCATGTCCTGACTAAGACTATTCTATAACTGACACTGGCTCTAGGTATACAGCTAAATTATCGGGTATTAAATACCCCCAGGACTCGATAACGTAATGAGTAAAGCGTAACATTAATCTTGAAGGCACAACAATATCCACATGTTCATAATTCATTTTCTAAGATATTTCATCAAACGCATATAAATCTTGAATTTGTACATGTATAGAGATGCATGCTATCATGTCATAAGTACACTAATAATTCACATAGGTATTTCAACAAACACCTCAAAGCCATAGCTTTAACATGGGAGTCCTTTGGATATGTAGTTCTTTCGTGAGTTCATAATTAAGATCAACAATGGATGAAATTGCACAATTAAGTCACTTAAGCATTTTGGCAAACACATGGGAGGCATCACATAATACTTGGGTATGAATAACAATTCAATACATCATGGCTACATTAATCACTTCAATTTCAAAGATATTAACCCACATACTAACATAAATTCATGAAATTCATTAAATACATCATCTTGGAAATCACACAACAAGATTAACATGAATATAAACAACCCATAACATGGAAATCATGATTTAAGATTTTAGAAAGGGTTTCTTAAACTGCAAGGGTGAAAGGGCCCTTGGTTGAACACTTCACATACCTTTAAGCTTGTTTTATATAAGATTGATGGTAGAATTCTTGAGGTTTGAATCTTGAATTGAAAACCCTAATGCTTGTTCTTAAGAGAGTTTGAGAGAAAGAATGAGATTTTTCCCTATAGGCTGATTAATTTAGTGTTAAGGCTGAATAAGGTAGGGAAAATGACACATTTTCCCTCATCAACCTATATTAAAATAATGATGAATAGGGATGCCCTCGTATCGTGACCTCTTCTTGGGTCAAGTAGTTATCACGACGCGGCCCCTACTCTGGTCAAGTAGCCATCGCGGCGCGACCCTTACTTGGGTTGATTGGCCCTCACGATGCTGGGCTATTGTGACCCTTCACTGTTTTGGGCATCCAAATTTTCCCTTACGCTAGTCCTCAAAATTTGAAACTCGCTTGAGATGACCTACAAGTGACCTCGATCATGAATCAATTTAAAAATCAACCAACTAAGGCTACCAAGGTCGGAAAAAAATCCTCTAAATTTGGAAGGGTAAAATGATTCTAAGTATTGATACTTAGCTAAAATTTTCTAAGTCTGGGACCCCTTAGTAGGTTTTAAAGGACTGATTTAAGATTAGAATTTTTTGGGGTCTTATAGGTTCAAACTCAACAATTTCAGTAGCAGCAAAATTTGCAGGCCTATAATATTGAAGAAATAGTAAAAAAGATCCTCGCCAATAAAGAATAGATAGTTGTAGATATTAAAAATCAACAACATTCCTAAAAAAATCTAAAGACTCAGTTGGGGCTATTAGCTCAAGGAAAAATACCAAACCTCAAGAGGTTTTGCCAAGTGACACAAAGAATCTAAAATAAGTAAAGGAAATCACTTTGAGGAGTGGTAGATACTTGATTGATAGACCTCTAAATAAAAAAGCAAGAGGTACAAATAAAGTTATTCCTAAAGCAAGTAGAAGATAACCAACTTACAACAATAGAGGCTAAAAATTTGGGAAAGTCTAAGTACTTACAACAAAGGTAACTGAGTGGGAACAAGAGATACCACCACCACCATTCCCTCAGAAGTTGAAAAAGGCTAAGGAGGATGTATTCTTCAAGAATTTATTTGATATGTTTTAATAACTTAATATTAACCTCCCATTGTTAGATTTTTTGCAAGGTATGACTAATTACACTAAGTACTTGAAGGATGTGGTGACCAATAAGACCATGTTTTCGATATCAAGACGGTGGAACTTACTGAGAAGTATAATTTAGTTGTGATGAGAAATATGTTAAAAAAAAACTTAAGGACCTAGGGAGCTTCACCCTCCCATATAAATATGTAAAAGTGATGTAGACCACACTTTGAGTGACTTGGGGGTGAGCATAAATTTGATACCCCTATCTGTATTAAACATTTTTGGTTTAGGGAAACTAAAGACAAGCTTTGTGGTGCTTTAAATTGCAGATAGAATAAGAGTAGTGCCCGAAGAAATCATTGAAGACTTGTTTATTAAGGTTGGTAAGTTTACTATTCTTGCTGATTTTATTGTTCTTGATTACAATGTAGACGACAGGGTACCAATCATATTGGGACGTCCATTATTGGTGATGAGTGGAGCACTAATTGATGTAACAGAGGTAACATTAACTATGAGATATAGTGATGAAGAGGTAGTCTTCGAAGTATACAAAACACTCAATCCACCTTAACACTATAATGATTTATGCATTATTACAACTTTGATTGCATATGACTGTAGGGTGGTGGAGTGTAAATGACCAATGACCTCTTTGGACTAGCTCATAGAGTTTCCCAAGAAATTACTTAAGACAGAAGTAGTGAAGCTAAAAGGAAAGCCGGAGAATGCTTGTGTTTAGAAAGATACAAACCTTGAGAGTAAGCGCTAAATAATTATAATATGGCCTCAAAGTTGAAGAAAAAGGTTGAAGGAATGCAATTGAGAAGTAGTGATATGAGTCATATCGCGATACTAAATCTGGCGCTACTTGGGTGGCAACCCAAGTTAAGGTAGGTATTTAATTTTTCATATTTTCTTTTTATTTCACATTAGCTTTTGTTTTTGTTTTGAGTTATAAGTTGACGATAAGTCTGAGTACCGGAAACCCAAGCTAAGGAGCACGGAAAATAATGGGTGAAGGGTCCATCAGGCATCATTGATGATAAATATGCTATTAGCTATGCCTAAAGGCCTCAGGGAGTATTTTTTATCCTTTCATTTGAATTATGCTTTGGGAAAAAGTGTATTATTAAGTATGGGGTAGGGAATTTTTATATGGTTAAGGGTGAAGTGTTGCTATAGGATTTCTATTCTTAGTGGTTTTCTAGTTTTTGAGTAAAACTGAAAAAAATTAAAAAAAGATTTTCTCTTTTTTTGTTTAGGTTTTGTTGTTGTTAGTCTAGTAGGCTCACACTTCACCCACACCATTTTTTTTCTTTTTTATTCTTTTTTCAAGGAGGCACCCTTTGAACCCAGTATCTCTTTTTATTTTTAGGAGTAAATTTTTAAATTTTTTATTAGGAATAGATGAGATGTTTTTCTAGTTGTTGTTTATGCTTACATGATACAAGTTAGTTTTGAATGTAAGGCATGTTGATTGTGTTGAATGACTACTTTTGAGACACCGAGGCTTATATTTATCACTCTGATGCGATGTTGGCTTAATCTTGATTTGTGTTACTGCTTGGTTTAGAGCCTATAGGGATCCTACTTGACTTCAGCATGTGCCATATATGATGTGAGTTTTCTTCTATATTCCTTGTTGCATTTGATCTCTAGATATTTCCTGGTGTATCTACAAAGAGAAATTAAGAATTTTGGGTTTGGGAGATGACATAGGTAATTCTTTCATAGCCATGTCTATACCCCTTTTATCTCCCTTGTTATATAATCTTAGTTAGACCCATTGAGCTTTTAGCGTATCCTATGGTAAACTCATATGTATCCTATTCTGTTTCTTTGATTGATCATAATTTGATCCTAATATCCTAAGAGCTTTAGTTGAAAAATGAATATGATTAAGGAGTGTAAGATTGAATAAGAAAAAGGTGAAAGTGAAGCCCTAAAATAGTAGCTATTGGTGTGAAAAAAAAAGTTTATGTGTTGTGGTTTGGAATAATGTAATGAAAATAGAAAAAGGGATCAAAATTAAATCATATGGTTATAGAGAATACCTCTCCTTAATATATATGAACTATCTTAAAGAGATGGGGCAAAGGAAAAGAGAAATAGGAACATATTAGTGGTAGAAAGTGATTGTTCAGAGAGGATTTCAATGTATAATGTGATGTATTGAAGCACTTAGGGAAGATACTCACTATTACTACTTAGAGTAGTTCGTACCTATCCCTTAGCCTACATTAAAACCCTTAAAGTCCAATTTGATCTCGAACCTTAACATTCTGATATTAATGGAGTACTACTCTAAGGCAATCCTATGGTTCATCTTTTGTGGCATGTGAATTCTTTGTGAGAGTGAGCGAAATGATTCTTATGCCTATTCTTGTGTTAAGTTGCACTTCATGAATGAATATGTCA
This sequence comes from Capsicum annuum, assembly GCF_002878395.1. NCBI lineage: Eukaryota > Viridiplantae > Streptophyta > Magnoliopsida > Solanales > Solanaceae > Capsicum > Capsicum annuum. The sequence goes on from NC_061116.1 coordinate 154,876,286, forward strand.
CGACCAAATTTACGAGTCATGATAGCTCCTACTAAATCTCACCTACAGGTAAGCCAAATCGTAACCCAGAGCTAACACAACGAATTAATTCGGTAGGAAATGCCCAACATAGGCAAAATAAAGGAGAACAATTTATAAATAAATAAAGGTTCTAAATAGATATAAACAATACACACAAGATACCAACCCCACGACCTAGTAGAGCCAGTACAAGAGCATCTAGTAATAATAGAATACAACCCAAGTATCTGGAATAGTAAATACATCTATCACAAAACAAAAGACTGAATATAAAGATAAAGGGAAATGGGCAATTTAAACTACAAGAGCTCACCCTATCTCCAGAAATCAATCACTACATGACCAACGACCAACAATGGAAACTAGTACTTGGATCTACACCAAAAAGGTACAAAAGTGTAGTATGAGTACCTTGACAACGGGTACTCAGTATGTATCATCAGACAGCTGAGCTAAATCATGATATAAGAATGATAAAATGCAAGATAACATAACTAAGTCAAGGTACAAATCAAACTAGAATCATCCCCATCATCACTGTATAGAAACAGTGCATAAGCCGAGATAATAACGATAACATAATGTAAAAACTCAATCAAAAGCAAACAAAACTACAAAATTGGCTCCCATACGCCAATTGGGGCGGAAAAGTAAAGAACTCATCACAGCCTCCCATACGACTGGAGAGTATACTCAAGCGAAGAATAGTATAACTATGCAATATTTAAAACTAGCCATCATAACTATTTAACCATAGTTCAACAACTTCTGTCATATGCCATCACCTAGCAAGTTGCCAACATCATTCCATAGTTAACAAATTATCAATTAGCCATCAATTGGTCATTAAGCACCATTTATTCACTAGTCATTCCTCACCAATTATACATCACTTTGTCATTTCATCATCTCATAGTAAGTAGCCAGACTCAAACAAGTAATATATATATATATAGTCATTACCCAGAATGGAACCGATCATAATATAAGCAATACTCGAAATTAAATTAGTTATAATATAAGCAATACCCAAAATTAACTGGTCATAATATAATCCATACCAAAGTTCAACCGGTCATAATATAATGTATAATCATCATCATCATAAGTCATATCATCAATAGCATAACGAATTGCATAATTAATAGGTTTTAATCCTGAAATTTACCCACAAAACTATCAAATATCAAAGATTTATCACCATTAGCTCTATACACATTCCCATGAGCCTAAATAGTGTGAAGGTTTACCAAATATAATATGTTTCATAGCTTAAAGTTTGTTAAGAGTCCACTTCTAATCCTCGAGTTTGATTTATAGGCTAATTTCTACTAGAACTAGGTTTAAAATATCTAAATCCAGGTTTATATGTCAAGCGACCCTTAAGTATCACTAATATAGGGAATTTACCTAAAACATGAACAACTAGGTAAATTAAGCCTAATTAGAGTAATCTAAGACATTCTCATACCAAACATGGGGAATGATTTCTAATTCACCCAAAGCACAAGGGAATAAGTTAAGTGTTTCAAGCTTATGGTATCAAAATAGCCTAAACATCTTAACTAACCCAAAGTATTGCATTACATAAATCAATACCTAAAACCTATCCCAAATCCAGCATAATATCACAAACATATTATGAAGTAACTCAATCTAAAAAGGGTTTAAACCTAGCGTACCTCGACACCGGAGAAAGGTCAACGAACCCCTAAACCTTCATTTTTCCCTTTTGAGAAGTCTCCTCAAGATGCCAAGCTAACAAATTATACTCTACCCATCAATAAGAGAATATTGATACCCATATTGCTCCATTGGGGTTTGGGCCCAAAAATTACCTCAAAATTCCCATTTGGGTCCTGCTTGTAGAAATCACATTTTTGAAACCAACCCAATGTGATATCAAGCTCAAGAAATCATTATCCTTATAAATGGGTGAAAACCAAATTAATTTCGGCCTAAAATAAAGACCTAAAGTTTTTGGGGTTTTGAGCAATTAATCAAGAAATTCAACCAAGAATCAAGAGGATTCGTACCTTAAATTTGTAGGAGAATCAAGAAATAGATGTTAATCTAGCTTCCCAATCACCCACAAGGTTCAATTTTATTCTAACACACTATTTAGGGTTTAGATCTCATGGGGGAAGATGGAAAATGCCCAAAATTTGTAGAAATAGGCACAATTTATACGTAGTCCAGGGGCTCGGCAGTTTCTATTGCGATCGATAGGGTAAGATCACAGTACCTCCCAATTATAGGTGTTATCACAATTGTGAGAGACCTTTGGCAGTAGTACTACCTCCTCTGTACAAGAAGTCTCAATTACAAACATGGTTAGTGATCGTCAACACAATAGATAGCAGTTAAAAAATTAGAAAATTTCCAAGTTTCCATTATGCCCTTAGGATTCATTCAGAATCCTCTATATGCAAACAAACTATGTAACCATAGCCAATTTGACATTCCAGATGCGATGACACACTCAAATTTGACATTCGATGTCGTTTTGACCAAATCTGAGTCCTACACCCAAATTTCTAATTTCTCCAACTTTAGACCAATATGTCGAAATGAGCTTGAGTGCATCGGGACCCAAACCAAAGGTCCACCTAGCCTAAAATTGATATTCTAGAGCTGTTGGCTCAGTTAGAATTTTCATATGAGATCGTTTCACTCAATTTTTGGCCCAATGGCCATTTGGAACCAGTCAAGACTTCTAAACAAGGAATTGGCTCAAAAAACCAAACAAACTACCTGATAACCAAACTGTCATTCCAAGCAAGTTATAAATGACTTAGGGTAGCTATGGAAAAGATCTAACAACAAAAATAAGCAAAAATATGGAAAATTACTTGAAGGATATTATAATCTCAACTGAATCAACTCATCAATTTGTGAAACACAAATGCAACTATAAAATCTCAAAACACCCTCCGAATCTATGGTCACCCTCTCAGACTCACCACTCAAAAAATGGTCATGAAGGAAGTGAAGCTTGCTATCCTCATGTAGACAATCCTGAATCTATTTAAATAGTGAGGAACTTACCTCTACACTAGCGAAAATCCTCTTAGGATCTGAAATATCAAGGAGAACCATCATGTTATCTAAGGAAAGAATATCTCGTGCTAACAGTCTTTGAGGTACTAAAATACAAGCCAAGCTACCCATACTCACTACGTTCTTACCAAGGCATCCTATACAATATTTTCCTTGCCCAGATGATACAAGATAGAAAAATCACAGTACTTAAGCAACCCCATCCATCTATGATGTCTAGCATTAAGCTTTCTCTGACTCATAAGATGCTGAAGACTATGATAATCGATCTTCGACATATCCTTAACCTAAATCAACAACTAATGGTTACCAAATCTAAAATCAATCTTTGAAAACACTGCCACACCTTGAAGCTATTCAAATAAATCATTAATATGACGCATTTGATAACGGTTCATCACTGTCACCTTATTAAGCTATCCATAATCAATACACTTAGGCATGGAACCATTTTTCTTCCACACAAACAATACAAGAGCTCCCTAAAGGTCCACACTCAGTCTAATAAAGCCTTTACCAAGAAGATCCTGAAGCTGATCATTCACCTCCTTAAGCTCGATAGGAGCAATAGAAATAGGTTACGTTCTAGGCTCGAGATCAATCGAAAATAGAGGGAATACCAGGCAAGTCAGTAGGGAATACATTAAGAAACTCATAAATAATAAGAACAGAGTTAAAGATGGACTATCCACTCTAGTATTATAAGTGAGATAAGACTCGCAACCCCTCGAAATAAGCCTTCTATCATTAATATAACAAGTAATCCCCATTGGCTCACAACTAACTGCTCCCTACTATACAACTTGGGTTATGCAGGGCATGACTAAGGTAACAGTCTTGGCAAACTAATCCATGAGTGCATGTTAGTAGGGGTAAGCAGTCTATGCCCATAATCACATCAAAATTTACCATATCTAGAATAATATGATCAACATAAGTGTCAACATCACTAATAGTCACACCACATGGTGTGAAAACTTAATCCACTATTAAAGAATCACCCATGGGAATAGATATATTTAATGACATAGATAATGAATTAGAAAACAACATAGATAATGAATTAGAAAACAACTCCACTATGGTTCATAATATTAATAAATATAAGAATAAGTAGATCTTGGATCTAATAAATAAAGAGCTAACCACTACGCACCATAATCATTCCTGTAACAAATATATTCAAAGTTTTAGAGTTGGCTTTAGTAGGTACTGCATACAACTGACCTCAGCCACAACCTTGCCGGGCACCTGACTGACCTCTTATTTGCCTACCTAAGAACCTCCCCGAGCACCCTAGGAACTGCCTCTGTGACCATGAGAACCACTTTTAGCTGATGAATGAACTAATATTATAAGGGAAGAACCCTGTGCCAAAATAACAATCACCATATAACTGGGGCACTCACAGACCAAATGATTAAAAGACCCATAACTAAAATATGATCCCGGAGCTAAACCAAAAATTATTGATCCATCTGACCCAAAATAACCACCATGGCAAGAATACCCATAAGATAGACACCTGGAAGACTGACCAATCAAATATAATATATAAAAAAATCCTAGCCAACGCATGTAAAACCTTCTATGTTAACACACTTTCCAATCACTGTGGCTAATACTTTCATTGGGATTATCCAACCGGAGGACCTTCCTAAGCAGATTACTGATAAAAAAAAGTATTGCTCCAGCTAAAAAATTTGTTGCTTTGCTACAAGCTAAACCATCCATGCATGATAACATTAGGGTCCCACCTAAACCCATAGTTATGCTGCATGGAGAGCCATCCATTACATGGAAATTTTCAAAAGTGAAAACCTTGATGATGTAGGAGACTTTATAATATTCCATTATTGGTAAGTTCTCTTATGGGAAACCAAATATTAATGAATTGCAAAAATTTTTACCAAATCAGTGTGGGATTAAAATAGATTGAATAATAGGCATGTTAGATTCAAGGAATATTTTGATTTGTTTGAATCAATTGAAGGATTATGTTCAATTATTATCAGTAACTACATATTAGATCAAATCAAGAGACAAAAATTAGCAAATAAGGACTGTAAAATGGGATCCATGGTTCTAGCCCGATGTAAAAACCACAATGGTGGTGTCATGGATCTCATTACTAGATGTACCACCAAATTATTTTGCTAAGAAATTCATATTCTCTATTGCATCTTTAGTGGGCAAGTCTTTGGTAGTAGACATGGCCATAAAGAATCATACTAGACCAAGATAGAAGTGGATCTAATTGCTAAGCTATCATACAAAATTAAAATTAACAAGTAAGATGATGTCACATGGAATATTAAGTCCAAATGGATACAGATTCAATATGATTACAAGATTAAGTATTGCAAAGAATGTTGCTTATAAGGACATGATGAGAAAGCATATTGGAGAATTCACCCTGAGTTATTCGACCAGATGCAAGAGCAAAAATAAGAAAAAGACAAGAATAAGAAAGATGCCAAGGTCCAAAAAACAACCAAAAAAATTCAGATGATGAGGATAACAACAATCAATGGAGACAAATAAAGAGCAGATACAGAAAAAGCCAATATGGTCATATTATTGGGGAGATAAAGGACAAGGATACTACAATAGAAACTTTAAATTCTTTTGATGTATTGGAATAACAGGACAAGTCAAAAGAGAATACCACAAGTGTAATGGAGAAGGAGAGTACTAAAGATTGCATAAATATGAGTTTTGGAAATTCAGAAACTATACTTGATAAAGAAATATAGACCACCAAAGCAGAAGGTAAAGTGCAAAAAAAAGTAGAAGAAGGCAATAAGGAAATAATGCGGGTAGTACTAAACAATATGGCATAAAGTACAACAATAAATAATGATCTGGTGCAACAAACTTCAAAGAAGGAAGGAAAAGACCATAGTGCACCACGAAAGTTTGTGGTGTTGCAGAATAAGTCAAATTAGGAACAAATATTAGAGGATATACTACCTCTTGAAATATAAGCAGGCAATATGATGGATATTCCTAATAGCAGGAAAGAGGATATGGATACTAAGGATTTGTTAGACAATGTAAATAAGGCAAGAGCGGGAGGAGCTCTATCTCCTAATCAAATAAAGGCATTAAAGTCAAAGCATGGAAAATATAGTAAAAAATCTAAACAGATAAGTGGTAATACAATGAAGAAAAGGAGTCATACCTCAAAATTAGTCTCACAATGAATGTTCTAATCTAGAATATAAGGGTTGTTAACATACGAAAGGCTTTTAGAAGCTTGATAATATTGAATAAAAGGTACAAGTTTTGTTTCATTGGGCTTATGGAACTATTTCAGGATGGCCAAAATATTGAAACTTATAGAAGTAGGTTGGGAATAAATCATGTCGTAGTTAATATGTCAGGCAGGATATGAGATTTCAAGGAATTAAATGTGGAGTATTCTATTATTAGCAATTATGAACAACAACTTACACATAGGTTGAACAATTAAAATGCAGGAGTAGTGGTTGTGGTTATATTAATTTATGCTAAATGTAATTAATTGGAGAGAGTTCTTTTACGGGAATCTCTTGAGGCAATGAGGAAAACAATAGATGAACCATGGATTGTAGGTTGTGATTTTAATTTCATAAGACATGAAGAAGAAAAGATAGGTGGATGACTTGTGACTTTTGAAGAAACTCAAGATTTTAATCATTGTATTAGAAATTATAACTCGGTAGAGATTTCCTTTGAGCGGAGCAAGTTTACTTTGTGGAATGGAAGAATAGATAGAGACTGTATTTTCAAATGACATAATAGAGTCCTTTGCATTGATAAACTACAGAAGTTGTTTCCTATGATGGATGTGGAAAATTTACCAAGAAGTGGTTCAGATCATGTACTAATATTGGTTTACTGTAATACTAATTAGGATAATTTGATCAAGCCATTTTTGTTTCTTAGCTTTTGGCTTAAGGAAGAATCTTATTTTGAGGTTATAAAGCAAAACTAGAAGGTAGAAATTGAAGGTAATCCTTTCTTGATCTTTTATCAAAAAGGAAAAGAACCAACGCTGCATTGACTCAATGGTGTAAGAAAACATTTGGGAATATTTTCCATGATATTGCTACACTCGAAAAGGTGAACAAAATAAGGAAAAGGCAGTTTAAGGAGGATCTTTCTGGGGAGAATAGGGAAGTATTATTCAAGGCACAGACAAACTTAACAATACAATTGAAAAGAGAGGAAGATTTTTGGAAAAAAAGTTTATTTTGAGTGGTCCAAGGATGGAGAAAGGAACACAAGATTTTTTTCATGCCATTGTGAATGGAAGAAGGACTAGATTGAAGATTAATAGAATTTAGAATGATTAAGGTATTTGATTGGAGAATTAAGGTGATATTGCTGAAGCTGGAGAATTATTTTATAAGAATCAATTCAAGAAGCAAAGGGATTCTGAGGATTTCTCAATGATGGATGCACTATCAACTGTTATATTAGAAGAGAAAAATATAAAATTGAAAGGGATTCCAACATTGGAGGAAGTGAAGATTGCAGTCATGGGTTTGAATAGGAATAGTGCTGCAGGTCTAGATGGTAAGACTGGTGTTTTTTTAGGATGCTTGGGATAGCATAGCTAAATATCATCATCAGAAGGTATTTGCTTTCATCTGTAGTTATGAATTTCTAAGGTTTATCACTTACACTAATCTGGTACTATTACCAAAGAAATTAGTGGTCAATATTTTTTCAGATCTAAGACCAATATCACTTAGTGACTTTGTGAATAAAATATTTTCAATGAATATTCATGAAAGAATTAAGTGTATATTGCCTGATATAGTATATGAGGAGAAATATGGATTTGTACAGGTAGAAGTATAGCTGAGAACCTTTTGGTAGTGCAAGAAATAGTGTCTGAAATCAGAAAAAGGGGAAACATACCCTATATGGTCATAAAATTAGACATGATGAAAGCCTACGATAGAGTAGAATGGCTCTTTCTGACAAAAGTGCCAAGGAAGATTAGATTTTGTGAAGAAATTATAGATACGATTTTCAGATTATTATTAAATAACTGGTACTCTTTATTTCTAAATAGATAACCTAGAGGTTTTTTTAGGACTTCTAGAGGTTTTAAGTAAGGAGACCCTCTTTCTCCTACTTTATTCATCATTACAGCAAAGGTCCTCTCTGGAGGATTGGAAGAATTGATGGGTAGAAAGGATTTGAATTTATTTTGCATGCCTAGAGGAAGTCCTAAAATCAATCAACTTGTATATGTAGATGATATGATCATTTTTTGTAAAGCTAAGGTAGGTACCTTACAATTACTAACAAACGCTTTGGAAAGATATGAGGAGGTGTCTGGACAGAAAATTAACAAGGACAAGAGTGCTTTGTATTTTCATGATAAGGTGTTTAATGGAACAAATACAATGGAAGAAGTGGCTACTGGTATGTTAAGGGAGGATTTCCATTTCAACTATCTAGGATGTCCAGTATTCTACAAGAGAATGAAGAAGCAGTACTATCAACAACTTATTAATAAGATTAGTAGCAAATTACAAGCATAGAATGAAAACCCTCTAACCTTTGGAGGAAGAGTTGTTCTAATTAAGCATGTGCTCCAAAGTGTGCGTATTCATTGTTTATCAATCATAAATCCTCCAAATAATGTTATAATTTCTCTTCAAAAATGTTTTTCTAAGTTTTTCTGGAGTAGTAATATAGAAGGGAAAGGAAGGCATTGGGTAGCTTGGTCCAAGTTATGTCTGCCAGAAGAGGAAGGATGTTTGGGTTTTAGAAGGTTACAAAATGTATCACAACTCTTTTTTGCAAGCTATAGTGGAATTTTAGAACTAAGAGTTCTATATGGAAAGAATTTATGTTGAACAAGTACTGCAGGAAGTTATATCCTAAAGAAGTTATGTGAAATCAAGAGGAGGATCTTAAGTTTGAATAAAAAATGCTTCAAGTAAGGGATCTCATTGATTATCTAATTGTATGGAAGATAAGGGGAGGAGATACTCATATTTGGTATGATTAGTAGATTGGTATTGCAGATTTATATTTCATTATGAAAGAGAACAGGGAATGGGATGATAGGCAACAAAGAGTCAAAGATTGGTTAAAAGAGGGACAGTGGAATGTGGTAATGTTGAATGAATTATTTACGAAAGAGATTGTTGATCATATAAGCAAGAAAGTCAGTATTTCACAACAAACATTATAGAAGAACAAAGTAGTATTGTCAGTTGATATAAGAGGAAAGTTTAGTGTCAAGTCAGCATAGTATTATACCAGACAGAGAGAGGCTCTTAATGAATTTTACAAGCAACTGTGGATTAAAGGTTTATCATTCAAGATAGTATTCTTCATGTGAAGAATGTGGAATGGAAAGATTTCGGTGTATACTATCATTAGGAGGCAGGGAGTAAAAGGTCCCTCTAAGTGTTGATGCTGCTAAAATCAAATACAAGAGATAGTGTCTCATGTGTTGCTGAGATCAGATTATGCTTACAGGACTTGGTCCTATTTTTATTCTATTGCAGGTATAAATATTCAAGGATCGATTGTATGGAATACAATATATACATGGTGGAATGCAGATGTAAAGTCAAGGAAGAGAGTATATTTTAGAGAAATGCCAGGGATTATAATGTGGGAACTATGGAAAAGAAGAAATTCACCCAATCATGAAGGAAAGGGTGAGTCAGTACATAAGATGATTATGAATGTCAACGAACAATTAAGGATGATTCATAAGGTTAGAAAACCTACTATTGAGTTCTCAGTGGAATGACTAGTCATCATTTAACAACTTAGTCAATTAAAGCATAAAATTGAATTAATTCTGATGCGATGGGAATATCCACAAAATGGTTGGGTCAAGTACAATACATATGGAGTATCTAAGGGAAATCCAGGAAGGAGTTCTTGGGCATTCTTTGTGAGAGACAAAAATAGGGATCTATTATATGCAGTAGGTTAAACAATTGAGGATACTACTAGAATAGAAGTAGAGGCATTGCTATATTAAATGCAGCTAAGCATTGTAACTAATCTAAACAGGATAAAGTGATCATCCAGACTGATTCTCTACTAATGCAGAAGATATTAAGAAAGGAGTGGGAGATACCATGGAATGTAGAAGACATAATAGTGCAAATATGAATCATACTATAACATGAGCAAGTGCAAATAGAACATACATACAAAGAAGGTAATCAATTAGCAGATTTTTTTAGCTAACTTGGCATCGGAACTAAACACATTCATATATACAACATTCCATCGACTTCCAAGTTCAGGCAGAAAGATCATTAAAAGTTATATGTAACAATCTTCCTACTTGAGGCTATTAACATCAAACAAGTAAATAGACTGGACAAGCTATGCTAAGTTTATCCACATATATAAACCGTACACCAACAGTTCAGGGAAACAAAAAAGGGGATTTTTGACATAGCCTAATAAACCAACCAATAAAATGGACTCCCAGTATATTAAGGGGCCATTGGTCCGATCTTCATTGTAAGTAGCTTGGGATATTGACATTATCCAGTTACATGTTGGTCCAAGTTTCTCCTGCTAATCTCCTTCCCTTTCATAAATGATCAAGAGATGTTATGTTATGTTGAAGTACCCTTCGCAGAGGTGAAAAGGATAAGGGAATAAGCTTACCGGGATTGGATGTCAAATCTCAAAGGACTAGACATCAGAGGACTAGACCCTACTTCTTAGCACCAAAAAACATTTCACAATCCCATACTCTGGAGAACTCAACTATAAATGAGTAGAAATTAGTGTTAAGTGAAATTTCAAAGACAAAGTTTGAGTCAGAAAAGGGGATTTGGCCTACTCTTGTATTTGGAGATAACTCTATCTATGCTAGACCATGGCACGGTGTTGATAACCCATAGAAAAAGAAGAACGAATTAAAGACTAAAAAAGGTTGCCATTGGAGGAGATGCGGCAATTGGAAGGGGAGTGAGGTGATCTTAGCTCAAATAGGAAACCCTACAACATATTTATATATGTGTGTTATAGATTGGGTTAATATTTTAGGTCGGTCTGTTGTTGCTTTATTTTGTGTTGTAATTTGGATGGTTTGGTCCATTCATACACTTTGAATTGATTAGTTAATAAAAAGCAAAATTAAACAAAAAAAAACCCTCAAAGACTAACCACTGCCCTGACCAGGGCGATCACTAGCACTAGACTATCCTCCATTAATAATCTGAAGAGCTGCCTAAAGTGGTCCACCAGGATGACTCTGAGGATCATAGGATGGATGTAGAGAAAACCCACCTTCAGAATTGCTACCCTTGAATCGAAAACTACAATGACTTCTATTTAAACTCCCGTAAAATCTAGGCCTCTTATTGTTGCCTTCTTGGGTCTCACGATACATCTCTTCTATCCCCTAGTTTGATCTGAAGCATCAGCAAAAGACCTACCCATAGTAACTAAAATCTCAATATACATATGAATAGGAATCTCAATATAAATGAGAAGATCTAGTTGGTCTAGACTCCATATAACCTCTAAATCATTGTTGAATAGACAAGTCCAACTGAAATATGGGGTAATCCATAACAAGAGTTTCAACAATGGCTAAAATACAAAGCCTATCCTCACAAGCAATCAGAAACTCATATGAATTCTTATCCAAAGCAACAAAAAATCTAGGCAGAGCAAATCTTAAGAATCTATCCAATATCTTTTGCTCCTCAAAAGACATAGCAGGTTGAGCAACCACTAGCTGAAAAACTACTAATGTAGAAGGAACCTCAACCCTATAAGTCATAGCTATAGGCTGCGCTCCCTCTATAGTACCACTCTGATCAGTAGACTGTACACCATCAGAAAAAACATCACCAACTAAACCCAAAAGTTAAACCAACATATCTCTGAGCACTGAATAAGGAATAAACCTTGGTAGGGCCTAGGATTATCCATGCCCCATCACTAGTTGGGGTGGAAGAATATTTGGCTTAGGAGTGGGAATAAGATCTACAGAAGGTGACCATTCCTTTCCCCTAGCCCGGGATATATCACACGACTTTCTATGCAACCAATCTTTAAATCTTCAACTTTAATCACATGATTTGTTCACGTATAATCTGCAAAGTGCCAAGAATACCCAATAATGATCAAGTATGTGGCCAAAAACATCACTTTTCATTTTTTCTTGAATTTAGAATATAAAACCTAATTTCCTATAAAACACTCTAAAAACACATCAAATTTAACAAAATATCCTTAAGTACATACATATTCTCGTAGTTTTAAGCATCATAAGTGCTATTGTTATAGCACATCAGTCCACAACACTAGGTTTTCCATGAAAAGGTGTAGGATCCCTTGGTTTTGTCTTGGGAACCTCATCTAGGGTAGTATTAGCACGTGTCCTAGCCATCTACAATAGAGTAAAGTCAAAGGAATACTCTACAAACCAACTTAGAATCTTAACACAAATCATGTAAAAGAAGTGATGAACATCTTAAGAATGTACCATAGTATTCCAAAGAAAAGAAATGGACGTCATTGTTAAGATCCGCAGGACTCTAGTAGACACTTGATCTTGTACCAATAATACTAGTAAAATTTGGCTCTGATACCAATTTATCATGACCCAATTTACGAGTCATGAAGGCACCTACTAAATCATGTCAGTAGGTAAGCCAAATTGTAACTCGGAGATAACGTAATGGGTTAATTCGGTAGAAAATGGCCAACATAGGACAAATAAAAAATCACAATTTATAATTAAACAAAGGTTCTAAATAGATAAAAATATTTCATACAAAATATCTATCCCACGACCTGGTAGAGCCAGTACAAGAGCATCTAGTAATAATAAAATACAACCTAAGTATTTGGAATAGTTAATATATTTGTCTCACAACAAAAGACTGATTATAAATATTGAGGGAAATGTAAACTCAAAATCTAAGAGCTCATCCTATCTTCAAAAATCAATCAGTACACGAACAACGATTACCAATGGCAACCAGTACTCGAATATACACCAAAAAGGTGTAGATATATAGTATGAATAACAAGACAATGGGTACTCATTAGGCATCATCAATCGACTGAGCTAAAACATGATATAAGAATGATAAAGTGAAAGTTAACATAACTAAATCAAGTTACAAAATCAAACCTAAATCATCCCCATCATCACGATACATACACTACAAGAAAAAGGTCCATTTAAGACAAACATTCAGGGACAATTCAATAATTTATTCTCTAAAAGTATACTTATTAGGACGAGATTAAATTTTTATCCTTATTATTATATTTTTTTTTGAAGGTACAAAATTCGATCTCAAATATTTTCTTAACTGGTCCTAAATTTTAATTAGGAGCTTTGAGCGGGAAAAACTAACCCAAAATAAAATATTAAATTTTAATAATTTATTTTTCTTTCACTAAACTTAATAAACGCGCTAATTCCTTTTTACTTTAACTTTCTAAAAAAAAGTAACATTGCACCGTTTTCATACATACATCGCCATTTCCTCTCCTATAGCATATATGTACATACATGTCATTTTAATCATACAATAACTGGTCATAATTTTACCCTAGAGCTTCATCAATATACACATAAATTTTGTAGTGAGGTAGCAAATTTTCAATTTCTTGGTTTATTGCAACTAATAATTTGACCTAATCTCATCTTTATCTCTATAAAAAATTTGAGGTACAATTTCTCTTTTGTATAGTTGCTATTTTTTTCCAAAATTGTTTTAAATTAGTTTTCTTGCTTGGTTCTTCGAGATACTCTTATTCTTTCTACTTTATTCAATACGAATCTTTATTTTTTGTATTTCTACAACTTGGTAATTCAATATAAAAATTGGTAATTTATGGTTGGTAAGTTAGGTCTCTTTATCATCTACCTACCAGGAATAGCAATGGGGTGTAGCGGGTGCGGAGTGGGGCTGGTTTACTGCTACGTAGGACAGTCTCCAAGTGGGGCAGGGCTGGGTGAGGTACGATAGAGCTTTAGCTTTTTAAAACTATGGTGGTGCGATTATGGAATCGATGATATTGTTGGACGAAGGTTTGGGTCAGAAAAGTTGGGGTGCGACACAACCTTTACTTTTTTCGATTTAATTTTCTATGATGATGTTTGACTGGAGATAAAAAATTGAATGTTTTTTTTCTTTATTCCCTCATCCTTAATCCATGCATTGAGTAGTTTTTCCACTGTCCCTATACCATCCTACATTCTTTTTTATTCTTCCAAGACTTGGTTATTGTGGATTTATACTATTTCATTAGCAAGTCTGCCATAGTTTACCCAGAAAAACTGTTGAACAAAGTGAAACCTTTTTTTTATTCAACCATTAATTGTACTCTATTTGACTGATGGACAACAGAAGTTTAGAGGTGCACAATCTACACGTGAACAAATCACTCTCTTATATGTACATCAAGATATATAGACAACTTGAAAGAAATTTATGAATCCCTTGATTACTCAATTATTGTACTGAAATTGCTTAGTCGATTTTGACTTTATTAAATAGGATCAATCTTTAAAATGTCTTAGCCTAATGCTAGTTTCATAGACATTAACTAAAAGTAGCATAAAACCATCATAATACTAACTGGAAAGATCATGTATTGTTGGTGCTAACAATTATCACATGGAAAACCCATATAGTTGGAGCATTTTACATATTAGTTCATAATTGCTTTTTTTGGGGAGGGGGGGGAGGTAAGGTAGTATTTCATTCATAAATGAGGTCGAGATGGCCATATACAATATTTGTTCATAATTTCTTAAAGGGGGAACACTTTATTATTCATCCAAAAGACTATTGTTTCAAAACTATTTTAAAAATTAAAACCATTTACTAAATGTTTCTTCAATGTTCGATTGCACATAAGGTAAAATGTATTCTCGTAAATTTCTCAAAGAAAAAAGTTGAACCTTGTAAGAGTTAATGGGTGGTGACATGGGAATGATGATCAGGGTCAGATATAGGCAGCAAATATATGTTCTACAAGTTAGGAAACAAGGTTAAGGTATTGCTATAAGAAAGTGATCAATCAATCAACTGTGCCTCAATCCTAAACAAGTTATAGTCAGTTATATGCATGCTCTGCATCCATTCAATGTTGTCAGTCCATTTAAATTAACTAATAAGTAAGGTAAACAAACTAGAAGTTCTCCAATTTTATGCTTACCCAGATGATACTCAAGTCTCTAGAGTAAGAATAGAAGGAATCTAGATTAACACTAAACCAAATGTAAGTGTATCAGTTGATTTTGAAGCTAAAGAAAATATTTTGAAGAATACGGAAATCATATTTTGAAGATAAAAGTTGACGTCCTACTACAGGTTATCTCTTTGTGTAGATTAGACTTTGGAGTTAGTAAATGATGTCGAAACCTTGTACTTTATTTGTTCCTTGCATAGTTTGAATTGAACCCTATTCTGGTTTATTCTTTTAATTTACTGTTGCTGGTTTCATCAATATAACTTAAACGTGATTGTTTGGTAGCACCTATCATTTTTCCTTTTTTTTTAATTTGCTAAAGATTCCTCCAATGCCACACAGGTATTTATATCCTTATACAAGCACAGGTACTGAGTAACTCTGTCAATGGGATACTTCAATAGATAGAAAAAATATCAACAGTCTCTTTTTATGTATTTTCACATGGTTTCATCACATCGCAAAAAACACACCGTTCATACTAACATTATTTTTCTAACTCTATAAATTCTTATTCTTCTGAATTATCAAGTATCAATATTTTTTAAGAGCACTGGTATGAAAGCAACCAAGAGTTGGGATATCGAGTTTCGGATAAGATAGTACATTGTACAAAACTGTCATTACCTAGTTTCCTTTATGGAATTAATCGATGACATCTGCCACTACTGCTAAACTTAGATTCTAACTCTAGACAATTATAGAACAATATAAGCTAGGGTAAAAGAATAGAAGATGCTCTTTTGGTATTAAGAGAAAGAATTTTATGTTGATATCTTATCAGTAAGTTAAATACGATTTCCTAGCCACAAGAGAAAAAATCTATATGATGTTTTCTTTTGCATTGGTTATCTCACTCACTCTTCTAATTTTCCATTCCCTACACATTATTAATCCATAACTTCTTATGAACTTACCAATATTTGTTGGATAATATGCATGTTTTGTAATCTGTAGAAGATGTAAGTCTTATCTTAATAGAAGACATGTCAATAATTAACTAAATTTCATTTATCACAATGATAGTTCAACTATAGACAACCTTCCTTCATTTATGCAAATAGATTTATGAACTGAAAGCTAGATCTGTATATCACATAGTAGATAAGGAAATCTATGTAAGATAACTAATTGATTAATATATTGATAAAGATTTTACACTTAAACTTACTATATGGGTATGTTATTATTGTTGTTGTATTAAAGGTATACTCAAGGCATCCACCTATTTGCGAGTTGAACATGCAAAAGTATTGAAAATGAGATGCTAAAGTAGATGTTCGTTGAGATAACATCAAACGAACAACAATATCATAGTTTTTGTCGCGATGACTTTGTCCATATGTTGGGACTTTTAGTTAACGCATTAGATAATGCTTTTATGGAATTTCCATGATAAATTTCATTTTCCAAGGGAAATCAAATTCCTATTTTATTTTCTATTTTGTACAGATATTCCTTACATTTTCTTACTTATCCAATGATGGTTTTTCTCCCTTTCAATAAGTCTTCTTCTATACAAAAAATCATAGCATTGTCTTGACTTCTTCTGTGGGTGTCATTTGTTTCTACAACTTATCAATAAAAGGAAACCTTTTTGTAAAGTCACGCATTATATAGGTTATTAGTTTTAAGATAATTCTTCTATTGAGGTCCTTAATGATAACTTTATCAGGTAGGTTACTAGTGATGTTGATTTTGATAAGCATCCTTGTATATAATTTTTTATCATTTATTTTTTCTCAATTAAATATTTTACAAGGATATGGCACCTAGTAAGCAATGGATACAACTAATTAATCACTGGACTGCCAAATATACAAAAATGGGGTGAAAAAGTTTTTGAATTATACTTTTCAAAAAACAGGTGATGAACATGAAATACGACGTCCATGTAAAAAATGTTGCAATACTACTTTAGGAACTCGTACAATTATTGAGACACATTTAAAAGTACATGGAATAGTTCAAAATTATACTTTCTGGTTTCACCATAGAGAATGCTTGGGTGAACCGTTATCTGAATCCAAATATGAAGATAAATATGATTGATAAAGTGGAAGAATATGAGAGTGATGAAGTAGAAGAATTATTTAGAGATTTTTATCCTAATCTCAATGGTGGACCAACACACACTAATTGTGTTGAGGAGAATCCGAATATTGTAGCAAAACAATTTTACAAACTATTAGACAATTTTGAGTATACTTTGATTAAATTGCTTCACATCAAAAGTATGGGTCATTGTAGTAATGCATCATTTACAATGTTGTTGAAAATATTGAAAGAGGAGTTGTTGCGTGATGGTGTCGATTTTCCATACTTATATTATGAGGTAAAGAAAATAATTCAAGAACACGGACTTTCGTACAATAAAATAGACTCTTGCACTAATGATTGCATGTTATACTGGAAGGAAGGTAGCTCACTCAATTCTTGCAAAGTTTATTGTGAAACTATATAGAAAATAGATACCCATAGTGGAGAAACATGGGACAAAAAAGGTAAAAAGATAGCAAAAAAGAGTTTACGCTATTTTCCCTTGAAGCCTAGACTTAAGAGGTTGTTTATGTCTTCAAAGACATCTAATCTAATGACACGGCGTAAGGATAAAAAAGTTGATGATGGGATAATGAGACAATTAGCTGCTTCAATGGCATGGAAGTCACTTGATGAACATTATCCTTCATTTGCTGTCGAGCCCCATAATGTTATACCTAGACTTACTAGTGACGGGTTTCAGTAATTTCAAAATTCAAAAACCTTACATAGCATTTGGCATGTGGTTCTTATTCCTTAAAATTTACCACCTTGGTTGTGTCTGAAATAAGAAAATTTTATTTTGTCAATGCTTATTCCTAGTGCAAATGGTCCAGGAGATGCAATTGATATATATCTTCAACCTTTGATATAAGAATTTAATGAGTTATGGGAAATAGGTTTTGTAACGTATGATGCACCAACTAAATGAAATTTATGTTGCATGCATCTTTGTTATGGACCATCAATAACTTTCTCGCATATGAAAATTTATCTAGATGGATTACCAAAGCAAAATTGGTATGTTTATGTTTCAAAAAAGACACTTCCTTAATTGGATTGGCTAACAATAAGAAGCAGTGTTTTATGGGTCATTGGTGTTACCTTTCTCTTAGTGACATATAGAGATATGAGAAGCGGTCCTTTGATGGTACAGAAGAGAAAAGGCCAGCACAAAAAATTCATTCTGATACAGACATACTTAATCAAGTACAAGATCTTAAAGGGCAACAATTACAAGAGATATAAAGAAAAGGAAGAAGATATCACATAAAGTTCGAAAAAATAACTGGAAAAAGAAAAGTATCTTTTAAAAAAAATCCATATTAGGAGTATCTTTTATTACGACATAATTTGGATGTTATGCATATTGAAAAAAAATATATGTGAGGCTTTATGGGGACATTTATGAATGTCAAAGGAAAGACCAAGGATACAATTAACACTCAATTAAATTTGCAATAGATAAACATTAGATCGGAATTACACCTCATCCAAAAGGGGGAGAATGTTGAAGTTCCAACTGCATGCTACACATTACCTCATGGAGATAAGCACAATTTTTGTATTTTCTAAAAAAATCTGAAAGTGCCTGATGGTTTTTCATCCAATATTTCTCAATGTGTGAACATAAAAGATCACAAGATATCTGGGTTGAAAAGTCATGATTGTCATGTTTTTCTACAACATCTGCTCCCTCTTGCACTTTGTGGTATGTTGTCCAAAGAAGTGTGTGAACCACTTAATGGGTTATCTCATTTCTTAGGGTGCTTGCATACAAAGAGTTGAGAACTAATGATTTAGAACATATTGAAGTGCAAATTCCCATCACACTTTGTAAGTTAGAAAAGGTCTATCCTCTTTCATTTTTGATGTCATGGTGCACTTGCCTATTTATTTAGCTACTAAAGCTAATATTATTGAACCTATTCATTATAGGTGGATATATCCTATGGAATGATGGTTGTATTTTTTGAAATCTCTCATTGGTAACAGGGCATGCCTTGAAGGTTCTATTGCAGAGGGCAATATTGCAATAAGTGTATGGCCTTGTGTACAAGGTATTTTCATAGAATTGACACAAAATTTAACCGACCTAAATGAAATGATGATGGGGGTTTAAAAGAATCTGATGGAGGCTTATCTATATTTTATCAATCTGGAAAAACTTTGAGAACTAAAGATCCATATGAGATTAAGGCCGATGAATTAGAACAAGCACATATATACATATTGAAGAATTATAATGAAGTCTTACCGTATCTCAAGTATGGTAAGAACTCATGTAGTCTTATTTTTATTATTTCCTTTAGGGTAATTTCCTTTCTATATGAGATTTATGATTTACTTTAATTTGTAGAGAATTTGCACAAACACATAAGGATACTATTCGACACTTATCTGATGTAGAATGGAACCAACAATTTATTAAATGGTTAAAACATACGGTGAGTAATACATAACCATCAAATTTAATATTTTAATATTAACTACTCATTCTAAATTATTCAGTGCAATCTTATTCATAGGTTGCACAATTGCATAGAGGAGATGATAGTCAGATCACAGAAGATCTGCTTTCACTTTCACGTGGTCCTACAAAATATTTGACACATTGCAGTGGTTATATTATTAATGGATATAGATTTCATGTAGAAGATTATGATAAAAATTTAAGAACTTAGAATTGTGGTAATGTTATAGTTGGCAATAATAGTACTCCTAGTGAGAACGTTCATTACTATAGAGTTTTAACAAAGGTTATTGAGTTGTAATTTGTACCGAACAGAAGAGTGATCTTATTTCGATGTAATTATTTTGATGTGTATGATGAAATAAAGGGAGTCAAAAAAGATGAGTATGACTTCGTGAGTGTTAATTTAGGTAGATTTTTGAAAAAAAATGAGTCATTTGTTTTAGCGGACCAAGCATACTTTTATGTTAATGATAATTCTAACAAAGGTTGGAAAGTAGTGAGGAAGACTCAACCTCATGATCCTATGAGTCATTGGAGAAATTGGATGATGATATTGAAATGGATAATAATATTATAGAGTTAGGAAGTTTGCTACAAAAAAAACAAAAAAGAACTAATGAGGTAATATTTTTGTTATCTTAAATAATAATTATATTTTAGACATTCTAATGACATGCATGATGAATTCTTGTATTACTATATTGTCCCACTATTTTTTCTCATATTCTTATTTCCACTTTTAGTTGTTTTACAAGTTCAAGAAGAAACAATTGAATATTGAAAGTGAGATTGGATCAACTGGAAAAAGTACAATGTATACATTTACCACGCCTGGTGTTATAGGAAAAAGACGAGGAAGAGGGCTTAGATATTTAGCTGAAAAAGATAATATGTCAACTAAGAGTTTATTTGCTCAATCCAGTAATGTTGTCAAGCAATACATCCAAGATATTAAAAGAAGTAAGATATTTTATTTACCGATTGAATAAGGTTTATATTGATATTCTAGGCTGTGGACTAAAGCTGTCTTCAATGATCACATACGTGGTAAAGTTATGTGCCATATATTTCCATGAATTTAAATGATAAAGTATCGAATATGATTTGTTTTTCTAGTTCAATAGGGATGGGTCGAGGATAAGATATTAAATAGTCCACCATGTCTATTAGTTAAGGAATGGAAACCATTGGTAAGAAATACATTCAAGAATTTGAAACAAGTATTTGTTCAAATATCTTGTGTTTTTCCAAATCTACTATGTATTTGATGAACTTTAATGATATGTTTAGTGCTTTTAGGTGCTATAGGAAAGGGACTAGACCAAAGACCTTGATCCGGTAGCTCCTTTTAAATAAGAGCACCCTCTATGCTAACCAACCAACATGTGTGAACACTTCTAAAATCAAAAGTTCAAGTTCTACCATGCCTTCTAGTCAAGAAATACAAAGAATTGATAAAGATTACTTGATTTTTGAGAAAGAAGATATGCAAGCCAATATTTCATTACCTCCATCTGTTGATCAAGTCATGCAACACTCTCAAAATGTTGAAAAAGTTATATTTTGAATTCATATGTTATTAATTTATTGAAGTAAATTTGATTGTTGTAGTTTTTATATGGGAGAAAAGGGGTCCACTGGAGTTCGTCTCCAAATAATAAAAATTTTCACGCTTGTGGGGGGGCGGGCGGGGGGGAGGGGGAAGAGGCAAGCAAATAGCTTAGTTCTGTAGAATTGATAGTAGGATTGATAGATCTATGGGAAAGGCGGAGTGGATGCTTTAATATGGTCACTTAGTACTTGATATAAACTTCACTTTATACTTGATCACCCAAATACTTCATTGCTTGATGTTTTTTCTTTGGGCAAAACTTAGTTCTAGTGATCTATTTTTTGGTAAAATTTTCTTAATTATAAAGTTGAAAATGACCTAAAATATTAGGTGATATGAATACAATATTAATTTTGCATGAGTGAATTAAAGTGAATTGGATTTTTTCTTCTACAATATGGTTTGAATCAACTTGTTTTACTTTTAATAGAAATATGCTGATAACTTCTCTATACCCTAACTTTTTCTCTTCTCCCTCGATAAAGTTGTCAACTATAAGTTTGCTATATATTGTAGATGCCTAAGTTTTGTGCATTTGTAGTAGATAATTTATTACTATTAAGTTTTCTAAACTTTCATATGTCTTTATTTTTATACTAATGTACAAGTAGGGGTACCATAGAATCCACATTTGACTAAAATGGAACCAGTGGCATTAGTTGGATGTTTTGCACTATATGTAACCATCTTATCTTGTTCTTTGAAAAGAAAGTGAAATCTGATCGAGGTTATCATGAGGAATTCCTACTAATGAAGAGGAACTCAGTTCCTTACATATTTAAGATCTTTTGAGTACTAACTACTTGGTCTGTTAGAAATATACAAGTGACTCCCGAACCTTGGTTTACTTGATTGTTGATCTGGTTATGAGTATCTGACTAACACTTAGTGAGTTTGCTTCGATTACTTCTTTGGTTTTTTGATTTACATTGCCTTTTCCTTGGATTTTGTCATTGATGCTAATGGATACTGAAGGTACTTTAAAAATTGTTTATTTTCACTTTCATACTATTCTATTATGAATGATATAGTTAATGAACCTAAAAAAATGATTTGGATACATATGATGAAAGCCCGGGAAACAACCTTTAGTAGAAATGCAAGGTAAGGTTATCCGCTTTAAGTCACTATCATCTTTGCCAGTAGAACTTAGTTTTTAATTGAGATAGTTCTCCTACCATTACACTAAAAAATAGTTATACCACAACACATGGAAATCTATTCATAAAATATTTTAAACGACATTGACACTTTCTCTAATGCTTTTGAATACTAATATACCAAAGCCGAACATATATCAAGTGAATATTAGCCTTTTATTGTCTACAACTTGTTTAGTGAGGAAATTGACATGACATCTATGATATAAATAATAATCAAGTACAATAACAAGTAATAGAAAGAGGAGGTACACCAATACTACTGATACGCATGGGCATGGCAACTAATAAATGAAAAAGAAAAAAAATAAAAGTGAACCATCTTAAGCATACAATTAGCTTTTTAGTATAGAACCCAATACAACACAGCCCAAACATCTCTCAACAACAAATCCCTACAGCACTTCTATAGATAACTACCTTCTGTTAAACACAACAAGTTAAAAGCATGATGAAATAAAGCAATCTAAAAGACACAAGTAAGCATGTAAGACATAAATTAAGGATGGAAGCAAAACTTAAAGTAAGCACATACTTCCATAGCTATCATATTATAACAGTAGTATCTTAGAATGAGAACATCTAACCAAGAAGGTTCAATTGAACTCTTAAAAAAAGATACAAGATTATTGGTCTAAGGTCTAGTTTAGTTACTTAAAGGCAGCTCCATCGAAGAAACAATCTATATTAATTTCGCAAAAAAGCATAAGTTTCCTTGGTACTCTATCTCTTCAAATACAAATTGCATAACAATTTGGATATTCACCCTTCTCCTCATGCTTAATGTCATTGTCATTATTTACTGAGATTTCTTTCTCATTCCTTGGTACACTAGCTCTTATTTTTCCAAAAGCTTATGTTTTCTTCCTATACTACACATGAGAATCATAAAAACTACTATATTAATAAATAATAGTCTTACCAGAGAATCAATTGTACAATGTAAATGTCAAACAGTTGTGTTTATTTAATCAAATCAACTTCTTCGGCAGTGGCTATCTTTGATGTTTTAAAGCATTACTATATGTATTTGATGAACTTTTATGATATGTTTTTTGGTTCTTGGTGCTATAGGAAAGGGACTAAACCAAAGATGCAGATCTTTGAGCTTCCTTTTAGGTATTTCTGAAAAAAAGTAGAATCTTTTGGCAAGAGCACCTTGAATACTAACTAACATGTGGAAACTCCATCTAAAATTACAAGTTCAAGTTCTACCATGCTTTCTAGTCAAGTAATGTGAAGAATGGATAAAAATCCTTGGTTCTTTAGAAAAGAATGTCCAAGCCAATATTTCATTGCCTTCATCTGTTGATCAAGTCATGTAATACTCTCAAAATATTGAAAAAGGTAAATTTTGAATTAATATGTTATTAATTTGTTGGACTAAATTTGATTGTTGTAGTTTTTACCAAATTATACAACTGTAGGTTCATATAATTATGGAAAGGTAAAAAGATTTTGAGGTAGCAATAAGTGCAAATAGGTTGCTTCACTTGAAATTGAAGAAAAGGTGAAATTAACCTTCTACAATAATTGAACGATTGGAAAAAATAGCGAATTATTTTCGAGGCATTTGGAAAAAAATTTTCATGATCATAATATATGTCCGCTGAGAGTATCATCATGGAGTGATATTAACCTAGAAAAATTGAATTAGATGTGGGCAGTTGTTGAGGTAAATAACATATCTACATCTGATTTAGATTCTTTTTTAATATAAAATCTTTGCTTATTCTTATAAAATCTGAGCTCATCATATTATTCATTCTGGTCCTTTCTTGGTAAAAATGTTTGATAGTATTTGTAATGCATTAACTTATCCCATATTTTGATTATTGTAGGACAAATTTGAGGGTGTTGAACTGAGTGATCATGGTGAACATATTTTGAGATGGATAAATGAGTTATGGAATAAATGGACAGGATACTTATGTGGAAATTATGTAAAGAATAAGTCACTTTAACAACTTTTTAAGAATAAGCCAACTGAATAGACAAGAAAGAATGGGAGTGGTTGGTTAAAGAACAATTTTGTTCTGAAGCTTTTCAGGTATGCAAATAGTTTCTTATCTGAAATCTAGCAAGAAAGCAAGGGGAAATAGGCGACTCCATTGTTTTGAGATGGATTTGATTGTGTGGATTTATGCACCTCCCTTTTGTTTTATAATTTTTATTTTGATTATTAAAAGTTAGCTTATTGTTTTACAAATACAGGAGAGAAGCCAAAGGAATGCAGGAAATTGAGCTAAGTGGATGATACTTCATCACATGGGTAGTAAGCCTATTTGAGATTTTATTTTTAAAAAGGCATTATCATAAATTTATTTTTATAAAAATATATTACATGTTTGTATTTAATGTAAAAGGGGGTGGTGGCAATCCACCAGATGTGGGGACTATTTTCTATGAGAGTCAAAAGAAAAATAACAAGCTCGTTAAACCTGAAGCAATTCAAAAACATGTGTATTTGGTAAATTTAATATGTATATTAATTACTTGAAATTATATGGAATAATGTTAGAACATATTTCTTTCTATATTTTCCAGGATCAAATAGAAGAAATATTGAATGCAGAACCATTTTTATCTAGCATAGAGATTGTTGAAAAGTGTTTTAGACCTCAAAATCATAGCCATGTTGTTGCCTTTGGGGGTGGAGTGAAGGAGAAAGACTTACAAAGTGGTACTTTCTCTAAGGCTAAATTATTGTCCATGTTACGTTCTACTCGAGAGGAAAACAAATACTTGAATGAGGAAAACAAATCCTTGCATGATCGTTTATCTACCTTAAAAGATGAGATAAAAGAAATAAGGAAAATGAAAGAATTC
This sequence comes from Capsicum annuum, assembly GCF_002878395.1. NCBI lineage: Eukaryota > Viridiplantae > Streptophyta > Magnoliopsida > Solanales > Solanaceae > Capsicum > Capsicum annuum. The sequence goes on from NC_061116.1 coordinate 154,901,700, forward strand.
TTTGCTGCTCAACAACCAAGAGTCCGGGCTGCAACATTGCCAGTTTCAACTGAATGACCACTGCCTTATGCTCTCCAACTTAGTAACCATATACCTTTTACTCCTCTCTGCATCTTAATTTTTTTGGATTGAAATATTTTAAATGCATGAATTATAGCAAGTGGTAGGCGTCTGCAGCAAGGAATACTTTTTGAAAAATACGGTTGTGATAGTGTGTAAAAAGTCCGTAAAGAAAATAATGCTCTTCTTTATTTGATTTAACGGATAGGGAATATTTCAAAGAAAATAACTCATGGAGGATAAAGGTTATTGCTTATTTAATATAGGTGTAGTGTGGTAATAATTGTGTTATCTTATAGTATATAATTTTAACTTTTGGATGATGAATGTTCTTGTTTAATTGATGTAGGTCTAGTGTGGCGTAATGGATTCTTGATTTATGTGGTTTGATAAGTCAGTTAATACTCTCAATAAAAGCAAAAATATTGAATTTTTCTCTTACTTTTAAGTTACAATGACAACATAGATGGTGTAATCCACAATGGGGTCTGGGGAAGGTAAGATTTATGCAGACCTTACAACTACCTTTTGTGAGGTAGATAGGTTGTACTGATAGAAGGAAATACCACTGTGGGATAAAGAAGCTTAAGTTGATTACATTAATCCATAAAAGGAAATATTTTTTGTTTTTAGTAAAATGCTAACTATCTTAGATTAATTTGTGCCCGATTCAACAATATTTTTATTGCCTTTAACCTCTTAATGCTACTGCTTCAATCATGTCAAGGTGAATATTCTGGAGGTAAGGTTTTGAAAAGTTTGCTTCGATTAATGTGGATTTCTTTTATCATGGTGAATCCATATTTATAAGGAAAGAGCTAGGCAACATATGTTGAAGGTATTAGGTAATAGATTGTAGTCAAAAGCTTGATAAAAAATGATGTCAATAAATGCTATAGTATCACAAGAATGGGATGTAAGAAGTATATTACTGCAAAATCTTCAACAAAAGTGAGGAATCTATATACATGAAAAAACAAAAAACTACTTTGAATGACACATACGTTTAGGTTTATCTAATATACGCACTTGTAATTTTTAATGTCAGGGAAAACAGGTTGGTTTGCTTACCTTACCTTACCGATTTTATTTCTATGACTATTGTTTTTTTTGTATTGCAGTAGATTAGATGTATCCCATTAAAGTGTATACTCTTGAACTCCTTCTCCTGTTAACTGCTGAAGTATTTGATTATGCTTCGTATGAAGATATAATGTACATATTGGGAGATACTTGTTACTTCATTTCTGCACTTAAGTGTTTAAAAATTGAATTTAATACTTTGATATATTCACTTACTTGATTTATGTCGAGAATATGAGGTGAAGCTATGTACTAAATTTCTGCTTTACTATTACAGGAGTTACTTAATTTAGGTGAAACAATAGGAACTGAAATTCGAGGACTTGATCATTTTTAGGCCTATTTTTAGCTAAGTGTGCTGACCTATGTGATTAGCATGCTTTTCAGGTACTAATGAGGAAGATTTCAGCACTTTGGGGACCTGTGGACAGCAAAGGAAAACTTCACATAAAAAGGAAAGCAGCTCTTGGACTGAATGTGATGCATGGGAACTTTTTCCCGAGCAAACTCAATATTTTTAAATAGTTAAGGATGCAGTAGCAATTTATTAGAGAAGGATGTTATTAAAAGCATGATTGCTGAATTTTTAATTAATTATTCATATTCTGTATTATTTTGAAAACCAGAGAAAGCGGCTTAGATTGAGGACAGAGAGAGAGAAACGTGTTTCTCTCTTAATTTCGCTAGTCACCTTTATCACCAAGATCGTTCTAAGTTTTGGTATGATGAATATCTCTATGTTGATTTCTGTTTTATTCATGAGTAGCTAAGTTTATCTGTTAGGGTTATGGAAACCTTGTAGTATACTCTCTATTGCTATGGGTTTTGGAATTTATGATGTGTTAATCCACTTATATCATTACTCTCTTTATTTTGATTGAATTCTCATGGTTGCAAACATAGGGAATGTGCCATTATAGCAATAACTTGTTTGATAGAAAAGTTACTATTTGAAAAAGAGAGTGTGACGAGAAAATAGGGTTTCCAACCACTATTTTACACGTTAATGCCCTAGCAGGATTAACTTCTTGGAGAGTTCGTACAATTTGTTGCACACTTTGGATTCGAAAGAACTAAGGTGAATAAATCCTTAATTGTTGAGAAACATTTGGATTTAGAATTAGAATACGTCTCTCTATAAGTGTATGCAAGTATAAAATCCGTACTACCCATAGTTAATTGAGAAGTAGAAGCTACAAGGTGGACATAACCCTAACTTGTCATTCTCTGTGATCAAATATAATTACATATATCATCTCATCATTAAACTTATAATATCATTGTGTACTTAAACCAAACCCCCCTTTATCTTGGAACCTTCGACCAACAGTCTAATAATAATCGCAATACTTAGTGATCATAGTATTCCCTGTGGGATTCAACACCCAACCCAGTTGGGTTCTATATTTGACAGCGACCGCTTACACTTTCTAACTAGAGTTGTAATTTGGGCGTATCAGATAACTATGTTTTTTGTGAAACAAATATTGAAACTAAAATGATGGGATGTTAAGTAAGTTTTCTGGTCTCTAATTATATCATGTTTTTCTATCAAGATTCTTGATAGCAATTTGATATTTGTTTAATGAAATTTATTATTTTGTGAGATTAGGCTCATTTGTGGTCAATTAAAGACTAGAAATATTGCTTGTCTTTAAATGTTTATTTAGGAAGAGATGTTGCAAGTCTTTAATGGTTGACTGACAATTAGAATATGGCTCATCTTTAAAGGTTGATCTAGGACCAAGATGCTGCTCGTCCTTAAATGTTGATTTACGAAAAAAATTTTGTTCGTTGTTAAAGGATAAATATGACCACGTAGTTAGTCTATTTGGGATGAGAAATACCATCGTAAAAGGATAATTATGATGAGGTAGTTAGCCTATTTGTGACAAGATATACCATTGCTAAAAGATAATAGTTATGACCATTTAGTTAGTCTATTCTGGACGATAAATACTATCGAAAAAAATATAATTACAATGAGGTTGTTAGTCTATTTAAGAAAAGATATACCATCACTAAAAGATAACTATGATGAGGTATTTAGTCTATTTGGGATGAGATTGTTCGTCATAGAAAAATAATTAAGACCGGGTAGTTAGTTGATTGGTCAAAGATATACCGTCGCTAAAACGCAATTATGACCAGATTTTTTTCCACCGCAAAAGGGTTTTAAAGATTGGTTTATTGGCCTCGTCGCTAATGAAATTTAGCGGTGAAGCCTGTTAGGATTAGGCGTGACCACATTTTGTTGGTCCTAAAAGATAATTGGGAAAAGATTTGGACTTTCTGGGACCATATTTCCCTTCCTTATAGGCTTTTTTTCCTATAGTATTATGAATAGTGCATAAATCGAGATAATAATGATAACATAATGTAAAGAATCAAGCACAAGCAAACATAACTACAAAATTGACTCCCATATGTCAATTGGTGCAGAAAAGTAAAGAACTCATCACTGCCTTCCATATGACTGTAGAGTATACTAAAGAAAGATAGTCAAAATCATTTACAACTAGACATTTCATCATTCATCATTATGTCATTACCTAGTAATTCGTCAACCTTATTCCATTGTTCAGAAATATCAATTAGACACCAATTGTCCGCTAAGCACCATTCATTAACTACTCATTAATCACAAATTATATATCACTTTATCATTTCATCATGTCATAGTAAGTACCTAGTCTAGAACTGTTAATGTATATATAGTGAATACCCAAAATTGAATCGGTCATACTATAAGTAATACCCGAAATTGAACTTGTCATAATATAAGCAATACCCAGAATTGAATTGGTCATAAAATAATCAATACCCAGAGTTGAACTATCCATAATATAACATATAATCATCATCATAGGTCATATCATCAATAGCATTACCAATTGCATGATCAATAGGTTTCAATCCTCATATTTACCCATATAACTATCAAGTAACAAGATTCATCACCATTACCTCAATACACATTCCCACGATCCAGAACAGTGTGAAATTTTACCAATTCTAACATGTGTCATCGCCTAAAATGGGTTAAGAGTCCACTTCTAATCCTCAAATTCTTTTTTTAGAAAAATTTCTACACAAACTAGGATAAAGGTATCTAAATCCACATTTAGATGTCGAAAAAGGCTTTAATTAGCCCTAATATAGGAAATTTAACTAAAACATGAACAATTAGGTCAATTAATCCTAATTATAGTAGTATAACACATTCTATATATAACCATAAGAAATAGAGTCGAATTCACCTAAAGCACAAGGGTACAAGCTAAGTATTTAAATCTTCTGGTATCCATATAGCCTAAACATCTCAACTAATCCCAAGTGATACATTCCATACACCAACACATAAAACCCAACCCAAATCCTTAACAATATCACAAATATATTATAAGGTACATCAATATAAAAGGACTTAAACCTAGCCTACCTCAACGCCGAAGAAAGCTCAATGGAATGCTAAATCTTTGCCTTTCCCTTCCAAGAAGCCTCCTCAAGATTTCAAGATATAAAACACATTCTACTTATCATTATGAGAATGTCACTACCCATATTGCACCATTATGCTTTGGGTCCAAAAATTACCTCAAAAATCTTATTGGGCCCCATTTGTGAATATCACATTTTTGAAACCAACCCAACATAATATAAAGCTCATGGAATCATTACCCTCATAAATGGGTGAAAGAAAAGCTAATTTGGGGATAAAATCAATACTTAGAGGTTTTATATTTTTGTGCAATTAATAAAGAAATTAAACCATGATTCGAAAGGATTCTTACCTTAAATCTGTAGGAGAATCAAGAAATAGATGTAAATCTAGCCTCCCAAATACCCACAAGCTTCAAATTTATGATAACATAGTATATTAGGTCTTATCTCTTAAGAGAGAAGATGGAAAATGCCCAACATCATGGAAAAAGGCACAATTTAAACCAAGTCTAAGGCCTCAGTAGTCTTTACCGTGATCGATAGGGTGAAATCGCCTACACACCAATGGTTGGGGTTATCAAAATTGCAAGAGGCCTTTTGCGATGTCACTAACTCCTTTGCATGAGTATTTGCAATAGCGACCATGGCTGGCGATCGCTCGCTCACCAGATAGCAGCTGTACTCTTGCGAATTTTCCTAGTTTCCATTATCCCCTTAGGATTCATTCAGAATACCCTATACATAAACAAACTATGTAAAAACAACAAATTTAATATTTCAAATGTGATGGAGCACTCGTATTTTCCATCTGAGGTTATTTCAACCAAATATGGGTCCCACAACCCAATATCTAATTTCTTTCACTTTCGACTAATAGGTCAAAATGAGCTTGGGTGCATTGGGTCCCAAACCAAAGGTCTACCTAGCCTAAAATTAATACTCCAAAGATGATGGTGTATTCATACTTTACATACAAGATTGTTTGACTGAATGTATTGCCTGGTAGCTATTTGGAACTAACGAAGACTTCTAAATAGGGAATTGGCTCTAAAACCCAAACTAATTGAGCATTGGTCAAAATCTCAGTCCCAGCAAGTCATGAATAACTTGGGACAACTATTGAAAAAATTTAATGAAAAAAATAAGTGGAAATATGGAAAATGACCTAAAGGGTCATTACAAAATATGGGTAACTTTTGTGGTGCAGGCACATGTTTGACGATAGTTACAACACTTGTATAATCTCCTTTATTGAGTGATACACATTGAGCTTACAAACTTGGTGGAGTTAATTGTTGAGGCTAGGATGTTTTGAAGTAGTGTTCATGAGTTTCAATTGTAACAAGGTATCTTGGAACTTGCTATTCATGTAGTTGTTATAGTTCTAACTTGAGTATATTATTTGTTGGAGTTACATAAAGTCTTCCTTGATGATATGTGATGTAAAATATTTATTCGTGGATGAACAAGGCTTTAAATATGGGGTGATGATTATCGGCGTATTTATACTCCTTAGTGTCATTATCTATACATGTTTAACTTTTTTTTGAGGACTTTTTGGTGACTTTAATGGGTTATTAAGTGTGTAATTGTGTATTTATGTGTGTAATAAAATTTTTATAGTGTTTAAATTTAAATTTAAAAAACTTAAGAATAAAAAATATTAAATTGAGTTAGACGAGGAAACTAGTTGCGGTAGCTTGAGAAATTCTTGATTCAATTGTATTTCATTGAGCTATATTGTGTTGTATGAATGTTGTTTGATGTTGTAGGATACCATTGGAAGTTTATATGAAGAAAAATTAATCCTTAAAAACAATTCCAAATACGTGGTAAAATAAGTAGCCAACACATGATGAAATTGGAGCCAAAATAAGCAACATCAGCCACCTTGGGCTACCCCTTGCGCCACACACCTCATGGAAGCCTGGCGGGGTGAAAATTGAACCCTATAATGAAAAATAACTTGTTTTGACTCGCCTTGGTTGTTCTCTGCAACATCAATGCGAGTTTGAGGCATCAAAGGGTGGGCAGCCCCCGAGACGTCCAAAACTTTTTTTTAAGCCTCCTAAGTGAGGGGCACTGATGTAAATTGATATAATTAGTGTTGGGAAACTCAATGAAGACCTAAAACAATATAAAATAAGAAATTTTTAAAAATATTAACACAACATTTTTTATCAATATAAGAATTGGAGAGAAGACAAGCAAGCAAGGGGTTCAAACTCGGGTTCTTGGTTCTCAAAGTTTACTTTCTTATAGTTTTGTATTATGAACACATTTTTGGTGATTATTAGTAAGACTATGAGTGGAGAAATATCCTCATTATATTTTTAAGTATGAAAATGATTTTTTAATTATGGTTTCAAGTTGGTTTATATGTTTATCGAGTATATGATTGTTCTTATGTTTTTGCTATAATATTCTAAAGCGTCATGAACTTTAGGATAAATATAAGTCCTAAAATGAATTGAAAATATAAGTTAGGGGATGGAATAAAGAATGTAAATAGTGTGGGAGATGTCTTTAATCATTATAATCTAATTTTTAAAGGATTATTTTTGTTCAGGATATAGTTATACCTAGATATCCCGTTCGTTAACAAAATGGGAATATAGTTTAGTGCACCCAAGTTAAAGAGTCGTGTACCTGCTAATTGATGTAGTTCTGAGATTAATTTGAGTAGTTGATTTAGAGGATGACCATTCCTAAGTTATATTATCAACTTGATAGATCAATAATCACAATAAACACCAGCACTGACTAGAAATCATAGTTATACATAAACATGTAGTAGATGCCTCAACCTTGGAAGTTCTTCTTATATTGTTTACCATCCAAAGTTTCTGCTATTTTTATTTCTTGTAACTTAGTCATAATTATAAAACTTAAAATCTCAATTAGTTATCGTCTCACTTATTTAATCTCACAAGTAATGCTTGAACTGGAAAGTTATTAATCACCAAGTTCCTGTAGGATCAATACTTGGCTTTCAAAGGCCACTTTAATACTTGGGTGACCATATACACTTGTGTGTACGCTTGGATACAACATCCCTAGGTGAATAATATGATCTGAGGTACTGTGAGGACTATACATCCCATATGGATAGATTTAAGGGTTGGGTACTTTCTAGACTTAATGAATTTAAGCCACAGATATAATAGATATTCGAGCTGAGGTAGCAAAGTCAGAGTCTTGGCTGATAGAGTTGATATGGCACCATCACCACTACTAACTCCTATGCCTTCTTTGGAATAACTCGTGGTGGATGTCGAATCCTTAGTTATCAACTTCTAAACTCCTGCTAAGATACTAAGGATAATATTGTTGAGGTGTTGAGAGATGATTTGGATCCTTAAAAAAGGCAGTGATTTTGAGCCAGGACAGGCAGCAATATGATAGAAAAACACAAGAATAAGAAAACGAGAAGAAGAAAGGATAAGGTAATGGGTGAGACCTTTAGGACAACTATTTTGGATGGTGAGATACCACCTACCACAGAAGTGAGTGCGACTATTGGTGGGGGTATGAATAGTGCCCCCAAGATTAAGACTTTGAGTGCTCTGGACACCAGCAGGGCTAATGTGAGTTTAAGAGACACAATCCTAGTAGAGTCCACTATTAACATGGAATAACCCTCAAACGACTAAAAACAGTCCACAAAACACAAGATATTAACTAGAGCGAACTATTCAAGAAACAAGACTCAAATGGCTACAAGATAAAAAATAAACTAAGAAAAAAATGGATAAATAACTTGACATAAAGAATACATAGATACTAGGAATTAAAGTGTTCCAAACTTAATAACCCCTAAATATCATGTAAACTAACACCAAGTTCTTACGTTGAACCCAAGGGGGACTTGGTTCACCTCAAGGACTCAAGTTTTTGTTCAAATGAACAACACAAGTGAAACCCTCACTTGTGGAATGCTAGTTTTAGTGGTATACTCTCCAAGAGAGAGCAATAATATTTCAAAATATTACAATCTCAAAAATAATTTAACTAAGCAAATAAGACTAAGGAGATCCTACTTATAGTCTACAACAAAAGAGATGAGAAATGACCCCATTACCCTTATTGAAGGGGAAGGTTTAGAGAGTACAATGGGGTTGCCTTTGAGTGTTTTATGAAACTTAAGGCATTTCTTCAAACTTCAATACATACATCCCCTTGGTCAGACTCAAGACATGCTCAAACACATCCATATTATTGAACATGACTTGAAGGCTTTGTAGTTCTCGAGCTTGGCTCCAAGTAAATAGTCTTGAGCCCTTGATTCCCGTATCATCCTCTACCTATTGAAATGAGTTTTACTTTAAAATCATGGCTTCATTAACTTCAATTGTGTCAATAGGTGAAAGGTCACATACATTGAAAGTGTTATGTACTTGGTATTCTAGAGGGAGGTCTATCTTGTATGCATTATAATTGATCATTTCTAGCACTTGACAAAGACTATCACCTCTTGGAATCAACTTGCCATTCCTTTGGGTTGGAAATTGATCTTTCCTAAGTGTACCAACACCAAATCTCTGTTCCAACATAAATCATCCTCTCCCTTTGTTGGCTCTCATAGCAACTTCTTGGTTCATTTTCTAAAGACTTAGCCGTACCTTTTCTTATAACTTCTTTATGGCATTGGACCTTTTGCTACAATAAAAGATCAACACAAGATCTCTAGACAAAAGGGTTAAATCCAAAGGGATAAGGGGGTTTTGGACATATACATATTCAAAAGGAGTCATATCCGTACTTGAATCGATAACACGATTGTAAGAAAACTCAACAAAGGATAGGTGATCCTCCCAAGAATTCATTTTACCTTTAACCATGGATCGTAGAATAGAACACAAAGTCCTATTTACTAATTCCGTTTGTCCATTAGTTTGTGGGTGGACAGAGGAAGAGAATAACAACTTCGTACCAAGCCTACCCCATATCGACTTCCAAAAGTGACTAAGGAACTTGGAGTCTTTATTACTAAAAATGGTACTCACAATTCCATGTAGCTTGACAATATATTCAACAAACAATGAAGATATACTAGAAGCGTCCTTACCTTTAGAGCATGGAGTAAAATATACCATTTTGGAGAAATGGTTAACCACCATAAATATGCTATGCCTACCTTTTTTTTGTACTTGGAAACCCCAATTTAAAGTACATAGATATGTCAAGCCAAGGACGTAATGGGGTAGGAAGTAGGGTATACAATACTTGAGGGAGGAGGAAGGATTTGGCACTCCTACAATCCATAAATTGGTCACACACCTTAGTAACATCTTTGCGCATCTTTGGTAAATTAAATTGTTCCTCTAAAATTTTATGGCGCTTCTCTACCACAAAGTGACCCATTAGACCACCATGTGCCTCTCTTCCAAACAATTCTCACCACGAACTAGAGGGCACACATAACCGTCTTTCTTTATACAAAAAGCCATCAAACTTGGAATAGGATGGGGAATCCCTATCCATGAGCCACCTATCCTTATCCAACTCTTCACATTCCCTAAATATGGGAGCAAAGTGAGGGTCCTTGAGATACAATGACTTGACGATTTCAAATCCCATCAACTTGGATGACAAGGTAGAAACATGTACATATTTCCTAGGCAATGCGTCGACAACTACATTCTCCTTACCCTTTTTGTATTAAATCACATAGGGGAAGGTTGCTAGGAATTCAATTCACTTAGCATACTGCTTTTTCAACTTGTCTTGGGATCGAAGATGTGTCAAAAATTCATGGTTTTTTCAGATCACAAACTCTTTGGGCCGTAAATAGTGTTGCTAAGTAGCCAAAACTCTAATCAAGGCGTACAACTTTAGATCATAAGTGGAATAATTCAGAGTCACGCCCTTTAGATTTTCACTAAAGTAGACATTTTGTTTAAGGTCTTGCATCAAAATAGCCCCTATACCTACTTTTCTAGCATCATATTCAACTTCAAACATTTTCTCAAAGTTTGGTAATTGTAACAATGGGGAAAAAATGAGTATAAATTTCAATGCATAAAATGCCTTAGCTTGTTCATCACCCTACTTAAATGGCCGGTCTTTTCGAATGACTTCGGTTAAGGGGGCGGCAATGGTGCTAAGCCCTTTGACAAACTGCTAGCCAATCCATAGAAGCTTCGAACTTCACCAATGGATTGTGGAGTTGGACAATTTTTAATAGTGTATATCTTGGATTCATCCACTTTAACTCCTCTTAAACTAACAACAAAACCTAAGAAAACAACTTCATTAACACCAAAGGAACACTTCTCAAGATTAGCATACATTTTTTCCTTTCTAAGGACAACAAAGAAAATTTGCAAATGAAACACATGTTCTTTAATGGAATTAATAAATACCAAGACATCATCAAGATACACAAAAACAAACTTTCCAATGAACGGTTTCATCACTTGATTCATTAACTGCATGAAAGTTCTAGGAGCATTAGTTAGGTCGAATGGCATGACCATCCATTAATAGAGACCAAATTTGGTCTTGAATCCGGTCTTTCATTCATCACTGGGTTGAATTACAATTTGGTGATATCCACTCCTAAGGTTAATCTTGTACAACATATAAGAATCTTTTAACTCGCCAAGCATGTCATCTAATTTAGGAATAGGATGAAGATACTTTATCATGATTTTGTTGAGGGCTCGGCAGTCCATACACATGTGCCATATTCTATCTTTCTTTGGCACTAATAAAACTGGAACCACACATGTAATTATGCTCTCTTTGATGTATCTTTTGGTGAGAAGTTCCTCAACTTGCCGTTATAGCTCTTTGGTGTTCGTAGGGTTACTTATATAAGCTAGTTTGTTTGGCAATTATTATCCCAACATGAAGTGAATTTGATACTCAGTGCCCCAAAGTGGGGGTAACCTTTACGACAATTCATTAGGAAAAAACATCCTTAAATTCCTGCAAAACATTGGAAATAGAAGGGGGAATGAAGGAAGTAGAAAGGTTAGTATCAAAAACATAAGCTAGGAAAAGCATAGGTGTGGTGTCATCATACTCCTTGAAGAGATCCCTCTTCCTAGCCAACATTACCATAGCATCCTTACCCTTTTAAGTTGAAACTCCCTCAGCTCCCTCACCTTTCCCACTCTTGGCTTCACTCACCTTAATCTTGAGTTCCCTTTTCTTTCTTCCTTCTCCCTTCAATCCCTTCATTTGTTGATGAGCCTCACACATTTATGATGGTAAAAGTGGATAGAGAGTGAACTTTTAACTTTTGAACTTAAAAGAATAATGGTTGGTTCGGCCATCATGCTTGGTAGACCTATCATATTTCCATGGTCAACCCAATAACAAGTGACAAGCTTGCATGAGAATGATATGACAAAGTACTTTATCTTCATAGTTTCCCACCTTAAACTGAATCACTTTTTTGACGGATTACCTTTAATTCTCCATACTCGTTCAACAATTGGATCTTATATAGAATTGTATGTGGAGTAATAGGCAATTTCAAGTAGTCCACCACTGCAGAACTAGAAACATAGGTGTAACTTACACTATCAATAATCAAGGAACACACACGTCCCTCAATATGGCACTTAGTATGAAATAGGTTCTCTCTTTTACTCAGATTATTCAATACCTTACTAATAATAACTCTCTATATCACAAAATTAGGTACTTCAAGTTCACCACCTTGAGGCCACGTATCCTCCTTATCACAATCACTTAGCCTTTCGACCTTTCTCTTCTCTCTATCTTAAGAGTCATCATCATTCTTAACCATTTCAATCCTAAATTTTTCCCCTAGGAAATACAAATTTCTCTCCCATAGGATCACATTCTGCTAGTTTGGACACTCACTAGCTAGTGTCCCCACCCTTGTCATTTGAAGTATTGAAACCCCTTAAAACTTAAAGTGGTATTCAGTTTACCTTCATACCTCTAAGGTTGATATTGGGCAACCTTGGTCACAGGTTTAGAAGCATTGGTTGGAGGACTTTTTGGCTTGTTCCACCCTAAAGATGGTTGAATCACCTCTTTAATTTTGTTCCAAACTGAGGACCTCTGATGGATCTTGAACTTGTTTGACGACCTCTCCTTATTCTACCTTTTGATCTCTAAAGCTGCTTGAAAGATCCCTTTAATTGTTTTAAACTTATGAAGAGACAGTAAAAGCAGATTTCTTTTTTAGGCTAACTTTGAAATGTATGATGTCGTAGCTCCCTTGGTCCCCTTGGTGATCAAGTTTCAAAATGAGTTGTTGAAACTTATCATAGTAAGCCACTACGCTCTTGTTACCTTGTCTCAAGTTATACGACTTGGCAATGAGCTCATGTTGATAGCTCCCGGGTAGGTACTATTTGTCACATAAGTTTTCTTAGCCTAATCCAAGGTGGGGGCTTCCATTCAATAAAAACAAAACTATTTAATATACTCCCACTACATAGTAGCATAACCCTCAAAGTGAGCAATTGAATAACAACTTTTCTTCTCTTCGGTAAGATCATTAACTTGGAAGACCGTGTCACATACAAATTCCCATGCAAGAAAATCATTGGAATCACTCTCTTTCTTAAAGATTGGAAGTCCCACGTTGATGGTATTTAGGCCTATATCATGGTTTTGGTTCCCTTGTTGATTTGGGAAGACTAACTCTTCCCTTCTAGACTTGAAATTCCCTTGAATCACCATGTCTCCCACTCATCTCTTCCTCTCTTATGTAAGTTTCATCATACGGCCCATATCACTTAGGTTTTTCTCATCTACCATACCCCTCTACATGATGGGCTTATTTAGGTTAAGTGGATTTTGTAGTGGTGGAATTGGATTTGGTAGAAAGTGATGCCTTTGGTTATGTGGAGTTTGGATTTGATGGTGTAGATGTAGCAGAAGTAAGTAAACATTACTCTCTCTCTATCTCTCTCTCCCCTAAAATCTTCCCCTCTAGTTCTTTTTATCTTTTTCCATCTTTATTCCCATTCTCTGTCACATCACTGCTATCACCAGTAGGATTAGGTATTGCCAGCTCGACTTAGATGATAGTGTAGGTGTCTATCAGTTTTAAAGAAGCATAGTATGACATAATCCGGTGCCCATATCCCAGAAGTACCTAGAAGAATCACATGCAACACTCTGGTGACACCCCGATGATGCACCAACGACGTTCTTTTAGGTAACTTAATTCCAGCTACCAGTTTTGACATTGTAATTACTAGAAACAGCAGCATGCAACAACATCGGTGACATCTAAACTTTCACATCTTAACTTTAATATTTATTCATTACATATAGTTTGGTTTTCCATATTATTTTGTTTCTATTTTTTGTTTTCTATTTTTATTCCTTGCTTTTCTCTATTTCTTATTTCTGTTTCTTATTTTTTGTTTATTGTGTGTTTATTCTAGCTGCTAGGAGGATCAGTATACTTTGTGTGTCCCTTTGTTTACTATTTTTTTACCAGTTATTTAGTAATTTTATGTGTTAGTTTGGGGCTTTGTTTGGGTTTTAAGTAGTGGTTGGAGGGGTCGATGGTGAATTAGGGTCGTGTTTGAGGAGACTGGGGTAGGGACTTTGTTGGGATGGGGTGAGGGGGGAGGGATAGGGTGGGTGTGGGGTATAGGTCGAGCGTTAGGGAGAATTTGGTAAAGAGTGTTAGAGATGGCTGAGAGGTAAGAAAAAATAGGTTGACGGTAGCGTCTTGCAATATTGGGACCCTTTAGGGTAAGTCCGTAGAGTTAGTGAAGATTCTTAAGAAAAGGAGGATTGATATTGCATGTGTGCAAGAGAATAGGTAGGTAGGATCTAAGGCTAGGGATGTGTATAGGCACAAACTGTGGTTCTCAGAGAGTGATAGGCATTGGAACGGAGTGGGCATCAAAGTGGATAAGGAGCTTTGAGGGCAAGTGGTAGAAGTTAAGAGCGTCAGTGATAGGATGATGAAGATTAAGTCGGACTTTGGAGGTTTTTCATTGCATGTGTGTAGTGTGTATACACCGCAGGTGGGCTTGGATGAAGAGGCCAAAGCAAATTTTTGGGCTGACTTGGACAAGATGGTGAAAAGTGTGCCTAGCTTAGAGAAGATTATCATAGTAGAGGACATTAATGGCCACATTTGGGTCTTACCAGGAGGTTGTGACAATGTGCCTGAAGGTTATGGTTTTGGTGACAAAAATGGTAAAGGGGCTTCTATATTGGATTTTACGAGGGCCTTTGAGCTGGTAGTAGTGAATTTGAGTTTTCCAAAGAAGGAGGATTACCTAATTACCTTTCGAAGTGCGATAGACAAGGCCCAGGTTGAATTTCTGCTACTTAGAAAGGGGAATAAGGGGTTATGTAAGGACTGTAAAGTCATTCCAAGTGAGCATCTTTCAACCTATCATAGGTTTTTAGTGATGGACTTGTCTATTAAAAAGTGCAAGATGAGAAGGGCTGGGGAGTGTTGTCTTAGAATTAAGTGGGAGGCTTGACGCAGGTTAATGCTTTAGAGATAGGGGAAAAAGTGGCAGGATTGAGGGCATAAGTGTGCATGGGGGACGTGGATACTATGTGGGATTATTTGCATCACAGAGACTGCTAGAGAAGTGTTTGGTATTTCGAGGGGTCGGGCAGGACATCATAAGGGGGACTGGTGGTGGAGTAAAGAAGTTATAAAGAAAGTAGAGTTTAAGAAGGAGGCATATGTTAAGTTGATTGAGAGTGAAGATGAAGAAAAAAAGAAGGTGAATAGGTAGGTCTACAAAGTAGCGAGGAAGGAGGCTAAGTTAGTAGTTACGACTACTAAGTCGGCAGCATTCGAGAGCTTGTATGTGGGGTTAGTGGAGAAAGGTAGGGAAAAGAGGTTGAATAGGCTTCCTAAGGCTAGGGAGTGGAAGGGTCGTGACCTCGATCAAGTAAAGTGCATCAATGAAGAGGATGGCAGTGTTTTGGTGGAGGATGTTCACATTAAGAAGAAATGGCAGGAATACTTTCATAAACTTTTAAATGAGAAGGGGGACAGAGACATTGAGTTAGGGGAGATGGCGCACTCAGAGGAGAGCTGTGATTTCAGTTACTATCGATATTTTATGTTTGAGGATGTCAGAGAGGCTATTCATAGGATGTGGAGGGGTAGGGTGATGGGGCCTAATGAGATCCCGATGTATTTTTGGAAGTATGCTGGTAAGGCAAGTTTAAGGTGGTTGACTATTTTATTTAATGGTATTTTCAAGACTGTGAATATACCTAAGGATTACAGATAGAGTATGTTGATTCCGCTATATAAAAAAAGGGTGACATTTAGAGTTACAACAACTATAGGGGTAGTAAGCTGTTGAATCACAATATGAAGATTTGGGAGAGAGTAGTTGAGGAAAGGTTGTGGAGGGTCATGTCTGTGTTAGAGAATCACTTTGGATTTGTGCCTGGTCATTCTACAATAGAGGAAATCCACCCGGTGAGGAGATTGGTGGAGTAGTACAGAGAAAGAAAGAGAGATTTGCATATAGTGTTCATCGACCTAGAAAAGGCATATGATAAAGTGCCGAGAGAGGTTCTTTGAAGATGCTTGGAGGTGACAGGGGTTCCAGTGGTGTACATTAGAGCTATTAAGGGCATGTATGATAGAGGGAATACCCGTGTGAGGATGGCGGGAAGAAACTCAGAGCATTTTTTGGTGGAGATAGGGTTGCACCAAGGATCGACGCTTAGTCCATTCTTATTTGCGTTGGTGATGGGCATATTGACATGGAGCATTCAAGGTGAGGTGCCTTGGTGTATGTTATTTATGGATGATGTTGCACTAATTGATGAGATGTGAGAGGGTGTAAATGATAAGTTAGACGTTTGAAGGCAAACACATGAGTCCAAGGGGTTAGGTTGAGTAGGTCTAAGACGGAGTATTTGGAATACAAGTTTGGTTACTGGAGGCAGAAGGATGAAGTAGTGGTTAGGTTGGACTCCCAGGATGTCTCTAAGACGGACAGTTTTAAGTATCTTGGATCTACAATTCAGGGTAATGGTGAAATCGATGAATATATGTCTAAACATATTGAAGAAGGTTGGATGAAGTGGAGGATCACCTCGGGAGTGTTGTATAATAAGAAGGTGCCCCTGAATCTTAAAGGAAGATGCTATAGAGTGGTAGCCCGACTGGCCATGTCGTATGGAGCAGAGTGTTTGCCAGTCAAGCACTCTCACATCAAAAAACTGAAGGTGGCAGAAATAAGAATGTTTTGTTTGATATGTGGGCTTACTAGAGGGGACAAGGTAAGGAATGATATTATTCAGGAGAAGGTGGGGGTAGCTTCGATAGATACATGATACAGGAAAGAAAACTAAGATAGATCGGGCATGTGATGAGGAAGGGTGTGGATGCCCCAGTCTAGAGGTGTGAGAGGATAGCTATGGATGGTTTCAGGAGGAGTAGAGGTAGGCTAAAGAAATATTGGAGGGTGGTGAATAGACATGATATGGAGCAACTCCAGCTGACTGAGGACATAACCCTGGATAGGAAGGTGTGGAGGTCACGAATAAGGGTAGATGGCTAATGAGAGTGTATGGGTTGTAACTTGTAGTTTGGGGTGCTATTCTGTAGCTGGGTTAGTAATCCGAGGCTTTTACATACGTATCCCTGGTTTGTATGTGTATGGTACGACTAGGTTGGGACCCTAAGTCTAATTCTTAGTACCTATTTTCTTTGTTTGTACCACTCTTATTTTTGCATATTTCGTATTTCTCTAATTTCCAATTTACTATTTCTTATTCCTAATTTTATTATGTCATCTATCCACTTATTACTATCCTTTTTCTTAATCCGGGGGTCTATCGTAAACAACCTCTCTACTTTTTCGGAGGTAGCTGTATGGTCTGGTACATCTTACCCTCCCTCGACCCACTTTGTGGGAATACACTGAGTTTGTTGTTGTTGTTATTGTTGAAGTTAAATAGCCCAAGATTGATTCCCAAAGAATGAAATTAACCATAAGCTCTGATACAAAATGATATGGAGCAACCTTCAAATGTGTCAAAACAATCCACAAAACAGAAGATATCAACTAGAAAAAAATATTTAAGAAATAAGACTCAAACGACTACAAGATAAGAAACAAGCTAAGATAGAAATGGATAACTAACTTGACATAAATAATACACAAATACTAGGAACTAAAGAGTGTTTCAAAATCAAGAACCCCTAAATATCATGTTAACTAACATAAATTTCTTACGTTGAACCCAAGACGGACCCGGTTGACCTCAAGACCTCAAGTTTCTAGCCAAATGAACATCACAACTGAAACCCTCACTTATGGAACCCTAGTTTTGGTGGTCTACTCTCCAAAAGAGAAGAATGATGTTTCAAAATATTAAAATCTAAAAAATAAGCTAACTACGCAAATAAAACTAAGGATATCCTACTTATAGTCTACTACAAAAGAGATGAGAAGTGTCCCCTTTACCGTTAATGAAGGCACAGGTTTGGAGTGTACAATGGGGCTGCCTTGGATTTTTTTAAGACATGGCATTTCTTTACAATTCAATACATATATTCCCTTGGAAGAACTCAATACATGCTTAAAAACATCTATTTTAATGAACGTACCTTGAAGGCTTTGTAGTTCCCGAGCTTAGCTCTTATTGAATGGTATTAAGCCCTTAATTGTTGTATCAACTATTGAGGAGGAGATTATGAGGGATCCACCTATGTCCCTACGTGAATAGAGTTCCACTAGTTCCCATGGTACCACATATATGTTCCTTACCAGACTTACAATATTTTATCTGGGTCTATAATAAGGACATTGCATGATATCAAGTAGTCGGTGGGGGTATACCACAACCGAGGTTTTTGTTGGCGTGCTTCTTCTTCATCTACTGTGTTATCATAGTTACAACAAATTTTCTTAGGTGTTTTTACTTTTTATCTTGTTTTTTTGATTCTTTAGTTTAAATTAGACTGATCTAAGAGAACTTTGTGCAAATTGAAATAATAAGAAAAATTATGTATGTTTGAATGTGTTTGAAATGATACCCCGCCAAATTTAATTTTTTGATGTAATGTTTTCATGTATGGTATTTTACCCGAGTTAGGATATAGATATGCCTTAGGATTTTTAATAGGATAACTTGGTTGACCTTACTTGAAATGAATAGGTAGTAACTTAGATGAATGCCCAAAAACATTAGTGGGTGATATACATTACCTAGTAGGTGTTTGTGTGTGGTCTAAAAATTGCGCAATTAGTATCACCAAAAGCTATAGGATAGTTGGTTAGGAAAGGATCATAGGTCGTGTTTGAATTATTCCACTATAACCTAAATGACCTTCCAAAGAATCATGTATCCCTTTAACCCAAACTTTTTGCCTTAACAGACCTTTTCTTTGAACTATCTAATTCACTATCCCAATTTTTACAATGAATCATCTTTGTCCTTGGTCCATTCTTCGACACTGTGTACCTCTACTCAAGCAAATTTCCTAAGTTGAGGGTAGATACAATATAGGGATGCGTGAAAAGGGTGTATGTAGAGTTAGTAGTTAAAAAAAGTGGGAATCAGCTGTGGTATGATAAACAAAAGAAGAGAAAATCTGAAAAAAAAATAAGAAGTTGATCTGAAAATAAAACCGCAACCAAGTTCCAAATAGAAATAAATTAAAAAAGGGAGAAGAATGAAAGAAAACCAAAAAAAAAGTAGAGCCAAAAGTAGTGTAGTGCAAAGGAGCAATAAGTCACTGTACCTAAATGTACCATACCTTTCTCGAGCTTAGTTTACAAGCCTAGGAAAGACCTACAGTGATCCTGACTCTACTATCCAATAGCTGAAGCGTAGAAATAATGACAATCCTATGGTATCAAACGTACCCAACTCAACTTCTTTGTGAGAGTGAGAAACTATCATGATCTGATTTCTAAGTCATAATGACACCTACTTTATCCCACTAGTAGGTAAGACAACCTTAGCTCTGAACTATAATAAATAGGCTAATAGGTGGAAATTGGTATAAATGCTGGACAAGTACAGGTAAACAAATTACAAGACACAAATCATAGAACAATAACAATAAAAATAGTAATAAAGAGAAATAACAACCTCCCATGACCTATTAATATCATATAAGAGCCTTTAATTTAAAAGAATACAAGTACTATCATGTCAATGTACAATAGTCTCGAAAATGGAAAGACTAGAAAAACAATAAGAAGGAGAAAAGGTTAACTCTGGGTCTGATATCTCACCCTATCTCTAAACTATGAACAACTCAAATCTTAGTGTCAACAATGGCAGCTAGTACTTTGATCTTTACCAAAAGGTACAAAAGCATAGTGAGTAGCAATGCCAGGGAAGAGGAGCATAGTATAAGTAGAAAAGCCATGGGTACTCAATAGGAATCATAAATTGACTGAGCTAAATCATAAAATAAACATAATAAAAATGCAAGATAAATAATCTAAGTCAAGGTAAGAGGGCAAAACCTAGAATAACGCTCCAAATGCTGAAAGTAAATAACTATAATAATAATAATAAAGGAAAATATGTCTATCTCTACAAAACTAGCCCACATAAGTTTGAAGAATAATGTAAATAACCCAACACGGGCCCCCATACGCCTTGAGGGAGCAACCAAAGAGAAGTAATATCAGAATTATACAAGTTAACCATATATGAAAATTATTACCGTAGATCCTTCCATACCATGGAACACCAGGCTCAAATTGGTCCCATAAATGTCATAAATAACCTCTCCATTCCGAACTTGAACTAGAAGTCATATCATTATTCGTCAGGTTTAAAAAGGACACATATCACAAATAATGTTGGAATCGAGCTGATCATAAGATCATAAATGGCAAGACGCGAACTAAAACTAATATCATCTCCCAAGTGTAAATATAGAATAAAGAATCATATATCTAAACTTCATCGAGTCCAAGAGTATATTTAAAGTAATGCACAAGACCTATTGAGTCTACAAGGAATTAATAGCAATCTTCGCCTAAGGTGAGCGGGGGGCCCACTTTTATCCCCCAAATTTGTTCTAAGTAAAATTCTACATAAAGAACTAGTCTAAGGTATCTAATTTTACACTTAGATATAAAATAAACAATAATTTAGTCTTAAGATAGTAAATCTATCTAAAGAAGACTAATCAAGTCAGTTATGCCTAATACATTTCCTTAATCAACTAAAAGATCCTATTTATACCAAATATACTTCCAGTACTTAAATCCCATTCCAAAACTAGCATAATGTCATATTCATACTATAACTAAACTCAATCTAGGAGAAAGGTAAACTTATCCTACTTAATTGTTGATCTGAGAAGCTCCTGAATAATGCCACACTATCAAAATGATAATCTACTCATCAATACGAGAATAACAGTACCCATATTGCATTTTTATTCTTTGGATCCAAATCATGTCAAAATCTCATATGGGGCTTGCTTAAAAAATCATACCTTCAAAATTATCAATGCATCCCTCTATCCTTAAGGTTCATTTATCCTTAAGAACGGGTAAATTTCAAGATCAAATGATACCACAGCTTACTTCACAAGAATAAAGGGATTTTAAGAATAAATTTATGAATTAAACCAATAATTTAATGGAACTTACCAAGATTTTGATGAGGAAATGGTAAATTAGATCTCACAATTACACAGAACCCCTTATTAATCACTCTTCCAATTTCCCATACTTTCTAGGGTTTCAAATCGGTAGACGTGAGAAAATTGGGTAAAACATAGGAAATAAGGCATTTAATGGCCTCCGAGGTACTGCTTAAGCAGCCACTTGACTGCTTAAAGGGGCAACACTAAAGCATCTAAGTACCACTTAAGTGGTACCCGCTGAGCTTGCACCCTATGCTAAAACGGATAAACAACTACTTAAGCGGCTTTTAATTTAGCAAAATAGGCTCCGCTTTAGAGCCAAACTAGCAAGACTAGTCAGTTAAGAGATTGGTTGGCTGGTTATGCAGTGATGTGTGAGCAGATGCTAACAAATTTAAAGCTTTTAACTGAGAATAACTAAAAGGTCTCAAGAAACTTTTATCATTTTTGATTTTTTTATCTTTGGTTTTGCAATAGAAGACAAGATGCAAGAGAACCAACAAAGACAGAAGAAAAAGGGTTGAAATCAGAAGTAAATAGAAGAGAACTGTGGCTGACACATTCCTAATAAGTCATCAACACTCTGATAAGTTATCAACTTCATCGTCATCCTTAGACAGAGATTGGTTTTTTGCTGGAGTTGGTGATGATATTTCTGATAAGTCGTTAGCCTTAGATAGAGAATGGACCTCAGCTGAAAGTTGTGATGACATTTCCTGATAAGTCATCAAAGAGTTGATAAGTCATGAGAGTCGCCGTCAGCCTTAGGTAGAATATATGAGCTGAGGTGGAAAAGTGAGAGCATTGTCTTATATGTCATCACATTTTTGATAAGTCATTAGGATTCATTGTCATCCTTAAGCAGGAAGTGCTAAAATTGAAGAGGGAGCTGACGTTATTTGTGATAAGTCATCAGACTTCTAATAAGTTATCACAAATGCCATCACCTAATTCAAGGAATTATTAAACTCTATGATTTTGTTTCCTTATTTAGGCTGAACTATAAAAAATATTTTTTAGCGTTTTCTAGTGGAGTTCTGAACATAATTTTGGAACACACGTATTTTTTTATTTTTCTCTCTAGTTTATTGGTTTGAAAAAATAATTAACTTTAAGGAGATTTTCATCAATATTTTAGGATTTCTATTATGATCTCTATTGAGAATCACTAGTTACTATTATTCTTGTGGTATGTTCATCTTTCAAATTATGAATATATCTAGTTATTTTACTTGTTACATCATGAGTGGCTAAATCTCTTTAACCCGAATTATGGGATATATGGGTTAAGTCTTGGTAAGATGCTATTTGTTTAAGATTCTAAAGGTATTAGGACTCCTTGATAATTCTGGGATTTTAATTTTTGTCTATTGGTTGCAAACGGTAGATAGCACATGCTTTGATTTGCTTCAGATAAGAAATCAAATATAGAAGGTAGTGAATTATTGATAGGGACTTGGAAACACTAAAATTCCATTTAATAATTGACACTATAACAAGGTTGATTAACTTGAGGTGATGTCCGGTTATTAAATATAAATTCCCTAAGTCCGAGAGGATTAGGTAATTAAATGTTTAAGTAGGTTGACAGACATTTAGGCATAACTTCGATAAAGATAATCTGTTGTTCTACTTACTGTGAGAATCTTGAATCACTATTAGCATCTGTCAAGTACTAAAACCCATAGTGAACATAATTCTAGTTTTTCATAAGCTCTTGATTACAAACATTGAAACTAAAGTGACAAACATTTATTGGCTAATCACCATAACCCTAATTTTATCTTTTCGTATCATCTGTTTGAATTCAACTTGTAGCTATAGTTTCAAATTATTTTAATCGCCACTCACATTGTTCTGTGTGGATTCGACCCCAACTCCAAAAGTTGGGTAAATATATTAACGACGACTGTCTTGCACTAAGTTGACGTGTAAGTTGAACGTTATAAAAAATGGGACCGTTGCTGTGGAACAATTTGGCGTATTGAGTTGGTTTGGAATTTTAGCCTACTTGCTTGAATTCAAACTTGTAAATATTTATTTTTAGTTTTTTTTTTTATTTTTTGTGTTAGGTAGATTTTATTTTTTTTTACTTATTACTATGGTATCGTGGAATGAACAAGAGTTTGGTGATTGGAAATCTTATATTGATGATCCATGTCCATATTGTGATGGACCTCACTTTTGGCAAGATTATAGATATGCTCCCCGGAGAAAGATGTGTTCACTATCTCCATCCTACCGGGAGTATGATTGTTCTTTATGTGGTGGTCAAGATGGAAATTGGAGTGATTTCCCAAATACCCCTCCATCTATTTTGCTAACCCAAATTCTAATTCTTCTTATGAGATTGATAGGTCTTATATTTAAGGAAAGAAAAAAAGAAGCACTGGGAAGAGTGGAATTGAAGCTATGTTTCAAAAAATGTTGGATCTCCAGAAAGAAACGTATGATATAGTATGTTATATGCATCAAGACATGAAGTGAATCATTCATAATGATATGGATATAGAGGTCAATAATTTAAAGCATTCTTCTATATTATGTTTAGATGAAATCTTGTCTATGGAATCATTTAAAATAATGGAAGAGTGTAAAGATGAGCAAGAACCCTATATTGATTTTGAGCTTGATGATGAGCAACCCTTGGTGATTTCTCAACCAACCAAACCAACCATGCGAGATATTGCCAAGATTAAGGAAATAGTGCTAGATGCAAAAGAAGAAACCAAGCCACTCTCTTATAAAGACTTTAGCTCAATTTAGGGTGAAGAGGTCGAGAAAGATGCAACGCCAAAATTAGGGAGAAGACCTCACTCAAATCACTTTTCAACATTATGCATGGTGGATGTTATGAAAGTCGAATCACCAAAGAGAATGGTGAATTTTGGAAATACGGAGGAAAATTCCTATATTTTGGAGTATGTCTTTCCGAAAGGGTATAATGCAACCCCAATCTTGAAGGACAAAAAGATGAAAGATCGATGTCCATTTAGTGGCTTTTTAATATTTTCCTTATCATGCTCTCACATTCGCCCAACGCACCTAGAAAATGTAAGGATTGAAAGATGGGCCAACAATTTAAATCATCTAAGTAGAGGGATAAAGGATGAATCACTTTCAAGGTATCTTGATGAATTCTAAGTAGTCACCATAACCTAGTCGTGCCACGACATTAAATCAGCCCTGCTTGGGAGGCAACCCAAGGTATTTTGTTTTTTATGTTTGTATTATGTGATTGACATCAGATCTTTGCACTCATGGTGCCACAGGTATATTTCTAACTCTCTTGTTTTGGTTTGACACATTAGGGACATTGTATGATTTTATGTTGAGGGTGGGGCTATTTGTCAGCGTTGATGTCCTCTTGGGGTTTTTGTTGCCGTGCCTCTTTTCCCCTGAGTCTTGTTCCTATTAGAGCTGGCATATCTAGGTGTATTGTGTTTTGTTTTGTGATATGTTGTGGTTAAATGGGAAAAAATAAGTATCTATGTTAGTTGTTAGATTTTAGTTGATTTTTGAATGCCTCTCCAAAGGTCTGTTTTATAATAGTGTAATATGTATTTATGTGTGACCATTGTGCATCTTGTTATGGAATTAGTTCTAGTAATTTGATAACCATTGCTAAACAATTGCATGAACCGGATAAGTAGTTACTTTTCATATACTTGTGTGCCATATGTGTGTGAGATTTTACTTAGTTATCTTTTTACATTAGATTCAGAACTTGCCCGGTTAGTCTTACCTAGGTTAAAGGATAGGGGGTTAGGAAAGGATCATAGGCCATTTTGATATTAGCCTACTTTAGCCTAAATGAACTTCCCTATATAGATAATATCCATTGATCCCTATTTTGAGCTTGAATAGCCTATTTCTTTTTATGATACCTATCACCATCTCATTTTTATATCATAATGAACCTATTTTGGCCCTAGTCCTCTTTTGACACTGTACACCTTGACTTAGGAAAATAGCATAAGTTGAAGGTGGCTAGCATAGAGGTGCGTGCTGTAAAATAAGTATGAAGAAAGGTAGAGTAAAATAAAAGAATAAAAAACTGGGTACGGCGGAAAAGACAAAGAAAAGAGAAGTTGTGAAAAAAAGAAGTGATTGTAGAAAAGAACCACACCCATCCTGAATATGTGTGATGAAGAAAAGAGAAGAATAGAAAAAGGCTAATTAGTAAAACCACAAAAGCTAGGGTAGTGTCAAGGAGGATTAGTCACTTTAAATATCATCGAGTATCATACAAGACCTTAGCCTACATTACAAGCCTAAGAGAAGACCTATAGTGATCCTAGCTAACCTGTTTGAAATTCTTGGTAATGAAAATAAGGGCAGGCCTATGGTACTTGGCATACATTGATTGGAACTTCATTCTGAGAGTGAGTGTCCTTTGATTGTCCCCATGGTTACATATATGATTGCTGATATGAGAAAAGGGGGATTTCTTTTTTGTGAGGGCACACCAGATATGTTGCTAGTTGCTAACTTGTTCGGATAGTGTAATACTGGTCTATGTATGGTTGTTATTGCTGAATTAATGTCGTGTATGTTGCATTGTTGTTCTTCAATAATATACATAGTTATTCTTGAATTGATTGACTTTGGATATGGTGAAGATATTTTCAGATAATATGGAAGATTCACTTCCGAATATACTTTATATCCTCTTGGTTGCATTTGAGTTTCTTGAGTACAAGCAATTGTTTTAAGTTGAGGGTGTTGATGTGTGAGCAGATGCTAACACATTGAGGCTTTTAACTGAGAATAAGGTCTTAAGCAAATTTTGTCATTTTTGACTGTTTTATCTTTGATTTTGCAGTAGAAGCCATGATGCAGGAGAACCAACAAGAATGGAAGCAAAAAAGTTAAAATCTGAAGCAAATCGAAGAGAAGTATAGCTGACGACATTCCTAATAAGTCGTCAGCACTCTGATAAGTTATCAGCTTCATCGTCAGCCTTTGACAGTGATTGGTTTTCTGAAGTTCATGATGACATTCCTGATAAGTCGTCAGCCCTCTGATAAGTTAATAGATATACCATCAGGCTTAGACAGAGAATGGACCTCAGTGAAAAGTTGTGAAGACATTTTTTGATAACTCATCAAAGAGTTGAGAAGTCATCAGAGTCACCGTCATCCTTAGGCAGAACATGTGAGCTGAGGTGAGAAGTGGCGACATTATCTAATAGGTCATCACATTTTTGATAAGTCATCAGGATTCATCGTCATCCTTAAGTAGGAAGTGCTAAAACTGAAGAGGGAGCTGACAACATTTGTGATAAGTCGTCAAACTCCTGATAAGGTATCACAAATGTCGTCGCCTAATTCAAAGAATTATTAAACTCTGTGATTTTTTTCCTTATTTAGGTTGAACTGTAAAAAGTATTGTTTAGTGTTTTCTAAGGAAGTTCTAAACTTAATTTTGGAACACAAATATTTTGTTATTTTTTCTCTCTAGTTTCTTGGTATGAAAAAACTATTAGTTTTGAGGAGATTTTCATGAATATTTTGGGATTTCTATTGTGATCTAATCTGAGAATCACTAGTTACTATTCATCTTATGGTAAGTTCATCTTTCAAATTATGAATACATCTAGTTATTTCACTTAATATATAATGAGTGGCTAAATCTCTTTAACCCGAATTATGGGATCTATGGGTTAAGTCTTGGTAAGATGCTATGTGTTTAAGATTCTAAAGGTAATAGGACTCCTAGATAATTCTGAGATTTTAATTATTGCCGATTGGTTGTAAACGATAGATAGCACCTGCTTTGATTTGCTTAAGATAAAAAATCAAATATAGTAGGAAGTGAATTATTGACAGGGACTCGAAAACACTAAAATTCTATTTAATAAATGATGCTATAACAAGGTTGATTAACCTGAGGTGAAATATGGTTAGTAAATATAAATTTCGTAACTCTGAGAGGATTAGATAATTAAATAACTTTGATAAAGATAATATATTGTTCTACTTACTGTGACAATATTGAATCACTATTACCATCTGTCAAGTACTAAAACGCATAGTGAACATAATTCAGGTTTTCCGAAAACTCTTGATTACAAACACTGAAACTAAAGTGACCAACATTTATTGGCTAATCTCCAAACCCCCATTTTATCTTTTCGTATCATCTGTTTGAATTCATCTTGTAGCTATAGTTTCAAATTAGTTTAATTGCCACTCACATCGTTCCCTGTGGATTTGACCCCGAATCCAAAAGGTGGGTAAATATATTGATGATAACCGCCTTACACTAAATTGACGTGTAAGTTGAACGTTATTACACAGCCAACTCTAAAGCAACCTAAGTGAGACTTTAGAAGATTCACCAACTAGGATAAGGAAAATTCCATGTCTCCACCGACCCCTCAAGATTCATCCAGAATCTCGTGAACATAAACAAATTATGCTACCCTATAAAATTTAACATTATGGACTTAATGACAAGCTCTATATTTCCATCCGAGGTTGTTTTGCTTTAATACGAGGGCCATACTAAGGGCTATTTTTCTCAATTTTTGAGAAATAACCCAAAATGAGTTCGGAAGCCTTGGGATCCTAACCAAAGGTCCTCCTAGCCAAAATTTAACATTTTGAAGCTTCTTGGACTATTAGAATTAGGATCCAAGGTCATTCAATTGAAATTTTCACCTGATAGACAATCTTTATGCAACCTCTTAGAAGTATCCCCCTGGTCGTCACACAATGCGTAAAACTATGAATAGCCCTAAGCTAACCCATGATATATATTTAGCTTAAAATTTTCATGAACAGTGCACTAACATATGTATAACAACTGAAAGAAAAGAACTCTTTAAGCTGAAAGATACGTAGTTTGACTAGACTCTATTACTAGTTGGAGATCCATTTTGACAGACCCCAGCTGACCTGAACATAATCGGAAATCAAGTAACTAAAATACTTTCATCAACGAAAAGGAGTCTGATAAGCTGGTTCCTTAGACTATGAGGACTCACCAAAATTGGGATACATGTGATAATGCCCGTAGTCAATCATCCTGCTAAAAATGAGAACTAGAATCTATATTATAAGACAGTGTAGCACATAGACATATTGTAGGTCAGTACTTCTGGAATGTACTGAGTACGTGGGGCTGAATGAATAAATAATGCAAAAACTAAGTATATATGCACACTTTAAAATGATGCATGCTAAACGTAAATGACTCACCTTGGACTTTAGTAAAACTAAAGACTGTAATATCATAAAACAAGGGCAATGAAGCGTATAAGTAAGATTAGTGAGCCGTTACACTTAGTTTCTAAAATCTTTACTTTTATTCTTCTTTCTTGTGGGAGATTTTCTTATCGACATGCACTACGTGAGATACCATGGAGTCCAAAGTCTTACCGACGCTGGGGAGAGTTGTTCTACCCTTGACATTAGAATAGAACCTTAACTTATAATGATTACTAAACTTAACCCATATTAGTACTTAAACTTGCAATGGATCATAGTTTCCAGGAATTTAAGTTACAATCATCCACATTCCCTTCTTGGTGCTAAATACTACTCCCAAAATATACATATATGATCATACTTAAGAAATCCACCTTAAAATAGCATACAGTCATCCACATTCCCTTCTTGGTGCTAAATACTACTCCCTTCCTGACATTTCTTGCTAATTTGAACTCATGCTCCTCCAAGAAGGTTAATATCTCATCCAATTGAATTAAGTCCCATCGAAAAACATCAGACTTATTGAGAATATAGTGCCAAAAAACATATAATCATGGAAAATTTGATGAACAACAATAAAATCTGGGGGGTAAGACCAACTCATATACCACCTCTAATACAATGCGAAGGATCTTAAAAGGTCCAATATATCTAAGGCTGAGCTTTCCTTTCCTCCCGAACCTCAACACACCCTTCAGGAATGATACTCAGTGGAAAATATGGACTCCCACTCCAAATCTCAAGGTATGAAGTCTATGATCTGCATAAGTCTTCTACCTACTATGAGATACCCTCAGTCTTTCTTGAATCACCCTAATTCTATCTAACACCTCTTTCAGCAAGTTAGTACCACATAGTATAATCTTAGGGTCTCAAACCACCCAATCAGAGATCAATAATGTATACCATATATTGCCTTAAATAGTTCTATATCAATTACACACGAACTTTTCCAAAGCTAAGTACTAATCCCATTGGCCTCCAAAATCCATAACACAAGGAGCATATCCTCAAGAACCTGAATAGTCCCCTCTGACTTCTCATCGATTTGAGGGTGAAAAGATATGCTAAGATCCACCTAGGTACCCAAATCTTCCTAAAAAGCTCTCCAAAAGATAGAAATGAATACTGAACCCTAGTACGAATCCCAGTCTAGAAAGATAGATATAAGTACTCCATGAAGACAAACTATTTCATGAACGTAGATATGAGCCAAACTCTTGAAACACAAGGACATCTAAATAGGAAGGAAAATGCTGATTTGGTCAATAATCTACAATGACCCAAATACCATCTAAATAATGGGAGGAGCTAGTCAAACAACTAACAAAATCCATGGTGAACTGCTCCCACTTCGACTTGGGAATGGGTAATCCCTAAATCAGGCCACTAGGCCTCTAGTGATCATCCTTTACCTACTAAAAATATAGGCAGGGAGCTATGAAATTCACTATATCTTTATTGATGCCGCTCCGTCAATAATCCTGCCTCAATAATCTAGAGCTGTGAGCCTCAAACAATGTTGACTAAATTAAGTCACAAACCCTTGAAACATGCATGTGGCCACCATATCTCTGAATACCCTCAAGATCCATAATAGCCCTCCTAGATTCATCACTTAGCACCTCATCATGGATAATACAAAGTCTTATATCATAGAATTTGAAAATATGAATCTTCTCAAATAAGGTAGAGCTCACCTCAAAACTAGCAATAATCCTCCTGGGGGTAGAAATATCAAGTCACACCATCAAGTTGGATAAGGACTAGATCTACCATACCAACAACCTTTAAGAAATTGAGATAGAAGCATGCTACCCATACTCACCGCCACCCAGCTCAATGCGTCAACTACCATATTCGCCTTGTCGGGTGGTACACAATAGAGATATCATAATATTTAATCAACTCCATCCATTTACGATGCCTAGTTAAACTCTCTCTATGTCATAAGATACTTAAATAGTGATAATTGGCATAATCTCATAATGCACGCCATATAGATAGTGCCTCTAAATCTTAAGTACAAAAACTACTATCGCTAACTCTAAATAATAAGTGGGGTAGTTGCGCCTTCAGATGTATCTATGCATAAGTAATAACTTGACCCCACTATATAAAAACACAACCAAAACAAACCCAAACACACATTAGAAGCATCACTATATATGGTGAATCCCTCACCCTAGATAGGAAGAACCAATATAGGAGCTGAATTGAGAAACACCTTCAGATTCTAAGAGCTCCACTCACACTCGTAAGACCACCCAAAAGGAACCTCCTTACAGGTAAATTTTATCATCAGAGCTGTAATAGTAGAAAAACTTTCAATGAACCATCTATAGCAACAAACCAAACTAATGAAGCTATGAACTTCGGATGGTTATGTAGGTCTGGCACAATCATAAATAGCCTTAATATTTTTTGGGTATACCATAATCCAAACTTTAGACACCACATTTGCTAGTAATGTCATCGACTCTAGCCAAATCTCACAATTTGAGAATTTGGTGAAAAGCCTATGAACTCTAAGAGTTTGGAGAACAATCCTTAAATGTTGAATATGATATTCTCTACTCCTTAAATAAGAAAGAATGTCATTAATTAACATAATTACGAAGAAATCCAAATAAGGCCTTAAAACATGGTTCATCAAATCCATGAACAAAAATGGGGCATTGGTTTACCCAAAAAACATCACTCGGAACTCATAATGAGCATAATGAGTCATAAAGGTTATTTTTGGGATGTCCTCAGCCCAAACCTCAATGGATGGTAACCGAACCTCAATTAAATTATTAGAGAATACCACTTCTCATTGATGATAGTAAAATAACTCATCAATGCAATGCATAGGATATCTATTCTCTACCGTCACCTTATTAAGTTGCATGTACTTAATAGAAATATGCAAAGAACCATCCTTCTTCTTCATGAACAAGACAGGAGTACCTCAAGGTGACACACTAAGTCTAATGAAACCCTTACCTAGAAGATCCTAAAGATAAGAATTTAAATACTTAAGGTTGATAGAAACCCTATGATAAGTGGCCATAGAATAGGTTAAGTGCACTACTCAAGATTAATAATAAAGTCAATAGCGCACTTAGGAGAAAGATCAAGTAGACCGGTATGGAGAACACTTAAAACCACACTGACTTTAGGATTAGAGTCAAGTGAGAGACTCACTACACTAACATCATGAATATAAGTTAGATAAGACTCGCAACCTCTCAATATAAGTCTCTGATCCAACACATATGAAAAAATCCCCATTGGCTCATAGCTAATAAATCCTTGCAACATTGTCATGACCTGAGACTACACCCTAGTCGCGACAATAATGATTATGACCATAAGTAACCACAACTAAACTATGAGCTAGTACCTACTGTGGGACTTAATAAAATAGTAATATAATCCATATGTGGAAGATAAAATAGAAAGAAACTATAAAAATGGATACTGAAATACAAAATACGAACATATCTAAAACATTTGATAAAAACAAAAAAAAATCAAACTATCTGTCTGAACAACTAGTCATACTAAAAGAACTGACTGACTATCTAACTGATTTGTTTGAGCATCTAAAAGTCTCTAAACTGAATATAGAGTTGATAGGATAGGCCCCCAACTAACTCTAACTGACAAAACATAATAAAATACTAAAATAAATGAATGATTAATAATATGTCCTCGAGCGATGAGGACTCACAACTTCTGTTGTTACTGCAGCGGTAGGCTATCTAAGTACGATCAAGAAACTGAGCATCTGAACCTATGATATAAGACATCATAGCATAAAGAAGAGTATACGGTTGGTACTTTAAATATACTGGTATATAAGATAAGGGATGGCTGAAATACATGGGGTACTGCGCATATGCGATAAGGACTAATTGAAGAACATGAAATAACTGAGCATGAATGCATAAAAACTGTGATATTAGAGAATAGAAGACCAAGTATAAATATATTTTTGAAATCATTTGTAAACTAAAAGACTAAACTCTATATAACTGAATAACTTAGGATCTGTACACTTGGTCAAGAAAACCTGAATAGAAATACATTACATACTATACTAAGACTATGGGAAGTATCATATAACCAATATGCCCTAATATGAGCTAATCAAGGTCTAACCTATAACCCAAGTTGGAAGGGTGTAAAAACTGTGCCATGGGTACTAACACTCACTGTGTGGATCCACTAAAATGGTGTTCCCAAGGACTAAGGAGTTACCCGTTACTATCAGGTGATCTCATAAGATATACGTCAACCTTTAATTGGCCAAAAAACATCTTAAACCTACGCTGGCTACATAGTTATAGAACTTAAGGACTGCTACTAAAGGTCACACCCTATACTAGCAAGTGAGCCCCCATACCTGGGTTCGCTTAGTGCTAAATTATGCTCTTAACTAAACTAACACTGGTATGGAACTGAACTAAGGTTAATAAATATAAATTGTAATTGTGTTCATCATGATCATATCAACTGAATAAATAGGAATATTTATGGTTTAACTGAAATCATTACTTCGAAAAACTAAAATACAAATAAACACATAGGTATCGGGTGTTCATAACCTGCCAGCGCTGAATGACTCATGATATCAATACTTAAAACTATAGTATAGAAATCACAGTTCAAATACCCAAGGCATAAACTATTCTTAAAACATATGAGAATCATAATCATGAACATGAACACGGCTAAAATCATAATGTGAAGAATTTATCATGAAATTAATTAAACATGAATGGGAATGCAACACTCAAAACATGATATGACTCATTCCACTTGAAAACATTTGTAAACATAACTTGTAGTTGAATTAACAATATATTCATGGAGTTATTTTATCTTGAACATATGTAAAATCATAATTTAAACTAAAAGAGGGTTTTTGGGATCCATGGGTGAAAGTGGTCCATGGATGAACATCCCACATGCCTGAGGTAGAAGCCTTCGGGAAATTTCTTGAAGTTGTTCTTATTCTTAAGCAAACTCTAATTTCTTAAAGGAGAGGAAAAAACCACCCTTTTGATTTATTTTTGATGAATTGATATTTGATGTTGTTAATTGGGAATTTAGGCCCTTTTAATACTGCCCCTTTTAAAGAAAAAATAACATGGGTTTGGCTTTTAAGGGAGCAGAGAAATACATTAATCTTCCAGAAAAATATGTAAAAAATGTATTACCAGTTGGTACGAGTTGACCTTAAAACTCGTATGTTAGGGTACGACTGGTTTGCTGGCTTATAAACTTGACAAATTCCAAAGAACATTTACTAGTCTAGATACAAGTCGTACATACAACTCATAAGATGTGTATATGATTTATTAAAGTCACTCATAGGATAAATGAACAACTTGAGGAACCAATACTGTTATTGATAAGACTTCTCTCAATACGAGTCATACCTTTGTATATGACTATATGCCCCCTCTCGTATACTACATAGAACTTGAAAGGGTAAATATTGACGCCTTTATAACTATATTTATATCAATCATACGCCTCTTGGCTACTCATAGGGCTCAAGCCATGCTTGTAATAAAATATTCTCCATGCTACACTTATTTGGGTACGAGTCCAACTTACAACTCATATGATGGCTTATGACTCGGCGGCTGAGTCGTATGTAGTCCAAAGACTAGAAAAGATATAGGGTATTACAATATCTCTCCTTAGGAGCATTCATTCTCAAATGAGACTAGTTAGATTAAGAATACTACGACAACTGAGATTATGTACTACACATATATGACTTGGAACATGATTAAATAACTGAGTATGAATCATAATACATGAACTGAACTAATTTTGTGAATGCATGAAATAACATGAGAATAGTTATTTAGCTGAAACAGAGAAGCGAAAAGAGTCAATCTATGGAATATCACTACCTCAAGTTGAGTTTGAATTTACAAAGAGAAGATGGGGGTACTTGTCTCGCATATTTTCTTCTGCTTCCTAAGTAGCACCCTCAACAAACTAGTTTCTACATGGAACTTTAATTGAGGGAACTTCTTTGTTGCGTAGTCTGGGAATCTAACGATCATGAATCTCAACTGGGACTTCTTCGAAGGAAAGGCTACACTGATTGTTCGTAATCTCTAGCAGAAGAACAACCAATAAATCACCAATATATTTCTTTAACAAAGAAATAAGGAACACTGGATGGACTAATGCTAAATTTGCAGGTAACTTAAGCTCATAGGATACCTTTTGAAAATGATTCAATATTCTATAAGGGCCAACATAGTGGGGACTGAGTTTCTCCTTCTCACTGAATTTATTCATTCCCTTCATGGTTTTAATCTTCAAATAGACCAAATCAGCAACCTAAAACTAAAGATCTCTTATCCTCATATCTGCATAAGATTTCTAATAGCTTTGGGTAGTCTTCAGCCTCTACTGAATCAACTAAACTTTTTCCATTGCCTAAAATGATAAATTAGGACCTATTAAAGTAGCTTCACCTGCTTAAAACAACCAATAGGAAATCTACATCTCTTTCTGCACAAAACCTCAAATAGAGCCATCTGAATACTAGAGTAGCAACTATTATTATAGGCAAACTCAATCATAGGTAAGTGGTCATCCTGGCTACCTCAAAAGTCGTGAAACACATTCCCTCAATATGTCCTCTAGGGTATGAATTATCCTCTCTACCTGACAATTTATTTGAGGTTGAAAAGTTGTGCTGAGATGATCTTGGGTACCAAGAACCTTCTCATAAGCCACCCAAAAGTTAGAGGTAAAATGGGTACCTCTATTAGAAATGATAGAAAATGGAATCCCACTAAACTTAACTAACTTTTTAGGATAAATATTGGTGTAATACTCAGCTGAATACGAAGTATGAACTATCAAAAAATGAGTTGATTTACTCATCCTATCCATAATGACCCGTATAGAATTATGTTGGCGATGCGTATGAGGTAATCTTGTAACAAAATCTATGTTCACCACTTCCCACTTCCATGTAGGGATGCTAAACACCTATGATGTACCACTAAGCCTTTGGTGCTCAACTTTGACCTACTAACAATGTGAACACTTAGCTACAAATTATGAAATATTCCTCTTGATACCATTCCACCAATAGATTTCCTACAAATCACGGTACATCTTAGTGTCTCCTGGGTGAATAAAATAACATGCACCATAAGCTTCTACAAGTAGTCATCATCTCAATCCATCAACACATAAAACACATAACCTTCCCTAACAAAGAAGCACACCATCTCCCCCTTGGGAGAAAACCTCCACCTTCTGGTCTCTAACTACTTTCTTTAACTTAACCAAATTTGGATCCTTATCTAGGTTTTATTTTACTTTGGCAACCAATGAAGATTCTGAACTATTCTAAACCTATATACTACCTTTCTCTGAATTAACCAATTGACAACTTAACCTAGCTAGCTGATGAACCTCATAGAGTAACTCCTTCTTATCATTTTGACATGGGCAACACTAATAATAGATAGTCTACTAAGGGCATCCACGACTACATTGGCCTTGATCTGGTGATACAACACATTCATATAATAATCTATTAAAAAATCAAACCACCTTCTCTGATGAAGATTCAGATTTTTCTATGAGAACACGTACTGTAAACTCTTGTGATTAGTGAACACATCAACATGAACCCCATAAAGATAATGTCTCAAAATTTTTAAAGTAAAGAAAACATTTGCCAGCTCAATATTGTGGGTTGGATAATTCTTCTCATAGGGATTAAGCTATCTAGAGGCATAGGCTATGACCTTACCTCTCCTTATCAAAACATAACCAAGACTAAATCTGGAAGCATCACTATAAACTACTAAAAATACTTCTCACACAAATCTGACCACTATAATGTGACCTTCTTTTGAGTCAATCAACACATTGGGATGCAATAGAAGAAAACCCTTCAACAAACCATCTTTAATAGCTAGCTAAACCCAAGAAACTCTTCATATCTTATAGAGAGATGGGTCTAGGCCAGTTTCTTATTGCTTTAATTTTCTGAGTGTCAACTCTAATGTTATTACCAGAAATAATATGGCAAAGGAAAGCTACTAGTATTAACAAAAATTTGCTCTTACTGTATTTAGCAAGTAATTCATAAGATTTAAGGGTCTGCAACCCAATTCTTAGATGGACTGTATGATCATTCTCACTATAGGAATAGACAAGGAGGTCATCAGTAAAGATTATGATGAACATTACCAATTACTACTTGAAAAGCCTATTCATAAAGTACATGAAGGCTGCAGGGGCATTCGTTAGTCTAATAGACATAACTAGGAATTCGAGGTGGCCATAATGAGTTCTGAAAGCTGTCTTTAGAATGACATATTTTCTGAGTCTAAGCGGATGATAGCTGGATCTGTGGTCTGTCTTAGAGAAATAACTGGCACCCTAATATTGGTCAAACAAGTCATCAATCTTGGGGAGTGGATACTTATTATTGATTGTGACTTTGTCCAACTGATGGTAATCGATGCATATTTTGAGAGAACCATCTTTCTTAAGCACAAACAAGACCAGAGCATTACAAAGAGAGACACTAGTACTAATAAATTCCTTATCTAAGCGATCTTTCAACTGTTCCTTTAATTCTTTATGATCATCTAGAGCCATTCTATAAAGTGGAATAGAGATAGGCTAGGTATCTTGAAGGAGATCTATTTCAAATTAAATTTCCCTTTTGGGAGGAATTCTGAGAAGATCTTCAAGGAACATATCTAGAAATTCCTTTCTACCATAACTGACTCGAGGCTTGGTGTCTCAAAAATAGAATCCTTAAATCAAACAAGAAGGCACATGCACCCCTTAGATATTTTTTTTTTGCTTTAACATAAGAAATAATTTGACCCCTAAGAACTGAAGTACTACCCCTCTATTCAATAACTGGTTCATTGGGAAATTGAAATTGAATGACTCTATTTCTGCAATCAACTAAAGCATAACATAAGTATAGCCAATCTATGCTAAGAATGACATCAAAATTAGTCATAACTAACTTCATAAGATCAACTAAGGTGACTTTCTGAGATACTATGATTGGGCATTTTCTATATACCTGTCTGGATATAAAAGATCTACCCACTAGGCTAGATATTGAGAAAGGCTCATCTAATATAGAGGTGCTGATAACAAATTTGATGGCTATATTAGTATCACAAGAGAAAGTGAAGCTCTGGGGTCTAATAAAGCTTAAAAATGTAGAAAAAAGATTTGCAACTTACCCATAACCAAATCAGGAGAACTTTTCTGATCATGCTGGATTTTGAGGGCATACAAACTTTTTTGATGCTGCCTACTGGTTGTGCTGGAAGAGGCAACCTACTGAGTCAACAGAGTGAATGGAACTAGAGAATGGCTAAACTAATCTTACTGTCCAGCCTTTGGGCGATCTTTGACTCTGTGGCGTAGCTTGCCATATCTAAAATACATATCACTGTAAGCTCTAAAAACACCCTAATGATACCTTCTATATTTCCCATAAAGAAAATTAGTATGAAAACTATAAACACTACCTAGAAACATAGAGCCTGGTGCCTTATCCCTACTGATATTAGAATCAAGGGCGCAAGATCATTCACTAGGACCTAAAATCGGGAGATACAAAGATTTCAAGGCACGTTCACGAAGATGGATGCGTTTGAGAATGTATTAAGTTCTTCCAATGAAATGTATGTATTGAAGTGTGAAGAAATTCCTTAGTGTCTTAAAAAACTCCAAGGCATCCCCATTACTCACTCTAAACCCACCATTTCATTTAGGGTAAAGGGGTTATTTCTCATCTTTTTTGTAATAGACTACAAGTAGGATTCAAGATTTTAATATTTTGAAACATCATTTCTCTTTATTGGAGAGTAGACAGCTAAAACTAGAATTCAATAAGTGAGGGTTTCACTTGTGTTATTCATTTGCTAGAAACTTGAGTTCTTGAGGAGAACCAGGCCCCTCATGGGTTAAATATAAGAACTTGGTGTTATTTTACGTGATATTTAGGGGTTATTTAGTTTGAAACACTCCTTAGTTCATAGTATTCATTTATTCTTTATGTCAAGTTATTTATCCATCTCTATCATAGTTTATTTGTTATCTTGTATCCATTTGTGTCTTGTTTCTTGGATTTTTGGTTCTAGTTGATATCTTGTGTTTTGTTGACTATTTTGAAACATTTATGGGTAGTTGTATATCATTTTGTATTAGATTTTATGGTTGATTTCATCCTTATCAAATCAATTTAGGGCAAGCTGTAATGCCCTAAAATCTGGTCCCAAAATGTCACATGGTGCTAAAGACTATAAGTAGCCTTAAGATAACCCTATCTGCATTCAGCTAGGTATAAATCTCATAATAAAGGTAATATAGACATTAAAGTCATACTAAATATGGAATTAGTCTGAAATAACTGAGAATAATCTGAAAGAAATATATGAAAATCAAATACTGTAAGTCTAAATCAAATCAAGTAGTTTGAAAAGCCTCTAATACTAATACTAAAGAGTCACTAGGATAGAACCCTAGCTAACTCAAACTATCTGAAAAGAATACTGAATCTTATAAAACTACTAAGCTGTAGAATATGAATAAATAAGTCCCCAAACTATGAGGACTCACAAACTATCGAATGTAGATGAAGATGCTCAAACTGCTCATGCTGCTAATGTTGGGTGTAAGACCCTACAAAATTCTCTCATAGTCTGAGCCTTACAGCGTGTTCAATGAAGCATAAATCTAGCCCTAAAATATTAAGAAGTGCCTTCCTGAGGGATAAATATTTTAAACTATGTTGAATTTCACCAATAACGACTTTATGTAATGTATATCATTGAATAAAATTTCCATCAATACAAATTTTGTCAAAATCCGACATCGGATGAGGAAATTATGGTCGTTTTACTGAAAGCAGTCAGAACTGCGTAGGTACGACGGCCAGTTAGACAGACCATTGAACTTGCGACAGATCGTCACCTAGACCATCACAACCAAGGTAGTGATTGGCCTAAGTACGACGGCCAGGACGATGGACTGTCGCTGTGACCGTCGCCATTAAGGCAGTGTGGCCTCATCCTGGCCAACGTGCGACGGATGATCTGAAGAACCATTTAGTTTGTAACGAACCATCGCTGAGACCATCATATTGAGGCAGTGTATTTTTTTTAACCAACGTCCAACGGATGATTCGATGGATCATCAAACTAGCGATGGACCATCACTTCGACCGTCATAGTCTCCGATCAGTAATTTTAAATTCATTTTAAAAGGAATTTTTGGTTTATTTTTACTCTTTTCAGCCCCTATTTATATCTAATGAAGGCTCACAACTTTATTTCATATCTTCAACATCAAAAGTTAGGGTTTGTACAAAATCAAAACCCTTCTTTCTTCTTCAAGATAAATTAAGAAATCAAGAATCTCTTCAAGAGCCTTCAAGAAAGAGTTTCCTTAGGTATGCAGATGTTGATTCTTGGGTCCCTTGAATCCAAGAAGCTCAAGAACCCTTTTATAAATTTCAAAGATCTTATGTTTATGAGTTTTCATGATTCATGAGAGTTGAAATTGATGTTCATGCTATTATTGAGTTTTTAATTCATGTTTTGTTTAAGAGGTTTCAAGCTTTGACCCTAGTAAGTGATATTCATGTGATGTTCATGATAAACCTTCTACAAGTTGCTTGTTAATTTATGTGTTCATGTCAATTAAGTGTAGAAATTGTTGAAAAATCAAAGCATGCTCCCCATATGTTTGATAAAATGCTTATGTGAAAGAATTAGAGCCATTATAGCATGTTGACTAGAAACCCCCAATTGTGTGCAAGCCCATGCATACCAAGTATTTGTTGAAAAGCCTTAGTGAATGAATTGTGACATGATAGAATGAAATTCCACAATTATATGTTCTTTAACACATGCTAAGTGTTTGATGCAAGACATTGCTGAAAGGAGTATAAGCCAATAGCATGTCTTCCTATGTTATTATGTATTTATGATTTCTAAATACTTGAGGAGATGCTTTGGTGATAGTGATGGTGAATGAATGTCCATGGTATTGATTATTCAAGAATGTTTATGTTTTACCTTTATGTTATCCATACCTAGGGGTATTTATACTCGATAATTTAGCTGAAGTCTAGAACCAGTGTTAATTTTTATGATAATATCCGTCAACCCACGATTCTCAGAACTCAGTGAGTTATAGAACTTTGTACTCTTAGATAGATAAAGAACTTAAGTAATATCAGTAGTCTCAGTATCACTAGTATTCTAGCCATAGTTTAGTACTCAGCTCAGATCTAGTAGTATTCAAGTGTTCAGTTCGAAACTCAATATTATCCAGATAGATGAGATTCATTAGTATTCCGTCAGTTACGGAACCGGGTGAATTTAGCTTAACTCGGTTACATCATTTGAGAAACATGATCAATAACATATTCAGCTCAGTTTAAGTTCAGTTAAAAATTAGTTTAGAGTATTTCAGTTGTGAGTAGGAGCTAGCACCGAGCTAGTGTAGGGATAACGGCTCCCCATTAGAGAGGCAGAGTCATTAGTAGCAATCCCTAAAATCTAGAACTGCGTAGCCAGCACAGGAGCAGGATTAACTTATTAGAATAAGGCTTGACTACTGCCTTAGGCTTGACTTCCTGTGAGGTTTACCCATTAAAGAGGCTTGACAAAAGTAGAGGCTTTACCCGTTGTACGGTATTGATACCCTTCTAGCTGGGGTTATCGGTTGGACCCTACCAGTTTAGATTTAGGGCATGTCGATTAAGTGAGAACTCCAACAGTTGCAGTTTTAATATCAATCTTTAGAGTAGAAATCATAAATCTGGACTGTCAGATATAATCACCAATCTCACTAAGGAACTCAGATAGTTCTATAGATTCATGGACCACCTGCTTGATTTTCCTGGTCCCTCATAAAGTCATTCAATATCAATATTATTAGATTCAAAGATCACCTATTAGATAGGCCTGATCTCGTTCTCAGATTTAGTTTAGTATTCTCATTATCAGATTTAGAGATCTTCCGCTAGATACATTGGATCTCTGACATAATTATTTCTTATCATTGATAGTAGACTCAGGGATCACCCATTAGACAAGTTTGATCTTAGATTCAGTCAGTCTAGAGCAACAAGCTCAGAGTTTAGTCATTGATATGAGTTGATTCAATTAATCAGCTGCAGTATCATCAGTTTTTGAGATCACTCGCTAGATAGGGCTGATCTCAAATTTAGTACTCACTTATTGATATCAGAAGCTTTAGTTATTCAGTATCTCAATATTAGTAGTGAGTTTAGATGACAGTAAAGTAGTATCCAAGTTTTAGTGTTTAGAGTCATGATTATTGCAGTTATGGTTTGTGCATTCATGTATATGTCCTAATTCAGTACTCATGATTATTCAGTTAAGTAATAGTTCATGGATAAGCCCTTGTATTTAGCCTTACCTCATCTTTATACTCAGTACATTCCCATGTACTGATGCATTTGTGCTATGGTGTTTTACTTTATACCATATGTTTAGAGGCACGAGATCTAGAGTACCCTTAGCAGCTCAGTCTCAGTCAGCAACAGTAGAAATAGCAGTGAGTCTTCTTTATTCGAGGATGATCCATATTTTATTATCATATAAGATTTAATTTATTTGAAAAATACAGAGTTAGTAAGGGGCATGTCCCATCAACTCCATAGTTCAGACAGTTTAGAGGTTTTTCAGAAAGCTGTATCATTATTCAATTTTTATTTTTAAGTTTTTTTGATGTTTTAAACCTTATGGCCAGTTTCCGCATTCATTATCTATATTATATTGTTCTCAGGTACTGATACCAGTAGAGGGTTATCTTGTGGTCCTTCGGGATCATGAGCACCGTGTGACATTCGGGTTCCAAAAAATCAGGTCGTTATACTGAGCACCTGAATCTACATTATGAGACAATGTATCACATATATGTATATATGGATCAGTATTTTTAGGAT
The DNA here is from genome assembly GCF_002878395.1 of Capsicum annuum. Lineage (NCBI taxonomy): Eukaryota > Viridiplantae > Streptophyta > Magnoliopsida > Solanales > Solanaceae > Capsicum > Capsicum annuum. The sequence continues at coordinate 154,944,073 of NC_061116.1, forward strand.
ATACTGAGTATATGGGGGTGAAGTGCATATGTAAAACATCATCTCATCATCATAATTTATAAAACAATGCATGCTAAATGTAAATGACTCATATTAGCTGGAATATTTGAAATACAGAATTTTGAAATCATGAATAGTAAATCATACTTTATAAATCTAGTTAGTCCTAACATTTAGTTCTACAAGCAATACTTATATTCTCTCTTTAAATCATATTGTCTATGTCTAGAAAGTACTTACCCTTAAATCTGAAATCTGAAAGTTGAAAACTGTAATTAAATATCTTTCTATAAAACATAGTTTGAATAAATTGGTAAGCCTTTACACTTATTTTTCTAAAAGCTTTTCTGTTATTATATCTTAGATATTAGAAAATTTGGGAGGTACTTCCAACCGACCTAAGCCATGTGAGCTATCATGTAGTCCAACGTCTTACCCACGTTGGGGAGAGTTGTTCTACTCTTGCCATCGAAATATAACCTTAACTTAAGTGATCACTGACTTAGCCCACTATTGGCTCTTAAAAACTACGGTGGCTAATAGTTCTGGGGCATGAAACCTTGAAATCATACCTAACTCGGTGCTAATTACTAAACCCATACTTACCGCTCAGAACTTATAAGAAATCCACCTCAATATAGCACTAGGGTTTATATTGGAAATGAATTATGCTTCTCTTTATTTAAATTTCAAACTATATGAACAATGTCGATTCCTTATCTTAGGTTAGGATCAAAAGATCAAAGCTTTACTGAAAATCAATAAATAAACTGATCATAGGATACTTAAAGCATCATCTTTCTTGTAACATCAACATATAAATTTAGGCTTAATAACCCATATATCAAACTCATGTCAAAATATCATAATATTTATGCTTAATCATGAAAAAAATAATGAAAATCTATTAATATCTGCAATAGGCATGAAAGTATGCAAATAGACATTCAATTCAATTTCTAAAACATTGAAAACCTCATAATATTAAAATTAGGAATAATGGGTATGAACCCTAATTCAAATCTCATGAATGTTCATATAAAATAATATGAATTTGTAAATAAAAATTCATTTTTGGCACAAGGATGAATGAGGAACCTTGTTCGTAAACGCCATTTACCTTGATAGATGATTAGATAAAGAAACTTGAATTATTGATTCCTACTTGAGTTCTTGAAAATGAGTTCTTGTTTATCTTGTCTTAGGAATCCTCATTCTTAAGTTTTCTTGGAGAAACTAAGGAAGATTTTGATTTCTTGGAGAAGAAGCTTTGGAGCTCTAGGGTTTTGCTTTGAGATAGAATGGATGAAATTGGGCATAAAGTGCCTTAAATATGTTTAATTCCTTGATTTGGATGAATTGGGGCCTTTGTGATTGATAAAAATACGCCTATTAAGCTTTAAGTCAGAGCTGAAAAATGCAATATTTTTCCAAACTGCCAAGCCACCGTGACGCGCCACTATCGTAGTGGCTTACTAAAAATAGGAAAATTGGGAATTGGGCCGACTCCACGACACAGAGCCATCGCGGTGCCCCTTTGAAATGCCACTTTGGACACCAACACGATACGGTAAGATCGCTTTAGGCTACTGGATTTTGAAAAATAGGAAAATGGACCACTCCACGATGCGCCAATATTGTGGAGGTCCACTGGAATTGATAATTTCCATTTTTTTCCTTTTCCGCGATGCACTAACTTCCTAGGTGGCATACTGTCAACTTACAAATGCCATAACCTTTCAACCGCGCATCGGATTTAGGAAAATTTGGTATCGATGGAAAGATTATTCAATTTCCCACACAATGGGAGGTCTATATCTAGAAAATTTCACATGAAATATATATAATTTATTTTGGAATCTATCCCTTAACATTTTTGGGATAGATTCAATCTAGGACAAGTATGGGGTATTACAATATCTCCCCTTGGGAACATTCGTCATTGAATATGGCTAATTAAGCTGGAAATACTGAGGAATTTGAGGCAATAAGTTATTATGCACAACTAAAATAAATTGAATAACTGAATCTCAACACGATGAGCTACTGAACTGATTTGCTAGTGCATGAATTCAAATGAAATACATAACTGAATCTGAGAATGGAAAAGAACTGAATGAAGGAAAAACTATTATCTTCGACTGAATCTAAGTTCGTGTAGAAGAGATGAGGATACTTGGTACATATTTCAATTTCTGCTTCCCAAGCAGCACCCTCAACGGACTGATTTAGCCACAAAACTTTGACCAAGGGAACTACTTTGTTCCTTAGTCTACAGATCTGATGATCAAAAATCTCTACTGGGACTTCTTCGTAAGAATGGATATTCTAAATATCTATACTTTCTAGAGAAATTACAACAGCTGAATCGTCCATGCATTTCTTTAACAATGACAAATGGAATACTGGATGAACTGAGGATAAATCTATGTGTAACATAAGATCATACGCTACCTTCCCAACACGGCTTGAAATATAGAAGGGACAAATATAACGGGGACTAAGTTTCCCCTTCTTGCCAAATCTCTTCGCCCCTTTCATAGGTGATACTTTCATGTACACAAGAACATCAACCTAGAACTCAAGGTCTCTTATTCTTAAGTCTGTATAAGATTTCTAGTGACTTTGGGCTGCTTTCAATCTCTCTCAAATCAACTGAACTTTCTTTATGGCCTTAAACACCATGTCCGGCCAAATCAAAGCGGGCTCATCCACTTTGAACCAACCAACTAGTGATCTATATTTTCACCCATAAAGAGCCTTAAATGAAGCCATCTGAATACTAGCAAGATAGCTGTTATTATAAGCAAACTCAATCAATGGTAAATGATCATCCCATCTACCTTTGAAATTAAGAATACATGCCCTCAACATATCATCTAAAGTTTGAATAGTCCTTTTTGCCTGAACATATGAATACAGATGAAAAGATGAACTAAGATGAACTTGGGTATCAACACACTTCTGAAAGGCTCTCCAAAATTGAAAGGTAAGCTGAGTACCCCTATCCTAAATGGTGGACAATGAAACTCCATGCAATCTAACTAACTCTCGAATATATAACTTAGCATAATCTTTAGGCGTGTAAGACGTGTGAACTAGTAAGAAATGGGATGACTTATTCAATCTATCTATAATAACCCAAATTGAATCATGCTAATGATGTGAATGGGGTAAACCAGTCCAAAAATCCATATTTACCTCTTCCCACTTCCAAGTAGGGATCCCAAACTCTTGCAACGCTCCACTAGGTCTTTCGTTCTCTACCTTAACTTATTGACAAATTGCACACTTAGCTACAAACTCTGCTATATCTCTTTTTATACCACTCCACCAATAGATTTCCCGCAAGTCGCGATACATTTTTCTAGCACCTGATGAATGGAATAACGTGCACCATGCACTTCTTCCGTAATTTGTTGCCTCAAATTAGTAACACATCGTACACACAATATACTCTTGTATCTCAACACACCATCTCTCTCTTGGGAGGAAACCTCTATATTTTGGTCCTTAACTAACTCTTTCAATTTGACCAAACTAGGATCCTTATCTTGCTTCTCCTCCACTTTCGAAACTAGAGAAGATTCGAAACTATTCTAAACCCAAACATTCTTTTTTAGCTGAATCAACCAAACTAACACCCAATCTAGCTAATCAATGCACTTCCCGAACTAACTCTTTTGTATCAATCTCAACATGAGCAAAACTGCCTAAAGATAGTCTACTAAGGGCATCTACCACTACATTGGCCTTTCCCGGATGGTACAACATGCTCATATCATAATACTTCAACAATTCTAACCACCTTCTTTGATGAAGATTCAAATCTCTCTGGGTAAATACATACTGTAATATTGTGTGATCCGAGAACACATCAAAATACACCCCATACAAATAATATCTCCAGATTTTCAAAGCAAACACAACGTTGGCCAACTCAAGATCATGGGTTGGGTAATTCTTTTTGTAAGGTTAAGTAGTCTAGAGGCATAGGATATGACCTAACCTCTCTTCATCAAAACACAACCCAAACCAACTCTGGAGGCATCGCAATAAATAACAAAACCATTTGTACCATAAGGTAATGTTAAAACGAGGGCTGAAGTGAGTCGAGTCTTCAACTCCTGAAAACTCTTCTCATAAGAATTTAACCACTAAAACTTAAATTTATTTTATATCAATCAAGACATAAGAGACATAATAGATGAGAAATGCTCAACTAAATGTCTGTATTAACCATCTAAAACCAAGAAACTCCTAATGTCTGACGGAGAAATAGGTCTAGGCCAATTTCTTATAGTTTTTGTGTTTTGGGGATCAACTCTAATACCCTCACAGGAAATAATATGCCTAAGGAAAGTTATTGACCTTAGCATAAATTTGCACTTGCTGAACTTAGCGAACAATTGGTGATTTCGAAGAGTCTAACACGATTCTAAGTTGGTCTACATGATCATCCTCACTATAAGAGTAGACAAGGATATCATCAACAAAGACTATGAAAAACGTGTCCAAATATTATTTGAACACTCTATTTGTCAAGTCTATGAAGGCTGATAGGGCATTTGTTAGTCGAAAGGACATGACTAGGAACTCAAAATGACCTTAACTGGTTCTAAAAGTCATCTTTGTAATATCATATTCCCTTACTTTAAGTTGATGATAGCAGGATCTAAGGTCTATCTATTAGAAATAACTTGCACCTTGGAGTTGATCAAATAAGTCATCAATTCTAGAAAGAGTATATTTGTTTTTTACTATGATTTTATTTAGCTGGTGATAGTCGATACACATATGTAAAGAATCATCTTTCTTTTGCACGAATAGGATAGGAGTTCCCCAAAGGGAAACACTAGGCCTTATGACACCTTTATCTAAAAGATCTTTGAGTATCTCCTTCAACTCCTTAAGCTCGGTGGGAGCCATATGATATGAAGGAATAGAAATAGGTTGTGTATCTGGAAGAAGGCCATTACGGAATTCTATTTCCCTATCGGGAGGTATCCCTGGCAAATCTTTGGGAAAGACATCAAGAACTAATTGACCATACTGACTGACTGAATTATCGGAGTTTAAGACTTAGTGTCTTTCACTCAAATAAGATGATAGATACATCCTTAGGAAATTAACTTTTTAGCTTTAAGATAATATATGAAATGAATCTTGGGAGACACTAAGTTACCTTTGAACTCAGACATTGGTTCATCCGGAAACTAAAACTTCACCATTCTAGTACGACAATCTATAGAGGTATAACAAGAATGAAGTCAATCCATACCAAGAATAAGATCAAAGTCAACCATATCTAACTCTATTAGGTTTTCTAACATGAATTTATGAAGGACAGTGATAGGACACTTTCTATACATCAGTATAGCAATAATTGATTCACCCACTAGAGTAGAAACCAAGAAAGGCTCAAGGATCTTTTTTCAGAACTTATCTTAAAATTTACTGCAACTAACAGGGCCATATAGGAGAAACTCAGCCTACGGTCTAACAATGCATAAACATAAAGATAAAAGACATGAAGCATACAAGTAACAATATTTGGTGAATTTTCCTACTGTTGGCGGGATGCTAAAGTATATAACTTATTCTGGCGCTGACCGCCACCGATAATAAATGAAGCACTCTGAGAAGGAACTGGGCAACCTAAAAGATCTGGTGCACTATTAGCCTGAGTTTGGGGATGAACACCTCTCCTTTCCTGCTTAGAATATAGACACTTTTGATTTCGTGACCCACCATACCACAACTGTAGCGATCCTTTGTTCCCTTCAAACAATCACCAGGGTGAGCTTTACTACTCTTAGCTTAGGTCAAATAATTGGGCCATTCACGTAGACTATTCTAAGATCTAGACATAGAAGATATACCCCACTACTTCTGACTACCTCTAGGAGCGGCAGAAGTAGCTCAAGATGGTGCTGGCATAGATGAATGATTTTGAGCCTGGCCATACTCAAATTGCCCTATTTTAACCTAATTATTTCCTCTCTCTCTTCCCTTTAACTTTTTTCCTTATTATATTGATCATACATCATCTATTTTACAAGATCTATGTCTCTCATGAGCATGGCATTCCTACACTCCTTGACTACCAATCTAGAAACTCCAGTAACAATCTTACTCATACTAGCCCTAGGATCAACCATAGTATTAGGGGCATACTTAGACAACAGATTGAACTTAAGACAGTACTCCTTTAATTTCATCAAGCTCTGGCTAAAATTCATAAAATCCTCTATCTTAGCTTCACTCCTCTCAAGTGGGAAGAACTTTTCTAGAAAAGCATCCTGAAACACCTGCCAATTTATAGGAACAACATTCTTACCTCTACCATTCTTCCACATCCCTACCCAATCATATGGTACATTCTCCAATTTATAAAATGCTAAATCTACACTCTTCTCCTCAGAAAAATGCATAACCTAGGTGATCTTCTTCACCTCATCTAGATAAAGTTGTGGGTCCTTACCTACTTTTGACCCTAAGAATTCTGGCGGGTTCATTCTCATGAAGTCTCTGATTCTATCTGCTACAAAATCCCCATTCTACTAAAGTGGGACTACATCCTGATTCTGATGGTTACCCTAAACAATAGTAGTCACAACAGTGGCCAATGCCTGAAATATAGCCCTAAACTCAGCATAGGGTACATTCTTATTCAAAGGATCGGTGGGCTTGGGTGACTGGCTATCATTTCTATGGGTGTTAGCTCAATGAAGAGGCATATTTAACTATCACGTAAGAGCACGAGTTAAAAGTAGATAGAGATACTATAAGCACGATAGATCATGAAAGAGATGATTTCCGAAGAATGTTTCATAGCCTCTTGCTAATAAATGTGGGGCGCTTTGCACTCATGATCAAGACTTTATGTAATAGGGCTTGTCTTACTCCCTAGGACTCTTAAAACCTTAGGGTCTGATACAATGTGTGTAATGCCCCGAAACCTGGTCCCGAGAGGTCACACAGTGCTCAAGACTATGAGTAGCCTTAAGCTAACCCTGTTTGCCTTCTACTAGGTATAAATCTCATAATCAATGTAATATAGACATGAAAGTATGCAAATAAACATGCAATTGAACTTAACAAACATTGAAAGTCTCATAATATTAAAAATAGTAATAATGGGTATGAACCCTAGTTCAAATCTAATGAATATTTATTTAAAATGATATTAAATTGTAAATGAAACTTGGTTTTGGGAACAACGATAAAAGAGGATCCTTGTTCATAAATCCCACATACCTTGATAGATGATTAGATGAATAAATTTGAATTATTGATTCCTATTTGAGTTCTTGAAGATGAGTTCATGATTATCTTGTCTTTGGAATCGTCAATCTTAAGCTTTCTCGGAGAAACTATGGAGGATTTTGATTTCTTGGAGGAGAAGCTTTGGAGCTTTAGGGCTTTTCTTTGAGAGAGAATGGATGAAATTGGGCATAAAGTGCCTTAAATATGTTTAATTCCTTGTTTTGGATGACTTGGGGCCCTATGGATTGACCAAAATACCCTTATTAATCTTTATGTTTTAACTGAAAAATATAACAATTTTCGGAAATGATAGGCTACCACGATGCACAATTATCGTATTGTATCACTGGAAATAGGACAATTGGGAAAGGGGCCGACTTTGCAACATGGAGCCATCGCGGTGCCCCTTTGGAATTCCATTTTGGCAACCAACACGACGCAGTAAGATCGCATTGGGCTACTGGATTTTGACAAATGAGAAAATTTACCACTCTGCGATCTGCCAATATAGTGGAGGTCCACTGGAATTGATGATTTCTATTTTTTCCTTCTCCGCAATGCGCTGAGTACCTAGGTGGCACACTGTCAACTTAAAAATGCCATAATATTTCAACCGTGTATCGGATTTAGGCGAATTTGGTATGATGGAAAGCTTATTCAATTTCTCACATAACGAGTGGTATAAATCTAGAAATTTTCATGTAAAATAAATATTATTCATTTCGGCAGATATCCCTTATTATTTTAGGGCAGATTTAAGCTAGGAAAAGTACGAGGTATTCCACTAGCTCACTTGAAAATCAAAACAAAAAAAGAGTAGTAGTTGTTCTTAAGTCTTGTCTGAGATTTAGACTTATCTTTAGGTGTATTTTATGTATTTTTTGTGTTTCTTATGTTAGATTCTTTCTCCCTAACACTTATTCTTTCTAGATCCAAGTCCTTGAGATAAAATTTTATGTTGCGTTGTGTGTTATTGGATGGCTTGTTGTTGTTATTCTTATGTTCTTATGTTGTGGTGAAGAGGAAGCTTCAAGAATATATTTGTTTGATCCAAATTCAAAGGAGAGAGACAGTGCGGTCTTTATTTTTTTTGGAAATACCTCCCAGACATCTCCAAAAAGGTGAAGAACAAAAAGATCCCTAAAAGCCTTGTTACCCAAAAAGAGTTAGGTCACTTTTCAAGATTGTCAAAAAGGGGAAATGGGATAAGACTTCCATAATGGTTGTCTTTCCAAAAGAGTGTAAGTAGGTCAAAACTTTTTAAATCTGGAAAGGAGAGTCTAAGACTTTTTTTTCCTACTAATATAGATGAAGCTTCTTCTTACAATAATGAAATTGAACAACTAAATTCTTTGAACAAAAATTTTTCCAACTTCAACAACATCTCAATGACCAATAGTCGACTATTACGTCATCATAACCTCTAGAATTTGGAATTCCTAGGTTCTCTTTTTTTTTCATTGGTTTCTATCTTGTTGATTCTTATACTAATTGAAAACTAGTAACTACCTAGTAAGTTGTAAATTAGTTTATGAATACGTTTCTTCAAGTTAGCATTATTTTTGTGCTTTTATCATTTTGAATCGTAGAATTTCTTAGATCAAGTTCAAACATTACTTCTTTGAGTCTCTAAAAAATAATCCATTTCGATAAAAGATTAAACTCTATCTCAAGTACTCGGGGGTGCTAGCCGATTTACAACACTTGAGAGATCAAGTATGAGAGTGTGGTGAGGTTATTTTGAACTAACTTGTGCTATGTTTTGTAGGTTTATTTTAGGTACAATTGTAATATAACCCGAGGCTTCAAACTCTCAACCCTTGGACCATAATGTCACCAATGTTATTTTGTCATGCCTTGAAACTTTTTCCTGAGACATGGCTAGGATGAATACAGGTCTTGATAAATTACACTCAAATATGGCATCAAGGAAAGGTGATATGTCAACTATTGGTGGGAGGTTAGAATGAGTGGAAAGCCAAAGAAGTTCCTCACCTTCTACCTCTCAAAATACTTCACCAACCATTACTCTCAAAACTATGCACCAAATGTTCAATCCCCTAAAACAACCACCAATTGGCACCAACTAAGCCAACCCACACTCCCAAAGCCGAGAATATGAGAGACCAATCCTTCCCCTACTTTACCAAGTACCATCAGAAGGGCTTGGAAACCAAATACCACCCCTAAACCCAAACCCTCAACTCGATGTTCCTCCAAATCAAAGACCTCCTCCTCTACCAAATACAAACTCACCCTACCAAGTTCCACTTTCTAAAATCCACTTATTCATGAAGAGGGATGTAGTAGGGAGGATGAACGAGAAAGGTATGGAGTTTATGATGACCCTTACTTAATGGAAGAAGGGATTAGAGAAAGATTGATGGAGCCAAAGTGATTTTGTAGGATGAGTGTAGATTTCACTACAGGAATCATCAAGGCAACAGAGATAGGCATCAATACCATGAAAGTGGGGCTTCCAATCTTCAAGGGTGAGGTGATCCCAAAGAGTTTCTAGCATGGGAATCCAAATGTGAGAGGTTATTCCAAGTAAATGATCTTAATGAGGAGAAAAAGAGTTTTTATGCAATCACTCACTTTGAAGGTTATGCTACTATATGGTAGGAGTATGTTAAATGATTTGGCAATGTCTTCATTGAGGGGCAACCCCCTCCTTGTTTTCAGTTAAGATACCTTATGGGACAAAGGTACTTACCCAAGAGCTATCAACATAAGCTCCTTTCCAAGCTTTATAACTTGAGGAAAGGTAACAAGAGCGTACTGGCTTACTATGATGAGTTTCAACAGCTTATTTTGAAACTTGATCACCGAGGGGAGCAAGTGAGCCATGACATCATATGTTTCAAATTTGTTATAAACAAAGAAATCTCCTCTCACATGAATCTTTATAAGTTTTAAACTGTTAAAGGAATATTTCAAAAAGATTTAGAGATTGAAAAGGAGAACAATAAGAGGTCGAAATACAATGTCAAGGGCCATCAAGGGTCCTCGGGTTGGATCAAAGGCATGGAGGTTACCTAATAATCTTTGGGGTAGAACAAGTAAAAATATCCTCCATCTAATGCTTCTCAACCCCTGACCAAGCATGCCCAATATCAACCTCCAAGGTATGAAGGTAAACTGAATGCTACTTCCAATTCTAAGAGATTTGAATACTTCAAATGCCAAGGGTGGGGACACAAGGCTAGTGAGTGTTAAAACTGGCGAAATCTGATCCTAAGGAGGGAAAATTATATTTCCTAAAGGAAGATGTTTGAATTAAAATAGTTGAAAATGATGATGATATAGAGAGGGAAGGGAGGCCAAAAGGCCAAGTGATTATGATGAGGAGGATATGTGGCCTCAAAGTGGTGAACTTGAAGTACCTAATTTTGTGGTACAGAGAGTTATGATTAGTAAAGCGTTGCATGATCCAAGTCAAAGAAAGAACCTTTTTCATACCAAGTGCATTATTGAGGGTAGTGTGTATTCCTTGATTGTTGATAATGGAAGTTATGCCAATATTGCTAGTGCCGCAATGGTGGACTACTTGAAATTGCCTGCTACTCCACACGCAAGAACATATAAGATCCAATGGTTGAAAGAGTGAGGATAATTGAAGGTAACCCAACAAATAATGATTCGGTGTAAGGTGGAAAACTATGAAGATGAAGTACTTTGTGATATTATTCCTATGCAAGCTTGTCACTTTTTGTTAGGTCGACCATGGCAATATGATAGGTATACCAAGCATGATGGCCAAATCATCTATTATTCTTTTGAGTTAAAGGGCCAAAGGTTCACCCTCCATCCAGTTTCACCATCACAAATATGTGAGGCTCATCAACAAAAAAGGGATTGATGGGAAAGAAAGGAAATAAAAAGTAACCCAATTATGAGGTGAGTGAAGCTGAGAGTGGGAATAGTGAGGGATCCAAGGAAGTTCCAACTTTGAAGAGTAAGGATACTATGGTAATGTTGTCCAGGAAAAGGGATCTCTTCAAGAAGTATGATAACACCACACCTATGTTTTTGATACTAACCTTTCTATTTCCTTCATTCTACTTTTTATTTCTAATGTTTTGTAGGAATTTGAAGATGTCTTTACTAATTAGTTGTTGTAAGGGTTGCCCCCACTTTGGGGAATTCAACATCAAATTGCCTTTATTTTAGAATCATAATTTCCAAACAAACCAACTTATAGAAGTAACCTTAAGGACCCCAAGGAGCTACAATGGCAAGTTGGGGAACGTCTCAAATAAGGATACATCAAAATGAGCATGAGTCAATGTGCAGTTTTGGTGTTATTAGTGCCAAAGAAAGACAGTACATGGCATATATATGTGGATTACTGAGCCATCAATAAAATTATGGTAAAGTATTGGCATCCCATTCCTAAATTAGTTTACATACTTGCTGAGTTGAATAATTCTTGTGTTTTTTCAACGATTGACCTTAGGAGTGGCTATAACCAAATTAAAATGCAACCCGATGATGAATGGCAGATCGCCTTTAAGACAAAATTTGGTCTTTATGAATTGATGGTCATGCCATTCGGCCTAACTAATTCTCCTAGAACTTTCACGCAGTTAATGAATCATGTGATGAAACCATTCATTGGAAAGTTTGTTGTTGGGTATTTTGATGATGTCTTTCTCCATAGTAAGTCCATAAAAGAATATGTGTTGCATTTTCAAAGTGTACTTGATGTCCTTAGAAAGGAGAAATTGTATGCTAATCTTGAGAAGTGTTCTTTTGGGGTTGATGAAGTTGTTTTCTTGGGTTTTGTTATTAGTTCAATAGGGGTCAAAGTGGATGAATCCATGATAGATTCTATTAAAAATTGCCCAATACCACAATCCATTGGTGAAGTCTGAAGCTTCAATGGATTGGCTAGGTTTTATAGACAGTTTATCAAAGGTTTTAGCACAATTGCTACACCCTTGACCAAATTTATTTGGAAATACCAACCATTTAAGTGGAGTGATGAATAAGCTAAGGCCTTTGAGACCTTTAAAGCTATGCTTATTTCTTCCCCTTTATTACCCAACTTTGATAAAATATTTGAAGTTGAATGTGATACTAGTAAAGTAGGTATAGGGGCTGCTTTGATATAAGACCTTAAACCTATTGCCTACTTTAGTTAAAAGATCAAGGGAGAAACTATAAATTATTCCACTTATGATCTATAATTGTACACCTTGATTAGAGCTTTGGCTAATTGGCAACACTAATTATGGCCCATAGAGTTTGTGATCTGAACGGACCATGAATCTTTGAAACATCTTTGGGCAGAAGGAAAGTTGAACAAGTAGCATGCTAAGTGGATTGAATTCCTAGAAACCTTTCCCTATGCCATTCAATACAAAAAGGGTAAGGAGAATGTAGTTGCTAATGCATTATATAGGAAATATGTGCTTGTTGTTACCTTGTCTTCCAAGTTGATTGGATTTGAAAGCCTCAAGTCATTTTATCCTGAAGACCCTCACTTTGATCCTATATTTAGGGAATATGAGGAGTTGGGTAGGGGAAAGTGTCTCATGGATAGCAATTCCTCCTTCTATTTCAAATTTGATGGCTACTGGTTTAAGGGAAGATGGTTATGTGTACCATCAAGTTCATAGAGAGACGTTTTTGTTAGAGAAGAACATGATGGTACTCTAATGGGTCACTTTGGGGTAGAGAACCAATGGGTCACTTGTATACCCCGTATCCCACCTCATTATGTACATAGATTGACATATCTATGGACTTTATTTTTGGTCTTCCAATGACAAGAAAATGTAGGTATATCATATTTGTGGTGGTTGACCGATTCTCCAAAATGGCACATTTCATTCCATGCTCTAAAAGTGAGGATGCCTCGAGTGTAGCTTCATTGTTTCTTGAACATGTTGTTAAGATACAAGGAATTCTGAGGACCATTGTTAATGATAGGGACTCCAAGTTCCTTAGTCACTTTTGGAAGTTGATGTGGGGTAGGCTTGGTACAAAGTTATTATTCTCTACCTCTTGCCACCCACAAACTGATAGCCAAATGGAAGTAGTAAATAGGACCTTGGTTCTATTCTAGGATCCATGGTAAAAGGTAAAATGACTTCTTGGGATGATCACTTACCCTTATTTGAGTTTTCTTACAATGGTATTATCTATTTAAGTACGGGTATGACTCCCTTTGAGTGTATATACAGCCTAAATCTCCTTAACCCTTTAGATTTAACCCCTTTGTCAAGTGATCTTGCATTAATCTTAGATGGAAGAAAAAAATCCAATTCCATTAAGAATTTACATAAAAAGGTGAGGCTAACGCTTGAGAAAAAGTACCATAAAGTTTCTAAGAGAGCTAACAAAGGGAGAAGAAGACGTGTTGGAACCGAGAGATTGAGTGTGTGTACACCTTAGGAAATATTGGTTTCAAACCCAAAGGAAGTCCTAGTTAATGTCAAAAGGTGATGGACCTTCTCAAGTGCTTGAAAAGATCAATTATAATGCACACAAGATAGACCTCCCTCCAGAATACCAAGTACATAACACGTTAAACGTGTGTGACCTTTCATGTATTGACATAATTAAATATGATGAACCTATGAGTTTGAGGTCAAACTCCTTTCAATATGCAGAGGATGATACAGGAATCAAGGGCTCAAGACCGTTCACTATGTGCAAAGCTCGGGAACTACAAAGCCTTCAAGGCATGTTCATGAAGATGGATGTGTTTGAGCATGTCTTAAGTCCGTCTAAGGGAATTTACATATTGAAGTGTGAATAAATGCCTTAAGTGTCTTAAGAAACTCTAAGACAGCCCCATTACTCACTCCAAACCTGCCCCTTGATTAAGGGTAAAGGGATAATTTCTCAACTCTTTTGTCATAGACTATAAGTAGGATTTCCTTAGTCTTATTTATTTAGTTAACTTATTTTTGAGATTGTAATATTTTGAAACATTATTCCTCTCTCTTGGAGAGTAGACCACTAAAACTAGGGTCCCACAAGTAAGCGTTTCACTTGTATTGTTCATTTGGCTAGAAACTTGAGTTCTTGAGGTTAACCGGGTCCCTCTTGGGTTCAACTTATGAACTTGGTGTTAGTTTGAATGATATTTAGGGGTTATTGATATTGAAAAACTCTTTAGTTCCTAGTATTTGTGTATTTTTTATGTCAAGTTAGTTATCCATCTCTATCTTAGTTTGTTTGTTATCTTGTAACCATTTATGTCTTCTTCCTTGGATGTTTTGTTCTAGTTGATATCGTGTGTTTTGTGGACTGTTTTGAGACATTTGTGGGGAGTTATATTTAACCGACCAAACTTCCTAAACTTAGGCACTGATATACTAGCTGAAGATAGAGCTAGGATTGAAAATTTCTGACAAGACTGAGACTGGTTAGCACTCTCTAACCTTGGCTGAGAAAAGTTAAAACAAACTATTATCGTCTTCTTATTCTCTCTCTATTTCTCCATACTCTGCTCCTATTCAATGTTCTGAGCATGTACCATCAGTCTAGATAAGTACATTTCCTTAATAATCATGGCAGTCCGCCACTCGTTGACCACACTATCAGATACAATAGAAAAAAACTGCCTCATCTATACCTATTGTCTGCCATCATAGTAGGAGCATACCTTGCCAACGGCGTGAACTTAAGCGAGTACTTCTTCACACTCATACTACCTTGCTTCAAGTTGATTAATTCCTTCACCTTAGCTTCCCATAAGTCTAATGGAAAGAACCTATCTAAGAAAGGCATGGAGAACTCCTCCAAATCTACAGGCCCTGCCTCTACACCTCTGTCCTCTTTTCATTGCTTACACCAGCTATGAGATATATCCTACAACTGATATGAAGCCAACTTTGCACTCTTACTTGAATTGAATCCTATAATATCTATCACTTTCTAAACCATATTAAGAAACTCCTGCGTATCCTCCTTAGTTTTTGATCTAGAAAACAAAAGGGGATTCATCCGAGTGAAATTTCAAATCCTAACTACAACCATATTTGCCACTGGATTGGGTTGTGCAACAACTTGCTGGTTGTTATGAGCAGCTACTGAATGTGTCAGGGTCTTGAAAGTGGCTCAGAACTCGGCATGAGAAACATGCTCATTCAGAGGATTTTCCTGAACAGGCAGTGGTGCGGGCTGATTCACATTCCTCCTCCCATTATTTCTTCTGGGAGGTATGTCTGTAAATGAAATGAAGGATGAATTATAAAGAGATTTTAAATTGAGCTCATGCTCTTTCACACTATATGAATACTGAAAGAAGGAAAACTTTTCCTAAAATGTCTCATAGCCTCCAATCCATAAGTGTAGTGTGCTTCACACCCATGCACAAGGCTCTAATCGATGCGTATTTCACACTCCCTAGGACACGTTAAAACCTTAGGCTCTGATACTAAGGTTTGTCATGATCAGAGACTACCCCTAGTCACGACAACCGTGCTTACAACCACAAGTGACCACAAGCTAACCCATGAGATGGTACCTGTTGTGAGCACTGAATAAAATAGTAATACAATTATTATATAGAAGATAAACTAGAAAGAAACTGTAAAACTAGATACTGAAATAAGAAATGAGAACATGTCTGAAATATCTAATTAAAACAGTTGAAATTAAACTATTTGATTGAAAAAGTGATCATACTAAAAGAACTGACTGACCGTCTAACAGATTTTTTTGAGCGTCTAAAAGCCTCTAAATTGACTGAGGAGTTGATGGGACAGGCCCCCAACTAATCGGATGGATAGAATATAATGAAATAATAAAGTAACTGAATGAGTAATAATATGTCCTTGAGGGATTAGGACACACCACTACTGCTATTTTTATTACGCTGTGCTATCTAAGTACGGCTCGAGTAACTGAGCGTCCAAACTAACGATATAAGACATCATAGTTCAAAGAAGAGTATGTGGTTAGTATTTTCAATATACTTGTATATGAGATGAGGGATGGCTGAAATGCGTGGGGTACTGTGCATATGATATAAGGACTAACTGCACAACATGAAATAACTAAGCATGAATGCATGAAATTATGATATTTGAGAATGTATAACCAAGTATAAACATATTTCTGATATCGACTATAAATTGAAAGACTTAAATGTGTATAGTTAAAGAACTGAAGATCTGTACACTTGGTCAAGCAAACCTGAAGTGAAAATACATTAAAAAATGCACTAACACTATGGGAGGTGTCATATAACTTACATTCCCTAATTTGAGGTAATCGGGGTCCAACCTATAACCCGGTTAAAAGGGTATGGGTACTATGACATGGGTACTACAACTGGTAGGTTCTGTCATGCAATATATGTCACCCCTCAACTGGCAGGAAGACATCTTAAACCTGTGCTGACTACGTAGTTATGGAACTCAAGGACAGCTACTAATGGTCACACCTTCTACTAGAGCCCCCATCCTTGGATTCACCGGTGTTAAATCCTACTCCTAATTAAACTGACAATGGTATTGAACTAAACTAAGGGTAACTGAACATTATTTTTTATAGTGTTGATCATGATCATATCAACGAAATAAATAGGAATATTCATGGTTTAACTAAAACCATTACTTGGAAAATCTGAAATACAAATAAACACATAGGTATTGGGAGTTCATAACCTGCCAACATTGAGTGACCATAAAGCACGATATCAACACTTCAAACTATTGTATGAGAATCATGGTTCAAATGCCCAAGGCATAAACTTTTCATCAAATATGTGAGAATCATAATCTTAAACATGGGAGTGCCCTAAACATGCGAGGAAAGCAAGATTACATGGTTAAAATCATAATGTGGTGAACTTCTCCTGAATAATTGAATAGGACATGGGAATAGCAACTCTCAAAACATTATATGACTCATTCCACTCGAAAACATTTGTAAACATAACTTGTAGTTGAATTACTGAGAGAGTCATGGAGTTATTTTATCTTGAACATATATAAACTCACAATTTAAACCAAAAGATGGTTTTTGAGCACTATGGGTGAAAGGGATCCATGGATGAACATCCCACATACTTGAGGTAGAAGCCTTGGGAAATTTCTTGAAGTTGTTCTTGTTCTTGAGCAAACCCTAATTGCTTGGGGAGAGGAAGAAACTGCCCTTTTAATTTATTTTTGATGAATTGATGTTTTATGTTGTGAGTTGGGGATTTTGGCCCTTTTATACCACCCATTGTGAATAAAACATGAAATGGGCTTGACTTTTAAGGGAATGGGGAAAATCATAAAAGCCCTTGGAAAAACGTGCAGAAAACACATTCCTAGTCAATATGAGTAAACCTTACAACTCATATATTAAGATATGATTGGATTGCTGACTCGTAAGCTTGGATGATTTCAACAAATATGTACTAGTATGGATATGAGTTTTACTTGAAAATCATAAGATGCCTAAACAATTTGATAAAGTCACTCGCAGGATGAATGGACAACTTGGGGAACCAACACTATTATTGATATGATTTTTCTCCATACGAGTCATACCTTTGTATATGACTAGATGCCGCCTCTCGTATCCTAGATAGAACCTCAAGGGGTCAACACTGATTCCTTACGTCTTTATTTATATGACTTATACCCATCTTGCGGACTCATAGGGGTCAAGTCATACTTGTAACAGAATGTTCGCCATGCTACACTGATTTGGGTATGATTCCAACTTACAACTCGTATGTTGGCTTACAACTCATGGGATGAGTCGTATGTAGTTTAGGGACTAGAAAATATACAAGGTATTGTAAACATAATCAGGGTTATGCCGATCATAGCTAAGGTAATGATCTTGGAAAAATAATCTAAGGTTGCATGATATGGGGTAACAGTTCCATGAATAGAATCACATCAAAATCCACTAGATCTAACATAGTAAAATAAGATTTAAGTATCAAACTCTCAAATAGTCAGATTATATGTTCTATAAATCCAATTCACTATCGAAGAATCACCCACAAGAGTAGATACACATAACAACATAGATAAAGAATCCCATGATAGCCCTAACCGTGGGGCATAATAAGCAGATATATAGGAATAAGTTGATCCCAGATTAAATAAAGAAAAAGGTGGCTAATGGCACTCTAAAATCATCCCAGTAATAACAATATTCAAAGAATGTACCTCGGGTATACCAAGTACGACATACAACTGACCTTATCCGCCACTTGGTTGGTTGCCTTACCAATCTCTTGTCATACCTTCCTGAGGACTTCTTCGAATACTCTAGGGACCACCTTGATGACCCTATATACCAACTTTAGCTAGAGAGTTACTGTCCTAATCGGCAGAAAACTCAGAGTTGTAGGTACAATTCCCCTACACCTAGGAAACTCTCTAGAGAAATAGCAAAACACCCTACAATAAAACATGCCCTGGATGCTATACTGAATCTAGTAGACTAGCTGACCCCGAATAACTATCTCAACTAGAATACATAGAAGATGAACCTCTCAGAGGTTGGCCACTAATCTAGCTCTGGTAATGACTGTAGCAAGACTGACCTTCATTGATAATCTGACGTGCGACAGGAATGGGTAGGCTGAACCTGATGCTGATAAGGTAGAAGAAGAGGTTACCTACCTGAGAATGACTGCCACTAAATAATGAGCCTTTCTGTCTCCAATTAAAACTGCCCTGATATCACAACCTCTAATTGCTACCCTCTTGGGCCTCGTGATGCATCTCCTCTATATCTGAGCATGATAAAAAACCTACCAGCATTAACCAAACTCTACATAGACATGTACAAAGAAAGTCTAGTCATAAACAAAATGTTGAACCCAATAATAATCTGTCAGTAAGACAGATATAGAATCCCTAGCCAACTCAGGAAATTAAGCCTCATGCTCTACAATAGTTATAGAGCCCTACTATAATCTTGAGAATAGGTCTCTTAAGTGATCTCTAAGGTTGGAAGGCATATACTTCTCTAGGAAGACCTCGGAGAATAGATTCTATGTCAATGGAGGAGATCCAATTGGCCTAGAATTAAGATGTCCTATCCTTCTGTGTTATGCTGCCAAATCCAACTGAAAGGTAGTGTAATCTATACCACGAGTCTCAACTAGGCCCAAATTATGGAGTCTATCCTAACAATCAACCAAGAACTCATAAGCTTCCTCACCAGTACCGTAGAAAACCTAGGCAGAGTCAATCTCAATAATCTACCCAACATCTTCTACTCCTCAACAAACATAAAAGGTTCGGCAATAACCTGTTGTGCAACAATCAATGCTGGAGGAATCTCAACTCTGGGAGCTGCAGCTATAGGCTGCGCTGCTACATCAGTACCATTCCAGAGTGCAAAGTGTAAAGCATCTGATGTTGCACCACCAACAAATCCCAATAGATTAAGTAATGCATTCTTGAGCTGTAACGATGAAATAGACACCAGTGGAGCCTGGGCTGGCCCCTAGCTTACCACTAGATGGGGTGGAGGAATCTCTAGCATAGGAGTATGAATAGGGTATGGTGAAGGATCTCTATCATGGTCTCTGACTAGGGCTACATCTCTTGTTGTCCTCGATCTCTATGTTGTTTGCGTACTCTAGTAGGATCCCTAGTCGTAGACTAAGGGCCCTCATCTCATGTAACAATAGCACGTGTCCTAGCCATCTCTGAAAAGAGTAAAACCAAAATATTCTTTCGAAACCAATTCAGACTAATAGCATAAAATGAGTGAAAGAAGTGAATGTCTCATAAAAATGTTCTATAACCTCCCAAAGATAAGAAATGGATGTTATCATTTTGATCCATGGGACTCCATTGGACACTTCCTCTTGTACCAAAAGTATTTGTGAACCTAGCGTTCTGATACCAATTTGTCATGACCTAATTTCCTAGTGACGATGGTATAGACATTATCCAATCAGTAGATAAGCCAAATCGTAGATCGAAACTACAAGCAATGGGCTAATTGGTGGAAATTGGCATAAATATCGGAAAAATGAAAGTAAAGAAACTACAAGCCATAAATCATAGAATAATAATAAACGGAGGAGAAATAAAAAGAAATAGCAATCTCCCTCAACCTTGTAATATTGATACAACAACCTACAGTCCAAGGGTATACAATTACTATCAAGTTAATATACAATAGTATGGAAAATGAAAAGACTAGCAAAATAGAAGAAGGAGAAAATGTCGACTCCATCTCTAAGAGCACAAACTATCTCCAAATTCTGACCAGCACAAATATTGATATCAACTAGTACTCTAATCAGCACCAAAAGTTACAGAAGTATAGTATAAGTACAACAACCATGGGTACTTAGTAGGCATCATCGACCGACTGAGCTAAGTCACAATATAAAGATAATAAATATGAGAGAAAAATAAGCTAAGTTAAAGTAAGAGGCAAAGCCTAGAATAACACTCTAAATGCTGAAAGTAAAAAATCGTAATAATAATAATAAGGGAAAACATTTCTATCTCTACGAAACTAGCCCTCATAAGTTAGAAGATATGAATAATGTAAATAACTCAATGTGGGTTCCCATAATTCTAGATGGTTCAACTAAGGAGAAGTAATGATCAGAATTATACAAGTTAACCATATAAAGAAATCAAAACCATGGATTCTTCCATACCGTGACACCAGACTCAAATCAGTCCCACGACCGTCATAAATAACCTTTCAATGCTCGACTTGAACAAGAATTCATATCATTATTTGCCAAATTTGAACTGGGACTCATATCATGAATAAAGACGGAATTAAGCAGGTTTTCAGATCACAAATTACTGGGCTCGAACTAAAACGAATATAATCTCCTATATATCAATCTAGAATAAAGTATCACATATCTAAACATCAGCATGTCCAAGAGTATAAATAAAGTAATTAGTAGCAATCTTCGCTTAAGGGGGTTGGAGGAGCCTACTTTTATCCCCAAAATTCCATTATATGGAAAATTCTACCTAAAAACTACGCTAAGGAATCTAATTTCACTACTAGATATTTAGATAAACCATAATTTAGTCCTAACGTAGTAAATCTACCTAAATTTCTTAGGTCATTATGGCACCTACTATAGCCCACAGTAGGTAAGCCAACCCATAGTTCAGAACTTCTCGTAATAGGATGCCAAGAGAAATGAATTAACATAGAGGTATAAATAAAATAAAATCCTAATATAATTAATACAGTCTCAAAACCCGATGGAATCATTACAAGAACTTCTAGTATATTAGGAGTACAAAATAAAGTACTAAATGAATATACAGGTTCAAACCATATCTGAATACAACATGGAGATTATTCTAATCTATAAGAGGGATAATAGTAATACTCCAAACACAAGAAGCTCACCAAAAATATATGATCCATAGCTACTCTAAATAATCCACAAAACAATTGTGAGAGCCTATACTATGATCTGCAGACTGCAGTATGAGTACCAAACATATGGTACTCAGTAGGCAACTGCCGACTGAGTATCAATGATAATGTAACTATAGATAACATTCAATAAGAAATGTAAACTACAAACCAAAGATTTAGGAAGCTAACATAATAATACTAGATAGGAAATAAGCATGAACTATTTTATCATAGCCATACCCATGGACTTAAGAACTATTTTTCATATCATTGATTTAATACAAAAAAAGATTAGAAGAAGGATACATAGTAGTTTGGAAGTCCAAGGGTTACATCTACAATAAGAAGAGACAAAGGAAGATAGGGATATACAATAACATCATAGCTAGATATATGTATATACATATAGGTATACACAACTAACTCAAGAAGGGGGAGTTAAATCTTAAGGTAGTCAACATCTAAAGGCATCCTAAATAAATAGTAAAATAACACTGCCATTATCAGGGCCCTTAATCCTAATATCTAAATATAAGATAATTATCCATAATAGAATAACTGTAATAGAAAAGGAGTAGAATCGTACCCCAATTTTTAGTACCAATCAAACGATCAACCTACCATAAGCTAACCATATTACAACAATATAGTAACTGGCTAGTCTAGAAAAACAATACCTAAACTGGACCACATAACCTGAATATCCCAAGCAGTACACAACACATAACAAGTAAAATTCACTACCTATACCTAAGCTGCCATGAGGATGATAAATATTGGAACCAAGGCATTGTGCATGCATGAATGAATGTAAAGTAAAATCTATAATACCATACCTGATCCAGGCACCATAAAGTAACCCAGTGTATATACCTTCTCCATTCCAATGGCTTGCAAAACTAGGACCTACAACGACCTCTCTTCTACAACATGATGGATCACATACGAAGGGGACCCTAGTGGTTTGGGAGTACCCGTATACACCAAACTAGTCTCAATCCAGTATTTTCAATAATCATCTCTACTCAATCTTGTATCAAAGAGATGTATATATAATAAATGTATAGAACTGAATCGTACCTAAAAGAGTGTAAGTGGTCAACTCCCAGCTAGATCATCATAAAAGTGTAGAAAGGGTTATAATATCTCTTGACCGAAGAAAATAGTAGTGGTACAACCATGGACCAAAATCTGTCTTGATTAAATCTCCAAAACATCACATTGTTAGTGCCAGAGGCTCATAAATCATCTTTAAGGTGGTGCAATTCCTATTATGAAAGATTCTATTTTACAAGTGAAAAGTTGTAACAAATCCCCTTTTATCTAAAGAGTAGTAAAATCATGATTTTAGTAAGAATTATACCATTAAGTGAGCATAAATGTACCAAATATATGCATGCCTTCACCAGTATCAAAACACTACAATTATAAGTAACTAAACATCCATAAACAGAGACTACATCCTTCACAAGGATAAAATGATCTGGCAGAGTAGAACTAATATCATAATCATATATCCTTGGGCCCAATAACATATATATATATATATATAATATATATATATATATATATACATACATATAAATATTATATATATATATATATATATATCCGGCATAACCATAAATCCATAATCCGAGAAAACATGATAATTCACCGAGTCAATTAGTAAACCTTATATGAACGGGGTCATTATCCTCAACTATGTCTACAAGATAGTAACCAAGGGTAATAAGATCCTATAAGCATAACAGATCTTTCATCATAATGGTCGATACACACTCCTATCTCAAAACTTTTAAATTAGGCTATGTTATGGTGTTCTACCCATAATTACATCCTAATATTCTTACCTAACATGAAATATATATAATACACTTTCTCATAAATAAGAGTACACAAGAGCTTACCTCGATGCCGAACCACAAGTCCTCTAATCGCCCATAATTCTTCTGCCTTTTCTCCATGATCCCAAAATACTGCCATACTCTTAAAATAATAATTTACATGTAATAAGGAGAAAAACAAGACCCATATTTCTATATAAAAGGTTTGGTCAAAATTCAGGTCAAGAACGAGCCTATGGGGACAGAAAATAGAATCCAAAATTGAACCCATCATGAGGTTCCCAGAAGGACGAGGAATGTGTGCTCAAAAGTTGAGCACAAATATTGCAAGAATCGGGGAACAAATCTGCCCCTAAATTTTTTTAATTTTAAGACCTAATTTATAAGTATTTATCATGAAATAAGATGTAAATTGATGGGAAAATTAATCATAAATGACAAATAAGTGTTCGGCTAGCTTAACTTAGCTTCAATGAATAATTCCCCACTTTTTCCTTTCTTTGAGCTCTCAAAACGGAGAAAGAAGTAATGAGAAATCGGGTAAAGAAGGGGGATTTAAAACCCCCTGGTGTCACTAAAGCGGGTTCTCGACCGTTAAAGTAATCTGGCACACTAGGTGCGGGTACAGCTACAACGATCATCCAGGCGCTAAAGGAAGGTCCACTTAAGCGGCCCCTTTGCCGTTAAAGTGCGCCTTCATCAAATAGTCAAGGCCGCTTAAGTGGCTTATGGGCACTAGAGCTCATGCTGGTCAAACAGATTCATAAGCGCTAACACTGTCATATCAGATACCAAATATTAGGTTTTGCTAAGACCAAAAATGTATTTCGATTAGGTGCTATAGATTTATTCATAACCCCGTGTACGCAAATAAACAATGCTACAATACCAAATTCAATATTCCAAACTCAATGGAACCATCAAAACTTTCATCTGAGATAGTTTTGACTAAGTGTGGGGGCCCACACCTTTAGTTCCATTTTTCATATATTCTGCCCAATAACCTAAATGATTTTAGAAGCCTCGGGAAATGAACCAAGGGTGCCCCTAGCGTTAAATCGATGTTCCAAAGGTAATGGTGCTATTGAAATTCTCATACAAGGTCATATACCAGGATATTTGGTTCGAGACCTATTCCTTAATAGCAAAGGCTCCAAAATATGAAAATGAGCCTCAAACCCAAATAAACTACCCGATAACCAAATCGATAGGTTCGACATACCATAAATGACCTATAGCCGCTGTGGGAAGGCTCAAAATATTGAAAAAATGCATGTATATTGAGTTAATAACCTAGACGGTCATTATAATATCCATTACTAAAAGGATTTTCATTCAAGAAAGTCAATGGATAGAAAGATCACGAAAGCTCAAAGAGATGAGGTGCTGAACCTGCATGCTCCAAGCAAGACTCCCAAAATTACCTCTAAGAAGAAACAATAATTCTAAGGGATTTTGCCATAGGTATCCCTTTTTAAACTAACTTCATTACTCCACTTCTCAAATGACCAAAAGTCACCATCAACCACCAATTGGCCTCCAACTTGATCAAAAATGGTTATTGTATGCTAATTAAATTTGTAACACACTGATACTATACCAGTACAAGCACAACAAAGCAAAGAATCAATGAGGACAAGGACACAATCATATGACCAATACCAATATCCAAATATAACCTTTTTTCCATTTTAAAGCTTGATATCCACTCCAAACAATAAGGAAGTTCATCGAGTCCTATCCGCACAACTCTATCACAATAACATCAAAGAACTAAGGCTTCTCCATAAAAAATCCATGATGGAAAGCATTAACATAATCCTATATGGTGCTATCTGGACACATAATTTTATATGACTAATGTCGTCAACTCACGACCAATGTTACTACCTGTCCGGATGACCCTTAAATCTGACAATCGGGAGTCTGATGCACAAACACTCAATATTAAACTATCTGCTCTAAGATGTCTCACCAATTAAGGATAAAATCATTCTAGGTCCAACTTGAGAATACTACTCCTACTGAGTAGATCATCCAAAAATTTTGACAAAAATTGAAAACTAAGGTCAAGAGCGAAAAAAACCATCCTTATATGCCAATGGGTCACCATCTGAATATCTATCAACTACAATTCATCTGAATGAAAAATAGACTAATATGTAGTGAAAGAGTTAGCTTCGCCAGCTAGTACATGTAATCACAACTAAGAAAAACCTAAAAAAGAAAGCTACACCCAAACTCTATAACTTCTAGCTAAAATATCAACACCAAGGCTAAATCGCCCAATCTCAACTATCTAAATCAATCCTATAGATATGTAAGTATCCATACTCCAAATCTATTATAACCCTCAAACTACCATTATAAGGCGTCAAACACACACTGAAGACTACTAGTCTAAATCGAGAGCAAACACATAACTTACCCTCACTATCCAAGATTAGGAATATGCCTACTAGATCCTGTTGGAGCTAAAATTGAAATATAGATAAAAAACAAAACCACAGCAAAGGATAACCACAAGCTAAAAGCATAATAATCAACATTATATTTGCTGGAGGACATAATGCCCCATGGCATATCCAAGAACTCACCAAGGCTGCAAACTATACTAGTAGTATCCAAAACTATAGCAACTCGAAGAAATTTATCCTTAGCCAAAAATTAGACAGTCCAATACTCTATATTGAGAATGAATAATGAAATTACCAACTGAAGAAGTGGTCACAGTACATTATGACCTATCTCTACCTCTCCTAACTCCACTATAATCTAAACCACATCATGGAAAGAACAAAGTATCCAACTCCACACAAATACCAAGATCATCTATCACCAGGAGACATACCCAAAATCCTAAAAAAAAAAGATCTAGACCTCTCGACACTACAAAACAATGAATTAGCCAACTCAGAAGAAGGGGTCCCAAACTGGTCACCCTTATATAACCAAATGACCAACTCTAGATCTATAACATAATAAAAGAGATCTAATCTACCTTCTCTTTTATAATCCACTAAATAACTGTTCTATCCTCTCTAACAATAAAGAAAAACAACTAACTTTGCCTTACTATAAGAGAGAAATCATCCAACTAAGCTAGCGGTGCAAGCTAATATTAAGAACTGCAAGAAAGGAAAATCTAACTAGAAATGCTAGTCTAGTCATCTACCAAGTAAGCATTGATCAACCTCAAATAAATACAATAATAACAATAGAAACAACATCAATATAAAGATTAGGTGGTACCAAAAAGGAAAATAAATAACAAGTACCAAACTAGGGCCGTAAAAAGACCAATACGCCAAGGAAAATAGGAGTCAAACCCAAATAATACACCCCTAGGAAAATATGAACACTGAACCACTCTATCCACTATTAAAAGAAATCATTTATAGGGGTAGTCACATAATCATGAACTCTACATCAAAGCACACAATAATCGAGATAAACCTACAATGGCATATAACAATCAATGGGTACTAAAACCTTCATAAACTTAAATAAGAAGATAAAGGTAGGAAATAAAAAGGCAAATCTATCACGGTGGAAACTAAAGTCACATGCCTGATATGTCCGAGGAAGTTTAAATCCGATTGGGTCTAAACTCTGACTAAGCATTTGAACCACCAACCAAGGTATCAAGTGTACTGCCTTTAACTGAGGGCACCACAACACTATAAGACTAATCTAGATAAGTTGAATGACTAATAATCTCACATTAAGGACACTTTTTAGAACAATCACCGATCACTCTACAGTCGTAGCAAACCCCTGAAGCCCTAACTGGGCATGAAATATGATTTGACCCCAACTGGCTAACCATCCTTTCTGTAATCATAACATACCTCAGGAGCCGTAGGATAGCAGGGAGCATATACTAACTCTGTCTAAATAACCAAATCACATTTGGGGAATTCCCTAGACAAATGACCTATCTCACCTTAACCAAAATAAGACTTAGAACACTCTAAGGTATTACCCTCACTAATTTACAATGACCACCATGACCTAAATATCAATACTCAATACTCTTAAGATCTGATAAGAACTTTTCTAGTTGTGATCACCTCAACTAATCTAAAATCTAGCTATTGCATGAAATGTTATTTATGTAAAACTTATAGTATACAATAAAGTTAACTTCCACAAGAAGGATCCTCACTATCAAATGGAATATCAATAGCACTTTACTGATGACATGGCCTATTACCGCCACCTCTATAAGTCTTAATACATGCTCTCTATGTCAATCGCATGATCAACAACCTAAGATAGAGAAGACACAATAACTATTAAGTGCTCTAATGCAAAATAAAGTGTCAAAGCTAACCCTCTAAGAAATCCACACATAATGACGTATCAAAGAAAACCCTCTAAGAAATCCATGCACCATCTCATGCTCTGAAGTATATAACATAGAAATATGTTTGGCCTACTTAAGAAATCCAATCGGATACTCTAAAACCAACAAGAAACCCTATTTAACACCAATAAACCCAACTTTATCGTAAGAACTGTCGATGAACCATACCTCATCTCTGACTGAGAGGCATCCATAAAAAGGCTTAAAATCCTCAATACCAAATCTCAATAGGATGAAATAGCCATAAACTCTATTGGAGCATAGGCTTACCCCAAATCCTCTAGTTAATACTGATGATCTTTGATATGAACCTCTGACTCCCTATTCTAATGTTGCATTGAAGCTCTAGAAACCCATGTCAAAGTCTTATACACATCTATCAATAATATTGTATCATCTATCTAGGATAAAATAGAGTTAAAGAATGTACTTGAGGCTCATAGAAATATGGACACATGATAAGGAGTTAAGAATAAAATTTGTTAAGAATGCCTGGTAGCCCATGTAGATAGTTACAGATGTCTTTGTACTGATCCACAAGACTCTACTAGAGATTTATATCTTGAACAAAATATAGGTTAAATTGGATCTAATACCAATTTGTCATGATCTAGTTTCTTGTGTCATGATGGCACCTACTATAACCCGCCCGTAGGTAAGATAAAATATAGTCCAAAACTACTGATAAAAGACTACCAAGAAAAATAAAAAAGATAGTGGAATAAATAAAATAAAGAATTATACAACTAAGACGGTTTAAATAACTGGTGGAATCAGTAAAAATACTTTCAATATTTTAGGAGTACAAAATAAAGTACTAATTGAATATATAGGTGCAACCCATCTCTAAATACAACATGAAGGTTAGTCTAATCTATAAAAGGAAGAATAGTAATACTTTTAAAACCATGAGGTCACCCTAAATCTCCGAGCCATAGCTATTTCACATGATATAAACAAAAATGGAGAGAACCTATATTATGATCTTCAAGCTGCATAAGTGTAGTATGATTACCAAATACATGGTATTCAATTAGTAATTGCTGACTGACTCTAAAGATAATAGAAATATAGATAACAAGCAAATAGAAATCTAAACTACAACTCAAATATCTAGGAAACTAACTTAATAAGACTAGAGAGGCAATAAGGATGAACTATTCTATTCTAGCCATACTTAGAAACCTAAGCATTATACCGTATATCACTAGTCAATATAAAAATAAAGAGTAGAAGAAAGATATATAGTAGTATGCAAGGCCAAGGGTTATATACACAATAAGAAGAGATAAGGGAAGAGAAAGATATATGATAATATCATAGCTAGGTATATATATAGGCATACAAGACTAAATCAAAAGAGGGGAGGTATGACATAAGGTAGTCAATCTAGCATCTCAAGGCATCCTAATCAAATAGGAAACTAACATCGAGAAAATTTTCCTTAATAGAATAACTATAAGAGAAAGGGGTGAGAATCCTACCTTAAATCTCAGTACTAGTGTAATAATCAACCTGCCATAAACTAACCATAATAACAACAATACAATAACTAGATATTCCAAACAAATAATACATAAATCGATCCTCATAAATCAAAAGGTCTAATACGCACACAATAGAAAACAAGCAATACCCATAACCTATATCTACACAAACCCCTATGAGATTGACAGATATAGGAACCAAACTATATACTTGTCAGGTTATACACATGTATGAATGAATGTAATGTAAATTCATCATACCATAACCAATCCTAGTGCCATAAAGTAACCTAGTGTATACACCTTTTCCATCTCAATGACTCAAAAAGGTAAGGCCTATGATGACCTCTCTTCTCCTGTATAATGACTCATGGAGGAATGAGCCTTTAAGGTTTTCCAGAGTACCCATATACTCCAACCTGATCCCAATCAAAGATTTTCAGTAATCATCATTATCATCACTCTACTCCATCCAATAGTAGAGAGATTTCTATATAATAAATACATAGGCTCAAATCATGGCTAAAATAGTGTAAGTTTGTAAGTTTGTTGCCCGAGTCAACTCCGAGACTAAACCATCAAAAAAGTGTAGAAATAGCTAAAATCTCTTCAATCAACGTAGGTAGTAGTGGTAAAACCATGGACTAAAATTGAACCCAGTCAAATATCTAAACAATCAATTTTTAGTGTCAAAGGATCATAAATCATCCATTAAGGCGGTATGATTCCTATTAATAAAGATTTAATTTTAAAAGTAAAAAATGGATATAAATCCCATTTTAGGAAATTTGTAGTAAAACGATGTTTTCGTTAGAATTATAGCATTAAGTGAGCATGAATATACTGAATCTATGCATTATCCAGACAATATAATTATAAGCATCTAAATAATGATAGACTATGGCTACATTCTTTACTAAGGTAAAATGCTCTCCTAGAGTCCAACTAATATCATAATCATAGCCTTAGGCCTAATAATAATAATAATAGTAATAATAATAATATAGATAGATAGATAGAGAGAGAGAGAGATCCAACATAACCATAATATCATAATCTGGGAAATCATTATAATCTATCGACTCAAGTAGTAAACTTTATACTAATGGAGTTATTAGCCTCAACTATTTCTAACACACTAGTAACCCTAGGTAATAGGATCCTATAAGTATAACAGATATTTTATTATAAGGGTCGATTCGATCGTCTATCCCCAAACTTTTAAATTAGTCTAAGTCATAGTATTCTACTAATAATTACATCCTAACATTCTTTGCTAACAGAAAATATATATATTACACTATCTCAAGAAGAACAGTAGATAGGATCCTACCTCGATGACCAATTTTCTATAAATTGTTTATCTTTTCACAGCGATCCCAAAAATCCACCACTCTATCAAAATTATAATCTGCATATCATAAGGAGTAAAACGAGACCTATATTTCTATATAAAGGTTTAATTCAGAATTTGGGTCAGGAATAGGCCAACGGGGCTTGCAAATCAAATCCAAAATTGAATCTATCATAAGGTCCCCTGAAGGACAAGGAATGTGTGCTCAAACATTAAGCACAAATGGTGCAAGAATAGGTGCCAAAATAATCCCCTAAAGTTTAGGGATTTTAATACCTAATTTCTAAGATTTGATCATGAAATAGGATGGAAATTGACAAGAAAATTAATGATAAATGACCAAGGAGTGTCAGAATAGCTTACCTTAGCTTCAATGAAAGATTCCCCACTTTTTCCTCTCTTTAATCTCTCAAAATGGTATGTAAATGGTGAAGGAAATGATAGAAAATCAGGTGAAGAAGGAGGATTTAAAATCCCCCAGGTACCGCTAAAGAGGTCTACTAGCCACTAAAGTTGTTTCTCAACCGCTAAAGTGGTCTGGCATGCTAGACAAGGGAACTACTAAAGCTGTCACCCTAGCAACAAATTGGGGTTTGCTTAAGCAGCTCACTTTCCATTAAAGTAAGCCTTAGCCAAATGGCCAAGTCCACTTAAGCGAATCATGGGCTCTAAAGTTCATGTCACTAAAGAGGATTCATATTCTCTAAACTAGTCATATATGATACTAGATATTACATTTTTTTAAGTCTGAACATGAACGTTGACCAAGTGCTTTGAATTCATTTGGAACCCCATGCGTGGAAATTAACTATGCTACCATAGAAAATTCGACATCCCAGACTCAATGGAACTATCAAACCTTTTATCCTAGATTATTTTGGCTAAGTGTGGAGCATACACCAATAGTTTTATTTTTCATATAATTTGCCCAAAACCCAAAATTATTTTAAAAGCTCCAGGACCTAAATCAAGGGTATCCATAGCCTAAAATAAATATTTTAGAGCTGATGACACAGCTAGAATTCTCTTTCAAATTCATCTACTAAGAGTTTTGGTTTGAGACCAATTACTTAACATCAAAATCTCCAAAATAGGAAAGTGACCCTAAAACCCAAATGAACTGTTGATAAATTAAGTGAGAGTCTTAGCAAGTTATAATGACCTGTAGTCACTATGTAAAGGTTCAAAATGCTAGAAATGCATGCAGATCGAGGTAATGACCGAGAAGGTATTACAATCTCCAAGACATACATCCTATCCCAAAACTAGCATAATGTCACTTTCATACTATAATTAAGATCAACCTAGGAGAAGGGTAAACCTAGCCTACTTCGATGCCGAATGATTAATTTCTCTTTTGAGAAGCTCCCAAATGATTTCACTCTATAAAAATAGTAATCTAATCATCACTACGAGAATAATAATACCCATATTGCATTTTTATATTTTGGGTCCAAAATCATATGAAAATCTCATGTGGAGCCCGCTTATGGAATTGCACCTTCAAAACCTTCAATGCATCCCTCTATGGTCAAGGTTTAGTTATCCTTAAAGAACGGGTAATTTATAAGATCAAGTAATGCCTCTATCTACTCATAAAAATCTAGAGATTTTGGGAATAAATTAAAGAATTAAACCATTAATTCTTACAACCAAGAATCTAGTTGTAAATGATTTTACAACTCTTTTCTAGAAAGGAATTTATTCTTACTTTTCACTTATAAAATGAATTATTTTACAACGGGAAACATACTACCTTATTTAATGAATCATGAGATTTTGAAATTTAATATCATACTTTGGAAAATCAGACCGAGGTTGATTCCATTCCATTATTAATTTACTCTTTCACGACTACTGTTTACTTCTATTGATGAAGAATTCAACCCTTTCTATGATATTATAATGATTCATCCCCGAACTTGATCTCGGGAAATTTATTTATATTAACACCCTTTTAGTCTCAGTTTGAGTCCAAACAATTATTTTATATTTATATATCTTTGATAATGAATGGAGTAGATTAATTATGATGGTTGTTGAAAGTCCTAGTATGGGACCAGGCAGCAAATAGGGATATTCGAATCCCCTATGAGCCCCTTCATACATGAGCTATAGTGTTGAAGAAGGATGGTCATCGAATGTCTTACCTTTTCCATTGTCCAAGTTGAACGAGGTGTACACACTAGGTAAGTTATGGATCATAATTGGTTGATGGTACTTGATTACACTTGATTTCATTAATTCAACCATATTTATTATGATATGAGAAAGAAAATGTGGAAGCTAAAGAAACAATAAAACAAAGAAAATCAAAGATAAAATAAATGAAAAGGTCAAAACAAAGGTGTAATCAATGGCTACCAATACTATATTAAAGTAAAGACATCTTTCAAATATCAAAATAAGCACTAAAACTTATGACATAGACATCAAGGGAATTAAATTAGTAAGAAACACTCCTTTATAAACTTAAAACAATCAGAAGCTTCAACAAGCTCTCAAAAGAGCATTTAGTATCCAGTTTTCATCCAGAAATAATCTATCCCGAATATGGCTATGCTCCACTATTTTTATACTAGGCTACTAATTACAAAAATGGTCTTAATTAACTAAGGTTCATCTTAGTGAAGAGGCTTTTATTTAAATAATATCCACTTAACATCCATAACCTTTTTTCATTTCTCCAAGTTGTTGTCCTCGTGGAACCTTGTACATCTAATTTAGAACTTTCCTAAGCTTCAACCATTTGTTCCAAACTCCTTCCAATCCACCAAAATATCAAATTAATTCAAGGATTTTGAACTCTTTATATTCATATGGTGTGGATGCATCATTCTCCCTTTGTTGAAAAAGATTCATCTTCGAATCCAAACCTCACAAAACCTTAGGAAAAATAAACAGCAACAAGGACCTCATGGCATGAGGGTTAGTGTTAGTGGAAATTATTCTACCAATACTCTAAGGATGCATAAACCTATCATATCACCAAGCATCTACTTCTCTCATCAAGAAAAATCTTTCAAATGTGACATGAAATACTTGGCTATTCCGAAAATTGAGAGATAAGGATAACACAAAAAAAATAAATGGTTTCAAAATAGAATACAAACAATGTCATATTGACTGTATTAGACATATAAATAACTTGTTCCTCTATTTTAGACTTAGCCACCTCCAAGATAACACCATTTTCAAATCACATACTTTACTAGGTCAAAAGGAAAGATTAACCACGAATCTTAATCAAGAAAATAACCATTTGCCCCAAATAAAATCCTAATAACATATGGCGTACCCTTTGTACAAGAATGAGCATCATCATATACAAATATATAGTACGGAAACATATCATGCAAAATAACTTAATCTAAGCTGTCATCACATGTAAGATCACTAGAAGACTCAAGAATATCAAGTTTCCTATCAAAAACTTGAATACCCAAGGAAGAAATAGCAATTCATGAACACACATCATCTTCTCCCATAATAGTTACCATACAAAGAAGAGCTCTCATGAAGATCTACACTACAATCACCACTCACACCTTCATCAAACAAGACATTTTAATAAAAAAAAGAAGAATCAAAGAAAGGTAAAGAGGTAAACTATGTAATATCATTCTCAAAAAGATAATTGTCATATTTTAAGGCAATTTCAATCACATGAGTTCTATGAGCAAGACAAGAAATTGAATCTTTAACAAGAGATATGCTCAACGAATCACTCCTTTTAAAATGACCCACTTTAACAATGAAATCACTTATTTGAGGCTCGCTAATCAAATTATAAAATCCCTTAATTAGTGAGCTAGAATTACAAACAAGTTGATCGACATATTTTTACCACAATAGTGTACTAACAATTACATCAGTAGTGCTAACACTAGGTGAACACAAATTCATCTTACAAGATAAATTAATTCACTCACCTATAGGATTTACTAGTCTACACAAATATCAAACAATACATTCTCTTTGTGGCAAGGACTCATTAAGATAACATGAATACAAGCTATCACTCACACTTTATTCATTGGAAAATTTTAAAGTGTTAGGTTTAGCTATTTTATCTTTAAGCTCACAAGAAAAATATTTTTTGCCTTGTATTCCTCCATTTACCATGTTTGTACCTACAAAAGAGTCCTTATAAAGTGAAGGAGTATCTAAGGTTCCTTGATGAGGATTAAGGAAAGTATGTGAAAAGATAATTTGCAATCAATTTAATTTGAGCACTCACTCTATCCAACCGTCCTTCCAT
This sequence comes from Capsicum annuum, assembly GCF_002878395.1. Classification (NCBI taxonomy): domain Eukaryota; kingdom Viridiplantae; phylum Streptophyta; class Magnoliopsida; order Solanales; family Solanaceae; genus Capsicum; species Capsicum annuum. The sequence continues at coordinate 154,978,997 of NC_061116.1, forward strand.
TCGCGTAGAGACCGTGGTGAAATAGTTTAACAATTAACCTAAAGTGGGTTCTCTGATGGGAACTTGGCTTTTCATTTCATGACCTATCATTGGTACCTATTTAAGTCATTTATTAAAAAATGCTCACAATCACTAAAGAAATAACAACTTTGTTTGCCTCACAAATTGTTTCAGCCAATGATGGTAACTAGTTTAGTTTTCATGAGTTACAAGGGTTCAATATCTACTCTAGGTCAAGAATGGATCCTTTTTTACTCAAGAAGAAAAGATCAAAATATAAGGATGGGAAACAAGAAATTTTAATGGAAAATAAAGAATAAAAGCTAAAGATTAACACAAAAAAAGATGACTCAAAATAAAGTAACAAAATTGGAAGTAATTACTTGTTGTTACTTAGTTTGAAGGATCACAGAGTGACTTGATGTTTTCAAATTTTATACAAGTGATTAAATATGTTAATTAATTATTAAATAGTTCAGAAATTTAAGAAAGAAAGTGTAGAAAAATGAATCACAAAAATTAGATACTTAGAAAATATTTGAGGCCTTAAAGAAGCACATCACTTTATAGGATTTGATTTGATAATTAAAAATTGTTAACAAGTTATTAGATATATTAATTAATTTTTAAATATTTGAGGAATCAAATTAGAAAAAGTATAAAAAAATAATCATGAAATTGAGACACTTGAAAATTTTTTGAGTCCCAAAAATTTTTAGGAACCCTCAAACAAATAAAGTGTAAAATTTTTGCATACTTTTTCTCTCTAAAAGTGTATCTCACTTGCTGAAAGTGAGAGAGGGTTGTTACTAATGTGTCACTTGGCAGCTGACTTGCTTGTGGCTACTACATTGGCAGGTTATAGTTGATGTGGCACTTGACTTTGACACAACAAATGATGATGTGGCAGTCTATATGGAAATTATTTTACTTTTTTTTCAACTTTTTTTCTTTTCAAATTTCGATATTTTTTTTCAAATTTCCACAAGTGGGTCCACCAACACTTTGAGCAACTTTGTCCATAAAATTTTTGAATCAAAATATAGTTTTCTACCTTTGTATTTATGAACAAGATGAAATAGCTCAAGAACACAAGAAAAAAACAATCTTTAAATGATCATAGCCTATTCGTTCTTGTTCCAAATTCAATGAAATTTTTGCCCGCGTACTCCTTTCAACACCGCGACCAAACTCCACTAACTTTTAGCCTTCAAAACTAAGTTAAAAATAAACTCACTTTTAAAATTGACAAAGTTTCAAAAGCTTCAAATCCTTCAATGGGAACTTCAATTCTACACCTCCAAATCACGTGAAATACAATATCTAGACTCAAAAATACTACAGAATCAAGATATAGTTAAAAAATAAACAAATAAAAATAAAAATATTTTCCATATTTTTGGATGATTTTCTTAAAAATAGTTATTGAAAATGCCAAAACCCAAGACTTAGAATTATAAAAATATCCCCAATACAAGCTCCTGATGCCAGATGATACAAGAAAGAAAATGAGAAATTTAATTAAATAAGAAAACAAAGGTAGACACAAAGGTGAAATCAAATACAACCAATACTATATAAAAGTAAAAACCTAGGTGAAATATCCAAATAAGAACCTAAACCTATGATAAATACCTCAAGAAATTAAATTCTTAAGAAACCCTCATTTCTAAACTTAAAAAAATAAAAAGCTTCAAAAAACCATCACACTCTCAAAAAAGTAATTAGTATTCAGTATTCATTCAAAAATAATCTATCTAAAAAATGAGCAATGCTTATTTATAGACTAGGTTGCTAATTACAAAAATATCCTTAAAGAATTAAGGGTCATCTTATTCAAGAGGCTTGCATTTAAATAATAGTCACTTTGTGTCGATAACCTTTTTTTTTCTCCAAGTTGTCTTCTATGTGGAACCTTGTACTTGTATTTTAGAACATTCCTAAGAGTCAAACCTTTGTTCCAAACTCCTTCTATGCCTCCAAAGTATTCAATAAAGTCACATCTTTTAAAATTCTTTATCTTTGCTTGGCGTGCATGCATCACATCGCCTATCACCAGCATAATTATTTGGTGCTTATATCTATCAACCTTATATGGAGTTGTATAGGAGTATGTTATGATTGTTGTTTACTGAGTGTTTAATTGAACCTTTTAGGTTTATTGGGACCAATCAACTTATTATTTATCTAGACTAGCTTGTTACTTTATTATTAGTTATTATGGTTAGTTTGTGGTAGAATGTTTATGGACTAGTACTCGAGATTTTGGGTACATTTATAATTATTTTTCTTTCTCATACTAAGATATGTTATTTTTTTATTAGCTCATGTTTATTCATCCTTCGATTAGAGACCTTGATTATACTAGGATTATCTTCCCTATGTGGCTAGGATTCTTTGAGATATTAAGTTGTCTCTCTCAAGTTATTATCTTGAGTTTAGTGCTATATATATGTGTGTATATATATATGTGTGGTATTATTGTAGATCCCTCTCTTTTCTTGTCTATTCATATTTTATATATATATATCATTTGGAACTGTACTACTACTATGTATGCTTCTTTCATCCTTTATTTATATATTAGCTACTTATATTTGGTATTGTACTTTACTTCCTGAACTGTTAGAATAGGTTAGTTTATCCTTATTGTTCTGTTAGCATTATTATGTTTATCTAGACAGACAACTGTCCATGGTTTATATTCCTACTTACCTGGTATTTATACTTCCTTTATCTTAGAGCTCAATTAATTGATTCCTTTTGAGTACCATGAGTTTGGTACTCATACTACAGTTGTACAACCTAAAGATCATAGTATGAGTTCTTTCAAATAAAGTGAGCATCATGTAGGGAAGCCATAGATCAGAGATTTTAGGTTAGCTCCTGGTGTTTAGAGTATTCCTTCTCTCCCTTATATTAATTAGACTAATCACTGTTTAGTATTTCGAAGATGGCTTGTACGTATATTTATTCTGTATTTCACCTTTACTCCTGTTGTATTAGAAGTTGTTATACTAACTTTACTAGGTTTTAGGGATTTCATATTTATATCAATATCTTTATTAGATTCCTTTTTGCTGCTTTCTATATTTCTCTTGATAGTCCATTACTAGTAGTTTTGAACTATGGGTTAGCTTACGTAAAACTAGGTTATAGTAGGTGCCATCGTAACTTTAGAAATAAGGTCATATCAAATTACTATTGTAACGAGGTTTACTGATGTTGTTGGTATAAGAGCGTATTGCCTAGTAAAGTCATATTGATCGGTGCAGAAATATTTGTATCTTATCTTTGAGAGGCAATAGGGCACTCTTAGAAAATTCTATTCTTTACTCCTTATCGTTTGCCTGTATTATATAAATCTCTAAGTGCTTCTTTCGACTCCACTCTTTTCCAAATAGATAAGACGATGAGGTTATCGATAGATGTGGGTGAAACTCTACGTGTGTAACCAGAGTTGTAACCAAAAGCTAGATTAAGGAGTTAAGAGTTTGATATCGAGGATATTTAGCATTAGATAGAAGGTTTAGGTCCAACCCAGGCTCTGGCAGAGTTTGTGACTACCTTAGTATTTTAGGTGTCACGACCTGATTTCTTAAGTCATTATGACGCCTACTTTATCCCACCAATAGGCAAGCCAAGCCGTAACTCAGAATAATAGGTTATTATCTAATGGAAAGAAACCAGAAAAGACCACGTATAATAATAGTAGTAGTAAGAAAAAGTAAGAAATAAAAAGGTAACATACAAATTATATCCAAATGAGAGAAGGAAAAGGACAAAAATATATAAAAGAATCCCCCTAGAGACCTGATATGATTGGTACAAGAGCCACTAATATAAGATACCCAAAGTACTAGACAAAGTCAAAAATATACACAAATATAACAATGGCTTGGCCGTGACGGGTATCTCAAGTCCACCGAGGATTCAAGACCACCCCCTTTTCCTAACCAAATAAAACATAACACACTTATAAGTGGTTGAATTTAGAACATATAACAAGATAGAGTAAATAGTGACTCCAAAAGTTATGAATTTAAACCACCAAAGCTCATCCACGGTAATATCCACAAAGCCTCTATACCATAAAAGCAACCTACATCAGGACATGCCCCCGACTTTGATAATGGCAATGACAATGATAATGTTAATGTGAAGTCTTCACTTTTAATTTAGACAAGGGAATCCGATGAAATGATCAAGACTTTCAAAGAAAGAATCTCACCACTTCATCACAAATAACCGACGAACTAAGCCGATCCACCTAGCACTGCAGAGGAAAAGTAGGATTGCTTGTGGACCCTGAATCACGTAGGGATACAACATCCGTAGATGGTTAGTGGGTTGACCACTAGAATGTTACTCAAGGATAAGGATACAGTTATGAAAATTTAAAAATCCAATTTAACTCAATGTACATGTTCATATATATGTGTCCATACATATATGTTTATATAAAATGCTAGGATAAGGAACAAGGCTTAACACGCACTTCAAAACTTTATCCTAAATTGTATAGCTTAACCATCATATAACGGTACCCACGAGATGTATGGACCTCAGCTCTCACCCCCTGGTCAGGCCCCAGTGCGTGTAGCCACATGAGCCAGAGAATAATCTTATATATATGCACAGGGGACTGAATCTACCCAATCATATACTAAGGTGATGTAAGCACCCGATCACGTAATCTAATATTGTGTACTCGAACCTACAAATCAAATAATAAGGTGGACTCAAACCTACCAATAAAATAATAAGGTGGACTCGAACCCCAGGTCATTTAGAACCCCGCCCTAACAAATGCAATTTCCAGTATTTGTCCCTAGGGACTGCCACTTTCATGGCCCAGCTACACAATCCTCTTTAAGCCCCATTAAAACATTTATCGCACATTCCCATTTTTAAACCATAATACACATTTAAGCATACATTGTTGGTATCGTCCTAGCAACTACACTTGTAATGTAACAACAACATGCCAAACCAATTATCATCACTTGGGGGAATTCACAACTCTCTTGGTTCAATTCGAAATCATTATGGTTCAGTAGCTTTTCACATTATGTAATAGATCAAGAGTAGTTCAATATGAATACGTTTCATATTCAAAACTAATTTTGCAATATGGGGTTTAGGTCATTACCACTTTATTTGTCAATATTCAAAAATTGGGGAAAAGTACAATCCCATAGTTAATGACCATACTCATGCATCCCACAAGTTCCAAAACTATAAATAAAGCATGAACATTCATATGTAAACCATGGGAAACATTTTTCAAAACAAACATTTAGAACCCTCAACCCATGTTTCAAAAGCAACATCAAAACTACATGAATAACTATTTAAAGCACATACTTTTACAAAATAATAGTTGAGGAAGAGTAACATTCCTGAACGATTCTTAATTACGGAGAGGAAACCTTGAACTGAGCCTTAGATCCTCAACCTTGAGGAAACCCTAGCATGCTTTGATTGAAAAAATTTGAGAGAGTAAAGAGGGTTTTTGATTTGTTAATGTGTTAAAATAAATCCCAAAGATATTTTATGGATGTGGGGTCTAAGTGGATAAAGAGGGAAATATCCAAAATGCCCTTAGTTAAAAGCTGAAAAATTGTCGTTAGTGACTATGAGTCACCATACAACTCATAAGGACACGTTATGGCTCATCACCATGAGTCATAGTCAAGACAGTAGCTGAAGGATGCTTCTCTAGTGACCTTACAATGCACACCATATGACTTTTCTTATGACTCTATGACTCCTAGCGTCCAAGTCATAGTCAAGACAAAAACACTTGGGGCACAAACTAGTTTGGCTACAGATAAGACTATCGACTCGTTTTGAGTTTTAAAGAATCGTAACTACAAGTCATAGTGTAGGTAGAAGCATTATCATAGCACACTGGTCTTTCTATGATTGGGTCCTTAAGACCCATAAAGACACGTTACGAATCTTAGGGAGAGTCGTAGTATGGGAAGTGAGTTTAAAACTAAAAAAAAAATTCCAGGATCAAAATTTGAGGTGTTTCATTCTCCCCCATTTAGGATCATTTTTCCTCGAATGATGAAACAAGGCATCCCTTAGCATGATTTAACACGAAATGCAACCACACTTACCTTTCACAAAGACAGAAAACAAAGATGCAAATATTAACACATACCTTAAGAATGATTATCTGGAATGGGGAACAAGAATGGGTATTTGTAATTCATGATCACTCTAGCTTCCCAAGTAGCTTCTCCAAAATTTTGGTTCCTCTATAGAACCTTTCTAAAGAAACATCTTTAGTACGTATTCGATGGACTTGCCGATCTAAAATCTCCATCAGGACTTTCGCATATGAAAAGGAGTTTGAAACACCAACACTTTCAAATGAAACAACCAAGGAAGGATCACCCACACAATTTCTCAACATCAAAACATTAAAAATCAGGTAAATGGAACCCAAACTAGGAGACAACTCTAGCAAATAAACCATATTACCAACTCTCTTCAAAATTAATTAAGGACACATGTAACGGGGATTGAGCTTCCCCTTCTATTCATACTACCTTACTTTCTTCATGGGAGATACCATCAAGAACACTTAATCTCTAACTTCAAATTCAAACTCCTTTTGCCTCATAGACGCATAGGACTTTTGTCGACTTTGAGTGGTCTTAGGCCTATCCCAAATCTCCTTACCCTTCTATATAGCCCGATGAGCTAAATTAGGACCGAATATCTTAGCCTTGCCAACCTTAAACTACTGAATAAGAGGATGACATCTCCAACCATACAAAGCCTCAAATAGAGCCATCCCTAAGGTATGTGATAGCTATTATAATAAGAAAACTTGATGAGAGGTAGATAAATAACCCATCTACTTCCAAAGTCAATCACAAAAGCCTAGAGCATATCCTTCAATGTCTGAATAGTCCTCTCCTCTTTTCCATTCACTTGAGGGTGGAAAACGGTGATAAGACTCACCTTAGTTCCTAAACATCTCTGAAAGAAATGATAGAAGTGAGATGTGAACTATGTACCGTGATCAGATATAATAGAAATAGGCACAACATGCAACTTGATAATTTTCTGAAGGAACATCTTTGGATAACCCTCAACAAAGTAATTAGTCCTCACATGTAAGATGTCATGGCCCAAACCAGGGCCTGGCCGTGGCAGGCATATAAATTCACACATGGACCAAAGACCAACCCCTGCACATAACCAAGTGGACACAATATCCCAATAATTGGATGAATTTTGAACATATACCAAGATAGAATAATAATAAGCTTAATGATATTTAATCATGTCTATAACCGATAACCATTAGTCAACCAAATCAATCAACTAACACCGCCCAAGTCCATAGTAATCCAGAAAAGCCTTCTAATACAAGAACCAAAACCTGTTTTGGCCGGGACTTGTCACCGAGTCTGACAGATGACAATGGAAATAAAAATGATAATGAAGCTCTCAACTCTAGTCTATGATAACAACTGATGAAATGTCTATGTCTTTCAAAGTATAGAAAATCACAATTTCATCACAATAAATTAATGAACCGAGTTTATCCTCATAACTCTGCATAAGAAATGTAAATGTAGTTTTAGTGCCTATATCATATCGGGATACAACATTCGGAGACAGTTAGTGGGGTGAACACTGGCATGTAACTAAGGGATAAGGATAATATAATGCCATGACCAACAATTTCAAAGCATTTAAGTCCATTGCATACAATTAGATATGTGTGTGTGTGTGTATATATATATATATATATATCACATGCAGGGTAGGGAATAAGTTTTAGCATGCATTTTATGTCACAACCTGAGTCGAGGCCCTGGCCACGATGAGCATTCCAAATTATGAAGGCCTAAAAGCCCTTTTTTCCTAGCTGACAATTATATGCATAATTTATAAATTGTAAGATACAAAAATATATAACAGAAACATAGTTATCTAATTTCATCAGCTAAACAATATGGATACAAGTTTAATAAGACCAAAAAACCTTCTAACACAAGTCTGTAAAATCTCTACTAACAACTCAAAATAACATCTATCTTAAAATAGAGACAAGGCCCCCTGTCAGACAATAAACCAAGTCCAAATAAAAACAACACATGAGACAAGGCCTTTCAAAATATGGAAGGCTCACTAACTGCAAACATCTAATAAACTGTCTACTACTTAGCAGGCCCTAGGACTGTGCCTCGATCTTGAAATACAGAGGTCAATACAAATGTACTGGTACATAGAACAATCCAAAGACAAAATAAATTTATATATAACATAAGTGAGATAATTTCACAAACATATACCACCTTAAAACATTTGAAATCACATAGGCATAATCTTAATATTTCAAAACACATTTTTCAAATCATGACTCTACTCTTTCTTCTCTTCTGAGCTAGGTGGTACACCCTAAATATGTAATTCCACGAGCTATATGGAATCTTTCCTTGACTCTGTGGCCACGCCCCTAACCCAAGTTTATCACAAGGTTTGGAGTCTCTACATCTCTACTACGCCACAGGATCGACACCAACGTATAATTCCCCTTTTGGGTAACACGAACCCTTTTCGACAATTCATAATTTTGGACAATAAGTCATCTAACTCGTTCCTTCTTTGGGTAGCAATCTAACTCTCTTAAGCTAAATTTTAGACTTTTTAAATCATATCTTCTTCTCATAAATATTTATCTCTTATTTTGTGTTTGGGCACATCATAATAAGGTATCATCATACCTAGACTTGCAAGCCATATCACAACATCTCTACTGCCTTCTTATTATGTCAACGGGTAGTTTTAACCATCAAAAAAATCTACTAATTAAGCCATAGTTCATATTTCCAAATAGTTGGAAACCAAACTATTTTATCTTCGATACTTTATCTACGGTGGTCACCTTTCTTATCAAATTTTGAAACAATTCTTAATGGTAAACGTGATCATTTATAAAACAAGTAAATCACACTCTCATTATTCCATAAGCGGTACAATTGGTATATATTAGTTCACCACTAGAATCAGGCCTTTAGCAATTCTTATAATCAATTCACAATATGTAAAATCAAGGGATTTCATAGTAACGAAAGGAACACATATCCCATGCTCCCATTTATCTTCAGAAATCTTGATATTTCATGATCACACGGAAAAAGTTCAAGTTTAAAACACCACATCACAATTTCTACAATACTTCAAATCATAGGGTTTTCAATGCATGTTTGTCAAAATCTTGAAACTAACTTCGTATTTATTCGTATATATACTCTTTAAATCAAGTTTAAAAACAATAAATCCATACCCATGAGGTTTAGGATAGTCCCACACACCATTTTGATGGAAAGGAATTTGAGTTATCTTAAAATCTAGCCTTGATAGAAACCCTAATTTTTTCTTATTCTTGAGACTAGAGAGGATGAGGAGATAATAAACTAACATAATAATGGGACAATGGCGTTTAAACCAAGTTTTAAGTCGCGGGTTGGGGTTTGAGGGTGATGGAAAATACCAAAATACCCCTCTAAAGTTGAATAAAAATTGCTGAAATTTTTTAGTTGATGACTTAGTTTATAGCTTATCAACTAATTGATGGCTTATCAACTTAAGTTGTCAAACCATAGTTTGATTTTGACCCTTGTTTTTAAAAGGTGAAAACTTGGTTAGTAAGTCGTCACTTAGGTTATGGCTTATCACCTCAATTCATCACATTGTAGCTAAGGTTGATCATATTCTGGTTAAGGCTGACGACTTGGTTGATAAGTCATCACCTAGTTGACGTCCCATCACCTCAAGTCATCACTTTGTTGATAGATAAACATGATAAGGTAAAATGAGCATAACTTCCCACTCTGATGTCGAATTAAGGTAAAACCAGTTGTGTTGGAATGAGGACTCAAAGATCTTTCTTTTGGTATATAGTAGGACACATAACTCATTATGTAAAAAGAGTAATGGTCATTGGAAGTTAACCCAAGCTAAAATATTCATACAAAATTAATCGATAGAAGAGTTCTCAACTTGTCTTTAAGTTAGGAGATATTTGTGACCTCAATTCATATTCAAAGGTATTCCCACACAATAGAATTTATCATCATATATATATTAACAAAGAATCATTGTGTTTGGGTCTATACGCATAGGAATAATGGTTTGAATTCTTGCCCAAAAATGTGGGGTATTATATTATCCCCCCATAGAGTCATTCATCCTCGAATAATGGGTAGGAAATTGTTGAAGCTATAGAAGTATGGAATAAAGGATATAACCTCACATTAGGAATTCTATTTTTCCCTACAAAACATACATATCCATTCAAGAAGAGCTTCATAGACTCACCAAGTGAATTATGTAAGAACAAATCATGATATAATGAGGCTTGACATAGGCATGATCTTGGCATATGTTCTATGGAACATGATCATAACATTGTATGTCATGAACTTTCGTAAGAATCCTTAGTCTGATTAAGATTGATACAAGACATGAGTTAAGATTCTCACTGGACATTAGAATGGAATAGAACCAGTCTATACCTCAAATGCTACGTCTAATAGCCTTTAAATTTTTCCAATGCTTCTCCACTATGATATCAGCTATGATTACCATATTTCAACATCTCAATTTTAGAATTTCCTCACTAAATACATAACTACAAGAGCTTGAGTCTAACTGCATTATACTTCTATGTTATAGCCTTACCCGGAGTAAAAAGATACTAGCTTAAGCTATGGGAATCCATATTCTACATCCATTCAAGAATTATTCTACATCTTATCACTATAATCAAACATCCTCATGCCTTAAATCGAGTATTACTAACCATGTAATCCATTGGTTTTCATTTTCATAAATCATAACATCCAAGCCTATCATTACTACACCCACTTCATAGATCTCTCCACTATACCCTACAAATTCATTCACTCTTGCAAATATTTTCACCATATGTTTCCTTCCTAACTATTTCACGTAACGACAATTCATCTCCTTTTTCCCTCTTCTCCTATAACCTTAGCTCAAGCAACCACATAGAAATTTTCACCTTTAAGAATATCTACACCTCTACCTAAAACATTACTATGCTTCCAAAACCACGTTCATACTAACATACAGAGGGTCATTGCGGGACCAGACCCAAGCATAAGCATCATGAATGGTAGAAAAACTACTAAATTATAACCCATAATTGTTGATCTACTCAAGGTGGAACATAAGGTGAAAGTATGATACAATCATTAAGTTCTTCATATATCAAGTGTCTGGATCATATGCAGAGAGACCCTCTGACATGAATGCAACATAGCATGAGTCCTTAGGACAGACCATAGTGAGAATCATAAGTGCTTACATCACAAGTCGTACAACATAAGTTTGGAATTCATGAAGCTGATGATTAAGACAAGGACTTTTACTCGATGCTATTGCTTCTTATTTTTATAGATAAAAAAAGTTATGATTTAGCACAACTTTATCATTTTGGCTAATCCCAACCTAAAATGAATCAGTAACATACAAAAATATAGTTCCTTCGAACCAATCATGATTGGAGATACAGATTTATGGTTCATGAGCAACATAACAAAGAGCTTGGATACTTGGAATATTGGATCACTGAGAGACATTATTGCTTCTATTTTGGATGTCAGGACATGACATGAGTTATATTTAGAACTCAAACCTTAGACACAGGCAGGACTTGAATGCATCAGACATTGGAGCTTGCTTAAATATGAGTTGATTTATCCTTATTTTTACTTGAAACTTGACACTACAAAAAAATTTGAGAACTACTTTAATCTGTTATCTCCCCTTTAGATCAAAGTCACACTCCTAAACTTGAGAATATAACACCTCATCAAATCTATATCCATCACTCTCAATACAAAGGGGTATTTTAAATGGGCCTGACCATTTACACCTCAACTTACCCAGAAATAGCTGCAGTCTGTAGTTGAAAAGAAGGACCAAACCACCTTTCGTAAATTCTCTCTATGTAATCCTTTGGTCATGCTATTTCTTTATCCTTTCATTGTACAAATCAACTCTTTCATAGTATCTGAGACAGAATTCATCCATTTCGTTAATCTGCTCTAAACTTAGATCAGCTACTTCCTTCCAATACATATTCAGCCTTTTTAGAGCCCACAAAGCCTTATATTCCAACTCAATTGTCAAATGACACACCTTCCCATAAACTAGCTGATATGGTGACATGCCAATTGGTGTCTTAATAGCAGTTCGATAAGCCCACAAGGAATTATCAAGTTTTTGATACCAATCTTGTCTACTGCCATTCACCGTTTTAGCGAGAATGGCTTTGATCTCACAATTCGAAACCCCCACTAGCCCACTAGTTTATGGGTGGTAAGGAGTTGCTACACGGTGTTGTTTTACTCCGTACTTCGCCAGTGCAGCCCTGAAGACTTTATTGCAGAAATGGGATCCCCCATCACTTATGATGGTTCTTGGTACTCCAAAGTGGGAGAATATGTTCTTTTTTAGAAATGCCACAACTCTTTTTCCTTCATTGTCAGTCAACGACATAACTTCTACCCATTTCGATACATAGTCTACAGCTACTAGGATGTATTTTAACCTATAAGAGCTTACAAATAGGCCCATAAAGTCAATGCCCCATACATCAAATAACTCTACTTCCATCATCTTAGACATTGGCATCTCATGATGTTTGGAGATTGATCCTTGTCTCTGACATTGATCACATCTACGAGCAAGCTCATATTCATCTCTAAATAGTGTGGGCTAATAGTAGCCACTCTGAAGTACTTTCTGAGTATTTCAGTCACCTATATGGTGACCACCAATAGGTGAAGCGTGGCATGCTTCCAAAATATTAAGCATCTCCACATATGGTACACATTGCCTAATAATACCATATGCACATCGCCGAAAAAGATAGGGCTCATCCCAAAAATACTGGGTAACATCGTAAAGGAACTTTTTTCTTTGATAAAAGGAAAGATTCTCTGGCATAATCTCACTTACCACGTAGTTTGCAAAATCAGCATACCACAAAATCTGCTCGAACTTAGCAGCTAGTATCTTCTCATCTAGGAAGGAATCTTCAATATGTAATTTGTCCTTGATTGCTTGTTCGCATTAAAGTCTGGATAAGTGATCAGCAACCTGATTTTTGCATCCCCTGTGATCCTTTACCTCAAAGTCAAATTCTTGAAGAAATAATACCGACCGAATCAATCTTGGCTTCGCATCTTTCTTAGCCATTAAGTACCTCTGAGCTGCATGATCAGTGTGGAACACCACCTTATTTCTAACCAAATACGCCCTGAATTTTTCAAAGGCATAAACCACAGCCAAAAGTTCTTGTTCAGTGACAGTACAGTTCTTTTGAGCCCCATTCAGAGCATTGCTGGCATAGTAAATTGGATGAAACGACTTATCCTTTTTCTGTCCCAACACAACTCCAAGCGCCACCCCGCTAGAATCGCATATTAGTTCAAACGACTTTGTCCAGTCAGGAGAAATAATATCTAGAGCCTCTACTAACTTTAGCTTAATGCATTTAAATGCCTACCTGCAGTCATCATTAAAAGAGAACTTGGAATATGCCTGGAATACCCATCCAAGAAATAGTACCAACCTCTACCTACTAATCGATCAAGCATCTGATCCATGAATGGCATTGGAAAGTGATCTCTTAGTGTCCATGAATTTAGCTTTTGATAGTCCATATACACCCTCTAACCTGTGACAGGCCTGAGTGGAATCAACTCATTCTTATCATTGGCCACTACCGTCATGCCCCCTTTGTTGGGAACACACTCTACAGGGCTCACCCATTTACTGTCTGAGATTGGGTACACCACCCCTGCATCTAGCCACTTCATGATTTCTTTCTTCACCACCTCTTGCATAGGTGGATTTAGGCAAAGCTGATGCTCAATAGTGGGTACACAATCTTTCTCTAACTGAATCTTGTGCATACATATGCCAGGAGAAATACCAATGATATCTGCAATAGTACAACCAATAGCTCTCTTGTATCTCTTAAGAATAGAGATGAGAGCTTCCACCTATTGTTCGCCGAGATCAGCAGCAATAATAACTGGCAGCGTATTTCCACTACCCAAAAACACATACCTCAGATGACTCGGTAGTTCCTTCAAGTCTAACATTGGTGGCTCTTCAATGGATTGCTTTGCCGGTGGTAAAGGCCGATTCTTAAGGTCAAGATCCAGCTTTTGGGGGGCATAGAACCCCATTCCTGTCAAACTATAGGCAGTTTCTTCATACTCATCAGTATCCTCACGCTCAAAGTTCATGAGCACAGCAGCCAATGGCTCAACAGTAAACTGCTCCTCTAAAGATAATTCCAACTCTTCCTCATAATAAATATCAACTATATAGAACACATTCATTTCTTTGGGCTGCTTCATTGATTTGCATACATCAAAACCCACCATTTCACCATTCATTCGAAATAAAAGCTCATTTGCTCACAGATTAATAAGCACACTTTAAGTTGCAAGGAAAGGTCGACCCAAGATTATGGGCACCTCGAAGTCCACCTCTCAATCCAAAATAACAAAATTTGTAGGAAAAATAAAGGGAGCCACCTCCACTAACACATCATAAAGAACCCTAACAGGTCATTTTACCGACCTATCTACCATTATAAGCTGCATGTTGGTTGGTGTAGGATCTCCCAACCCCAAGTATTTATAAATGGCTAGTGGCATCAAATTAATGCTACCCTCGAGATCACATAAGGCCTTGGAAAAATCCAAAGACCCAACCGTGCAAGGAATAGTGAAAGCACTCGGATCTGCCTTCTTCTGTACTAAAGACCTTATGGTAATCGCACTGCAATGATGGATATTATCTATCGGTTTAAAGCTTACTGCCCTTTCTTTGTCAAAAGGTCCTTCATGAATTTGGCATACCTTGACATCTACTCCAGTGCCTCAACTAATAGTATATTTATAGTCAGCTTCTTCAGCATGGTCATGAATTTACTGAACTTAGTATCATGGGCCTTTTTCTTTATTCTCTGAGTAAAAGGGGGGTGGTTTTGGAAGAGTTTTCTCCACCACTTCCTTTTAATTGTGCTTCCCATTATTAATCTTTTTAGACTGCTGACAGCTAGGTGTGGTATAATAAATGACCTTATCCTGATTTTCAACTTTTATAGAATCATCATAATCTACTTCAACAATATTCTCCTCCATACTATCAATCTAAGGCTTACACTGGGATGGATTTTCCAACATCTTACCACTCCTGGTAGTAATGGCCAAACATGATCCATCTTTCCTTGGATTTTGTACAGTGTCACTTGGTAAAGTGCCAGCTTTCCTTTGATTGAATCCCACTGATAGTTGACTCAATTATTGCTCGAACTATTTTATTGAAGTGGAATGCGAGTCAACCAACTGATTCATTGAGGACAAATCATTTTTTACCTCAGCTACTCCTGTGTTGGTTTCCTCCACTCTTTTCAATATCTTGGCCATCATGTCCTCTATGGACATCTTCCCAGAGCTAGATGCAGCAGCTTCATAATTTCCAGGAGGGACATACAAACTGCTCCTGTCATTCTTATTCTTCCAATTCCCTTGGCCTCGATCCTTGTTTCTAGATTTTTCCTAATAGTTCCAACTTTGTTTCCTTGGCCACTGCCTCAGAAACCCCCCTGATTGTTTAAGTAATTCGCTTCCTCTTCAGAATCGGAGTTCCCTCTTCCCTATGGTGCAATATCTTTAACCTTCTCTATCTTTCTTTATAAAAATGCTTAGAGAGAAGGTCTATCTATGTTTTCATTGGAGCCATATCTTGGTCACGTTCCTCTTCCCTTTGCCTCTGTTGTACTGACATACCAATAAATACAGTAGAGCTTGTTACTTCAAAATCCCTGTTATGCCAATCTTTACTCTGCTTTGACATATGATCTAGCATCTCAGATGCCTTAATAAAAGTAAGATCCATGAATAACCCACCCGCAGCATTATCTACCACTGGCTTGGTCACCGAATTCAAGGCTCTATATGATATCTCCATCAAATGGACATTTGTCATTTGATGATTTGGGCACCGCATAAGCTTCTTCTTGAACCTCTTCAAACTCTCGTGGAGAGCCTCAGTTAGAAGCTATCTGAAATTGCTTATCTCATCTCTCAATTGTTCTTTCTTGGACGGCGGAAAGAATCTTTCTAGGAAAGCGCCTTTTAGTTGCCTCCAATTGGTGATAGAGTTAGGAGTTAGCCCATTCAACCATATAGTTGCCTCTCCAGATAGATACAATGGAAACAGGCACAGACAAATTGTATTCTTACCAACTCCGAGATTGTCAAATGACTTGCATGTTGAGATAAAATTAATCAGATGCATATTCGGATCGTCGCCTGAAAGTCCACCAAATAACCCTTTGAGTTGCAGCAGCTGGATCATATTGCTAGTAATGTTGAACTTGACTTCGTGAGCTAAAGACGGAGGAATAATAGCCCCTATGGCACCAGCCCCATCCAGTTCATCATCGTCATCATCAAAAGCAAACTGCACAGCTCTGTGTTCGGGTCTTATTCTATCATGGCGATCTCTGTTGGCAGGTGTAGCCAAATCATCTGCACGCCTTAGATTTAATAGCTCATCATTACCTAGATCTTTATCATCAGGATTTAGTGCTCGGCCGGGTTATCAACGTTCTGCTGATTTACTTGCGCAGCTGCCAATGCACCTGACCTAGCCTGCTCCTGTTGAGCAGTTATTCTTTCAGGGTCTCATTGCGTATCCATTCCGCCAATGAAATGTGGTTCAGGATTTATAGGTAATAATGGTTGACCCGATCTCCGTGTATTTGGCATACACAAGAGTCAGCCTGTTCAAAATAAAAACAACAAACAAAAAGTAAAGTTTGAGAATATTTGACCAAAGGGTCTATTAACTATCACAAACTTAGTTGACAACCATATTCCCCGGCAATGGCGCCAATATATAATACGCCCAAATTACAACTCTCTTACGAGTATGTAAGCGGTCGCTGTCAAATATAGAACCCAACTTGGTTGGGTGTCGACTCCCACAGGGAATACTGTTCTCACTAAGTGTCCTAATTGTTATTAGACTATTGATCAGAGTTTCTTAACCAAAATAGGGGTTTGGTTTCTCTTTAATTTGTAAAATGATAAATTGTAACAAGATTTGTTCAACTAATGATTTTCTCCTTATTTTGTAACTTTATGAGATCAATCAAACCAGGGTTATGATCACCAAAATGCCAACATCATTTGGGTTGTGAATTATTTATGAATTCCACTTAACAAATTCAATTGCAATAAAGGTTAAATCCTATTCTATATCCATTAGTTTCTTAACCTAAATGGACAAATTATCCTATAATTCTCTCAAACTCATAGCATGCCTTATTCTTTCAACCTAGTTCTCATGTAAGCTAATCCTATTAGGGCATTATCTATTACTCTAAAGGTTAAGGCCCTTAGAATTCATGTAAACACCTTCTTTTCCCCATAAACACTTTCTTCTAAGACAAGTGGTGTTCTAGAGCTTACTCTTCAAGTTTGCAACAAAGAAAAGTCATGAAATTGAAGAAAGGGTTTTGCAATGTTATTCAATTATGAAACTCAAATTGATTCCCAACCCATAGGTTCAATTCACAATAAGGATCTCATAACCCTAGTTATGAGATTTAGCCACAACACTCAATAGAAGATAAAGAATTCATTCTTGTAATATTCAAAAATAAATGGAATGTCTTCTTAAAAAGAATCCCAAGAATGAGTTCTTGAATCTTCAATGATCAGTTATTTGATACTAAAATTTCCCAAAGTACTTGGATACCAAGAAGTTCAATAAATGAGAAGAAAACTTGTAAAAGGTAAAAGATGCATTCTTAACCCTAAAAGTTTGTATTTATATCCCAGCTAAAAAAAAGAATTTAAAATTTAAAAATGGAAAAATCGCGTCCCATTTGATGGTCCACATGACGAGCCGTCCAAGATCTAATGGTCCACTATCTTTCCCGTCACTCGACTCATCCGAATGGCAGTTACTGTATAACATCTGATGGTACACCTAGCAGTCTGTCGATGGACTGATGGTCCGCCATCTTCACCATCATGGAGTCCTTTTGGAAAGCAGCTTCTGGATAAGAACTGATAGTACACTTGGCAGTGCGTTGATAGACTGACTGTCCGCCATCTTTACCATCGCAGAGTCCTTTTGGAAAGCAGCTTTTAGATAAGAATTGATGGTACACCTGGCCATCCGTTGATGGACTGATGGTCCGCCATATTTGCTGTCGCAGAGTTCTTTTCGAAGGAAGCTTCTGGATAAGAGCTGATGGTCAGTATGGTGATCCGTCCCATGTCTGACAGTTCGTTATTTTGACCATCAATTCCCTTTTTCTGCTAGTTTTTCTAGTTTTCTTCTATGGTTATCTCCTTTTACTGAAACACTAAAACCTTTCATTAAATATCACCTTGGTTACTTGAAAACATACAATTTTTCTAAGAAAATGATGCTAAATATTCCATAAAACACCGGAACATCACTAACTAAAAACATCAAAACGATATTTACAGAATACAAGGAAACCTTACGAAATTAATCCTAAACAAAAGAGGAAAATAAAAGTTAGTGGCCACCTATGAGACACCTACGGGGTGTAGGTAGCACCTACAGGGTGTAGTGGTCCCACCATACATACGCAGAACCTAAAAATCTTGAGAAATCTCTAAACTTTATGTTTTCTGACACCTATGTTGTAGAGGTACTTTCTACAGCCTGTACGTAGTTCTCCATAGGTGACAGATCAAAATCTTCACCTTATGAATCTCTAAACTTCAACTTTCTGGCATATATTTTGACTCCTACTCCAAATAGGTTGTATCTACGGAGCATATGTACCCACATAGGTGTCCCAAAATCATCAGTTTTTGCATATTTTCTTCGTTTCAACTCCAAAAATTGGTTTCCTGTAAAGCACAATACAAAACATATTATATCTAAACCAAAACACCTACGTAACTTACATATTTTCATTGTTTTAAGCATTGATAGCTATATGAAACCATAGCACATCAGGTATCTATCATGAAACCCTTAGCTTATGAATTGTGTACCAAAGTGGCTCCCACTGTAACTACCCTGGTATTGCGGTCTCTTATCATTGTCCCCTTAGGCCTCAATATCCAACTCCTCTATAGCATAATGCTCAGCAATATTAGAAAAAGACTTCACTGAAGTTATAAAACTCTGTGCATCCTAATAAAGTGGTAATCCCAATCCATTAATAAAGTATCGAATAAGCTCATACTTCGTAGATAAAATCATAACGGCATGTCTCACTAAATCATGGAATTTGACCTCATACATAACCACAGACATAGAACTCTATCTCAAAGAAGAAAACTCATCTCAAGATTCTCGTAAATACTGCGAGGTATATACTTCCCCAAGAAAGCCTTGGAGAACTGAGTACAAGTCACTGGTGGAGATCCACCTGGTCTAGAATAAAGATAAACTCTCCCTTACCTCCTTACTGCCATGTTTAGCTGATAAGCAACAAAGTACACTCTATGAGACTCAATCAACCCAATTTGTAACCTCTCCTTTTAACTTGATAGGAAGACATAAGCATCCTCTCCTGAGGTCCTGACAAATCTACGTAGAGTCAATCTCAAAAACCAGCCCCTTATCTTCTGCT
This sequence comes from Capsicum annuum, assembly GCF_002878395.1. Lineage (NCBI taxonomy): Eukaryota > Viridiplantae > Streptophyta > Magnoliopsida > Solanales > Solanaceae > Capsicum > Capsicum annuum. Next base: position 154,998,717 of record NC_061116.1, read on the forward strand.
CTTCTGAAGATAAAATTGGATAGGCAAATATCATCTATAGTACTACTAGTGCTGGAGGACCCTCTACCATAGGCATTGTTACTGCAGGTTTTTTCTCTAAATCAGCACCACCCTGTGCTACTGGCTGAACTTAATCAACCGGTGAATTACAAACTAACTCCAATAACTGTGTTAATGCATACCAAAGGACTAAAGAGGATATAAAATTAGGTAGATCCTGGGATTCCCTTATACCACTAGCTACTACTGTGGCAGACTACCCGGAGCTCTCTTAGTCCCAAGAGCTATGTTAGAACCGAGTGATGGATCCTTGTCCTAATCTGGAACTTGGGTTGCTGCTCTATCCTGCCCCTACCTCTCAGTCAACCTCGACTTTTAATTGGAATTCAAGAAACAAGCTCGGGGTCCTGATCCTAATCTCCCACACCACAACTCCTATCCATCTGTATAAAGATTTAACCAATAATGATCATGAACCAATACAAACCCTATTCACAAAATTGGATTAAGAAAATGAAATTTTCCCTAAAAATTCTTAATAGTGCCCTTAAGATAGTATACAAACGTCACTGTACTGATCCATGGGACACTACTAAACATTGAATCTAGTACCAACGACACCAGTGAAACCTAGGCTCTGATACGAAGCTTTATGACTCAATTTCTCAACTCATGATGGCGCCTACTACCAGTTAGCAAGCCAAGCCATAAACTAGAAAAATAGGTAATGTGATAATGCGCAAAAACAAAGAAAGACCACATATAATGATAATAGTAGTAATAATAATCATGAAACCAAAAGGAAACATGTAAAGCATATACAAACGAGAAAAGAAAAAAGACAAAAATAGTCAAATGAATTCTTCCCAGGACCTAATAAGGTCGGTACTAGAGCTACTAGTAAAAGATACCTAGAGAACTAGGTAGAATCTAAAATATACATAATATATAAAAGTCGTATCAAGTATAGAAGACTAAAGTCAAATAGCTAGAGAAGGATCAAGACTGAGCAAAACAAGCTCACCCTGCTCTAAATTAGTACTTGAAAGTAGGAATCATGTCAATGCTGACTACCAGTACTCGGTTCTTTATCGGGGTAAAGATAGAAAAGTGTAGTATGAGTACCAAAGAATTTGGTACTCAGTAGGAATCGTCGACTGACTGAGCTCAGTATAGGAAAAGTGTAACTAAAATACGAGGGTGTAATTTAAGTTAAAAGTAAATAGGGATAGAGAGGTAAACAACTGTCAAGTAATGCAAATGCGATAATAAGCAATATAGAAAGATAAATACTACTATAATAAAAGGTAAATCAAACATAACCTAACTGCGACCCTTAAACTGTCTCAGAACTTCCAAGAAAACAACTAGTCATACTATATCCCCATAAGTCGGTGGGACATATAAAAATAATTTTAAAGAAAAGTGTAAATAATCCTTAACTGCACCAGTCCTATGAATCCATAATAGGCATCTAGATGTGCACTAGTCCTGAAACGGCACCAATAGGTAGTAATAAGAGGCCAGACACCAGTCTTGAATCAGTAGCGGTGGATAATAAGAAGAGGCCATATGCCTTGAAATTGGAAATAGTGGGTAATAACGAGATAAAACCTATATGCCTTACAATAGAACTCATAATTAGATGCTGGACTCAAACCAAAACTTAGAGGAACCACAAGTCCAAAAACACCAATAATCAGTGCTAGAACTCCCAAGTCATCATAACCAGATGCCAGACTCAAAACAAAACTCATAGTAGCCATACCTAACTATAAAATTTATACCCAAAACATATCTTAGCAGACGCCAAAGTGGTATCAAAATTCACAATCTCTGACAGAAATAAAGTATATGCTAACCCTAAACCATAAATAAAATACGTATAAATAACCATTCGTATATCGTAATAAAAAAGGGAAAAACTCAAGGTTCCTAAACTTAATTCTATGTCTTAAAGTGATAAAGGATATATCATAATAAAAGATGATGGACAAAAATTTACTAGAACGGTGTCCTAATAAAATAAATAACGCATGATATATATATATATATATTAAATGATAGGCAAAGTACAAGTATCTTTCCAAACTAGAATAATAGTACAATATAGTAAATAAGCTGAATCTAAAGGTAAGGTATCCCTAGACTACCTTGATGCGAAGCTAAAAACCTCTCTCTGAATCCTTCAAATTGTGTTCTACTAAACTCAAATTTGAATAACTGTATATGGGTAACCGTTTTCCTTATGAGGATAAAATATAATATCAATGTATAATTTTTTTGAGAGAACGACGACTAAATATTTCTAAAAATTAAATACTTGTACTTAATGCTAGTATTTTATTGGTAATGTTTAGTACATAATATAAATATATATATATGTATAATGGCTAAGTTGCCAAATGTAAGGCCATAATTATTCTAGTTATCATCTTATAGGTAATTGATGAGTGGTGAATTTACCAGTCATTCGCACTCAACATTAATGCACATTACCATGTTTTGAATGAATGAGTGTGACATATTTGTGATAAAATGCACTAATATCCACTTTTTGCAGGCACATAGGTAATGAGATGAAAATATATGGATGAAAGCTGAAAAAGATCAAAAGAAGAAAAAAAGTGTAAACTGAAGACATAGAGCAAAACATAGCCTTAGCTACCACGATATCTATCTGAGGACTGCGATCGCGGTTAATCAAGAAAGTAAAAATACCGCAATTTCATGGCTCTCACCACAGTTGTTGTAGATGTAAATACTAATAAATTCCCGCAATCGTGACCTAGTGGAAAAATAGCCCAAGGTCAAAGATGTAAATGCACATAATTGTTTCCAAATTTTCCATAAAAATCTAAAACCTTATCTCTTGAGAAAAATCAATCAATTCCCTATTATTGGAACTTTGTCTACTTCATAGTTTACAATTTTTTAGGACAATTATTGTATTAATTTTGGGTGAAGAATACATTCGAGTAACTTCAAAGTGAAGGATTAGCAAACTCCCATTGAAGATTTGTTGAAGTTCAGAGTCTGGAGTAACATTCACTTAGTTTTTCATAAATCAAATAAATAGAGATTTTGGGTATATATTTGCTTAATCATCTTATGAGTAGCTAGTTCTTTCTCTTGGGGTTATGTTAGAAATAGGTAAAAGTATGTGTGTGTTGCATTTATTAGCTTCAATTATTAGCTCATTTTGATGGGTTTTACAAATTCTTGATTGTAAAATGAAATTTGTTGGTGAAAGCCTCAAATCTACTAATACCCACACCATCCTTGTAAAAGGGATGTGGGTAACATAGATCCTTTAACTATCCTTGAAAAAGGGTTTGTAGGTGACATAAGCCTTTGTGAACAATAACTTAGATACTAGCTATTCTTTTTTTTTTGTCTTAGAAATAAACATAGATTATGGAATTTCTAGGTATAAGGTATCATTCAAGAAATAGGGATGCCAAATTAAGGCTTTGTAATGTTTAGTTGACCACACCCACGAGGTATTTGAAGGATTTTGTGTGTGATAGTTTGGTAGTTTGTCGAAATGCTGGTATCGAAATCTCTAACCAAGCCTACCCTCACATGTTCAATCTTAAAATTAAAGTTGATTGTCTTATACCCATAAACTAGCTTATCTTAGCAAGACATAACCCCAAGATCAGTGCTTAATTGATTATCCTCTAATTATTTGTACTCCTGAATTAGTCTTTTAAAAGTCCATAAATAAATATAAGTTTTGATACTCACTCACTCCCCCCCCCCCCCAATTTATCCATATTTGTATTCTAGGTTTGAATTTTAGGAAGTTTTATCCATTTCTAGGTAATTTGATTGTCACTCTCATTGTTCCTCATGGATTTGACCTCGACACAATATTGGATAAATAAATTGACGAAGACCACCTTGTACTTAAATTGATGTGTAAGTTGAACGTTATAAAAAATGGCATTGTTGTTGGGGAATAATTTGGCATATTGAGTTTGTTTAGAATTTTCTCTTAATTTCTTTGGTTCAAACTTTTAAATATTTGGTTGTGATTTTCTTTTGTTCCTTGTGTTAGGTAGATTTTCATTTTTGTTTATGTGTTACTATATCATCTTGGAATGAATATGACTTTGGTGGTTGGAAATCTTATCTTGATAATCCATGTCCATATTGTGGTGAACCCCACTTTTGAAAAAATTATAGCTATGCTCTCTAAAATGAGATGTGTGAACCATCTAACTCCTCTAGGGAGTATCATTATCCTTATGTGGTGGTCGAGATGGATATTGGAGCGATTATCCAAATGGCCCTTTCCCTTGTTATACTAACCCAAATGCTAGTTATTCTTATGATTATGATAGGCCTTCGCTTTGGTGGAAAAAATAAGGGATAACATTTATCTTATGCATCAAGCTTAGGGGACATTTAAAAAGAAATCAAAAGTATAGAAGAAATAGGTAATGAGTCCTATATCTAAAAATCGTGAACATACCCGCTCTTTAAAATAAAGTTAAAGAAGAAGAGATATCAAGCCACATGAATTATGGAGATTTTGATAGTGAATAATCCTCAATTATTTCCTAACCAACCAAACCAAACATGACAGATGATGCCAATATTGAGGAAATTGCACTAGAGTGGAAAGAAAAAGCCAAGCAAATCCTTTGTGAAGGCTCTATTTTAATTCAAGGTGACAATATCGACAAGGATACAACTCAAGAATTAGGAATAAAACCTCACTCAAGTACCTTTTTGACATTATGCTTGGTGGATGTGATGAAAATTGAACCACCCAAGCAAATGAAGAATTTTGGAGATGAGGAGGAAAAATCCCTATATTTTTAAGTTTGCCATTCCAAAAGGGAAAACGGAATCCCCTCACTTGAAGGCAATAAAATACAAAATTTGACGTGTAATAGATGAATTCTTATTGTTCTCATTGATAACCAATGAGCCTATTATAAAGTTTGATGTGAAGTTGTGTAACATATTCAAGTCTTAAAAATTGCGAGATAGAAAATGTTTCATTGTGCCCTCACCTTTTCCCAAAGTACCTTAAAGATGTATTGATCTAAAATTGGTCCGCCGATTTAAATATTATAAATGAAGACATAAATGATAGTCTAAAGATGTCGTGCCGTAACTTTAAAAAAGGGGATTCATGGGAGGTAACGCAATAAAATTTTTATCTTATTTGTAGGTGTTTTTAGGTGATAGCACAAGTTGGAATGGGTTCCTCAAGAATGAAACCCTGTATAAGTATATTGGACTTTCTTTTTATCACTTTGATCTTTGAAGTAAGCTTACAAGGTATGATCTTTAAAATACAAATGATGATCACATTCCATGGTTTCTTTTGGTTAGAATTTAATTTATTTAAGCTTAATTTGGGAGAATGTGGTTTTTGGGATGAGGATTTTTGAATGTGTGCCTTTTCTCAATGCTAAATTGCAAAATTCATATTTTCATACACTAGTGCACACCATGTGTTTGATGAAACACCCACTTGAAGTTTGTTTGCTTAATTGAGTGGTGGGTAATTTAATCGGATTGGAATGATTACAAGTGGTATGTTTGGTGATGAATTAGTTCATTGGGTTTATTCACATATTTTATTTTTTACCTATTCAAGCTCTGACTTTTCATGCACACCACATTTGTTAAAAAGTCAATAAGAGAGAAATTTCTTATATGCTTGTAAAGGTTAATGTAAACTTTCTTGGAGCATTCTGTGATCATTTTTGGTGTATAGTTTTGAGTCCAATTGGTCTTAAAATTAGGATAATTGGTGATTTTTTGTTGAAATTATGGATGAATTTAGCCCATGGTATCATCGATTAGTGTGGTTATCATAGCATCTCCGGGTGAAGTCTAAGTAACTAGAGAGACATGAAGCTTGCCTTGGCCTATGATAGATTGGGTGACACCATTCTTAAGGGTATAGAGTCATTTTTGTTTCTATTGGTGCCATGAGTGTTTTAGGAGCTAAATGGACAATATGTGAAGTTTTAGGGAAAGAATCCCATGAAGTGTAATTATAATGTTTTCTTTCATTTAACTGAGTTTTTCCTTAATTGATTAGGAAGAGGCAAAAGTTCAAAAATATTTTTGAAATGTCATTATAAAGAAATGAAATGATTTTGGGAAAAAAACAAAAAAATATATAGTTTTCTTTTTTAAAATGATCGAGGATGTTCTTGAGCTTTCTTTCGAGTGAAACCATTACATTCAATTATTGACTTTTTCTTTACAAGGATGAGTCCTTGACTTGGAGTAACTTATTAAGCTCAAAAACAACAACAAACACAGTGCATTCCCATAAAGTGGGGTCTAGGGAGGGTAGAATGTACGCAGTCCATATCGCTACCTCCAAAGAAGTAGAGAGGATGTTTCCAATAGACCCCCGCCTCAAGACAGTAACTTATTAAGCTCATATTTCTCAAATTTGTTTGGAGATTAACTTTTTGGTTTTTGAGTATGATGCAATGTGTATGTTATTTTTGAATAATTCTTGTATATATGTGTAGTCTAGAACTTTCCCCGAGAGTGTTCAGAGAAAAATTCTAGACAAGCTTTGTTTAGAGAATGACCTGAGGCCATTTTTGACCCTTCACATAGCCAAACTCCTACCTTAACATTGTTACCTAGTTAGCCTCTTTGAGCCTTTTTGCCTATTTTTCTTTCTTTTTTTAATGATAAACTTGCTAAAACACCTCTCCCCTTTTAAAATCTTCTTTTTGACACTTAATATCCATTGATCATTGAATGATTCAAAGTAATGAAATGTAGGCAAAAGCCTAAGTTTGTAGGGTTTGTTGTTGGCAGAACAAGTAACGGTGGTCAAACTACAAGTTTGGGGGTACTAATATGATGTGATAAGATGAGCAAAAAAAAGGTGTATGTAAGTCGGTCAAATCATGTGCTTAATACACAAGAGACATACTTAATGGTAAAGTTATATAGAAAAGCTTTTAGTTGGGATTTTCTTGTCCTAAAGCAATATTAACTCTTACCGCAAAATAATGCATATTTATGCTCACATAAGATGACCCACTTATCATAATGGCATCAAGCTTACTTACTACATCAAGTAGATCTTCAAATACGGGCATAGCTATTCTCCCGACACCCCTAATCATAAAATTCAATCATGAAGGATGCAAAAGACTTCAAAGGGCAATAATACAACAATCATCGATACTCTAGAAGTCACTCGGTTTTTGAGCTCAACAATGTTGTATCCTTTTGCTTCTTCTCTCGGGAGATGATAAAATCACCCACAGAACTTGTTCATATACTTCCTCACCAGAAGGAAAATTTCACACACCAAGCTACCTAATAAGAAATAATGAATTTAAGTTCAAAACTCTCTCCCTCACAAGAACTCTCTATCTTAACAAGTGCCATACCATAGTCTTGCCCCTATTTTCAATCATCACAATAATGAAAGTAAATGGTTTGAGATCTCGAAGGGATTTTTAAGCTTGTAACGTAGGTTTGGGGTAGGGTAGGATATCATTTAGGAATAACAAGACTATAACCTCCTCGAACATCTACATCACACTATTTAATCCAATTCTTTACTATGGGCCACTTCTTTTTCTTTTACAAATGCCAACTTTTATTACCTTGGTTCACCCATTTTCTTTCATTTCTTTTTCTTGCAAATTTTATGAAATTCATTCCTTTGTTGGATCCTTTCCTTTTTCTTATTTATTTTTTCTCAATACATAAGCTCTTAGGCACTAACTTACAACTTCATGTCTCAAAGATACTACCTTCAAACTTCACCACCCCCAACTTTGTTTTTTAGCCTCAAGTTACGTTTTTAAGTTCAAGAAGGATATGGTTCAAAAGAAGAATAAAGATTTAATGGCTCACGGCTTGCAATCTATTTGCCAAAGAAAGGTCCAAAGACTCAAAGTGGGTGACTAAGGATAACATCTATGCATGGGTTTACACATCAACTTAAGTGCAAGGCATCGTTGTTAATATAATTACCCAACTTTGAGTCGAGGATGAATCGATGAGGAATAATGTGAATTACGATTAAATTATTTTGAAATTAAAGTCACTTTCTCATTCAAACATATTATACAAATGTTTTGGGGCATTTTGGATGTTTTCAAAAGTGTAAGACAATTATTAGGCTTCTAACTGACTAACTCGAGACTAAGAATAATTAGAGTGTAATCAATTAGGAATGGATCTTGGGATTATGTTTTCCTAGGAGCAAACTTGTGTAAGCAGATATATGAAAGATAGCATCCAATTTTAATTAATGTGTAAGTGGATAAGCTAGGTTTGAGGTTTTAATTTTAGTCTCTCAACAAAATCCCGAATATCACCCATGGATTCTTTCTAATACCTCACGGGTGTTGACATTATAATCAACCCAAAAGCCTCAATTTAACATCCCTACTTCTAGGATGATGTTATAGAGATAGAAATTCCATATTTTATCCTTATTTCTAAGACAACAAAGTGGGAATAACTACTATCTACGTTGTTGTTCACAAATGTTTATGTCACCTACATCCTTTTTTCAAGGATGATGTGGGAATTTTTGGGGAAATTGAGGTTCTCACCTACAATATACATTTTACATTTAAACATTTGTGAAATCTATCAACATTAACCACAAATTGGAACTAACAATCAATATCTACACACTTGCACCCTACTCAAACATAATCCCAATAGGTAGATCTAGCAAATCATACAGATAATAAACATAAATATACTAATATTTCCATCAAAGTTATTCATTAAAAATAAACCACACTTTAAAATCCAATGAATCTTCAATTGGTGATACCAAATCTACACTTTGGAGTTTCTCTAATTGATTCTTGTCTCAAATTAGTACAAATTTAAGCTCAAAGCTCTAAATAAAATAAAACCCTACTACTAAGCTAAGTTGATGATGAAAGATGAATAATGGATGGTGAAAAACGAACTAAAAACCTTTATTTAAGCCCCAATTCCATATTTTTTTAATATTACAAAAATTCCCTTGAAATGTTTTTGCTCTATCGCGGTCATGACTCCCGTGATCGTGATAGTCATACGGTGATTGCACTTCGGTTGACTTATTGACCGGTCACAATAGCAACCCTCAGGCCGCGATTGAGGTAATTGAGTGTCGAATCTTAGGCTTCATTTCTAGCATTTGTCTTTTTTACTTCACATTTAACCTCTTTTTTACTTGAATGACTTGCTCATCTTCCCTTTTCATCTTTTTCTACAGAAATGAGAATTGAGTAATATATTAACATAAAATTAATGAAAAAATATGGTAATTTCGCTTAAATGTTGCTAGAAAATCCTCAAATTGATGACATATCAACACCCTAAACTTAAACTAATGCTTGTCCTCAAGAAACTAAGAACAATTCAATGAAATAGGGTATTCAACTCAACCACACCCAAAAGAAAGATATAGTAAGGGAAAAAACTAACAAAGCTCTAAAAATACTTTCAAACATGTCGTGAAAACAAGTGAACCAAAATTTTTCAATAAGCACATCTTTATGAAGCAAGGGTGCAAGTTTGTATCACATGAACTTTCCAAATCAACAAAGCATCTTAAGAGGAGACACAAAATCTTCATAGATTGTCTCAATCTTTACAATGCAACTTACTTAACCCATTTACCCAAATCTAGAGTAAGACTTCACTGTCTACCCTAAAGTATCATTTCTGCTCATAAAAAAGAGTTAGACCAATACATACAAAACAGATTTAAATAATAAAAGAATTAACACTCACTCTCAAAAAGAAATTAAGTACATTGTGGAGAACCATAGGCTTTCCCTTTATATTTTTTGCCACTAATTGAGAGTTCCCTAGTTTGGAATCACCAAGGTCTTACGGTTCAAGATGAACGTTTAAGGTACAGGAAGGAATATGTATGGATCAACAGACAAAAATACCTCCTTCAATGCAATTTATCAACCCTTTCTACCCCAAAAATTTTGTAACTCTCTACCTTATTCTCCATAAAATCATTTCCCATATTTCCCAACCTTTTTATTATCATTTACCAAACAATTGAAATCCACCACTTTCTTTCTTTCTTTCTTTGACTTTTTTTAGGAAACTTTCTAACTTTAAGCTATTCTTATCCCCTCAATCGTCAAATTACTCTTTTTACTCTATGGGCACAGCTAAATAAATTTACCCTCGAGTATGTTTCTAGTCTCTTAAGCACATGATTTGACTACCTTACATACACCTTTCTTGGCTCAACTTATCAAATCACATTAATTCCCCCAAACTTGGAGTTTGAACCACCCTTACATTATTCTCCCAACTACACAAACCCCCAAAATTTAGTCTTTCTCCCACATTTCATTACTTTGAATTATTCGATGCAAAAAAAGAGGTTAAGTGCCAAAAGAAAGATTTTAAAAGGGGTTATATGTTTTAGCAAGGTTATCCTTACAAAAGGAATTAAAAATAGGCAAAAAGGCTCAAAGGGGCTAACTGGGGAACGATGTTAAGGTGGGAATTTTGCTATGTGACGGGGAAAAATATCCTCGAGTTATTCTCCAAATGAAGATTGTTGAGAACTTTTCTTTGAACACACTTAGGGCATGTTCTAGACTACACATATGTACAAAAATTATTCAAAAATCTCACCATACATGTTATCGTATTCATATAGAAAAAAGTTAATCTCCCAACGAATTTGAGCAATTTGAGCTTAATAAGTTACTTTGAGTCAAGGACTCATCCTTGTAAAGGGAGAGTCAAAAATTTAATTTAATGGGTCTCACTCAAAAGAAAGCTCAAAAACATCTTTGATAATTTTCAAAAAGAAAACTATTTATTTATTTATTTTTTTCTAAAAATCATTTCATTTCTTTCCAATGATATTTCAAAAGTATTTTTTACTTTTTGTCTCTTCCTAAACAATTAAAGAAAAAGTTACGTGAATGAAAGGCAACATTTTCATTACAATTCATTGGATTCTTTCCCCAAAACTTCACACATTGTCCATCTAGCTCATAAAACACTCATGACACCAATATAAATATAAACGACCCTATACCCTTAAGAATGGTGTCACCCAATCTATCATAGGGAAAGGCAAGCATTCACGTGTCTCGAGTTACTTAGACTTCACCCGGATATGCCATGATAAGGACACTAATCGATCACTCCACGGACACAACATTCATCCATAATTTCAACCAAAAACCGCTATTTATCCTACTTTTAAGACCAATTGGACTCAAATCTATACTTCAAAAATAATCACACAATGCACCAAGAAGTTTACATTAACCTTTACAAGTATATAATACATTTCTCTCTTATTAACTTTTTAACAAATATATGGTGTGCATGAAAATTAAAAGCTTGAATAGGTAAAATAACAACACATGTGAACAATCCCAATGCACCAATTCATCACCAAACATACTAATTTTAATAATATTAACCCAATTAAATCACCAATCACTCAATTAAGGAAACAAAACTCTTGTGGGTGTTTCATAGTACACATGGTGTGCACTAGTGTATGAAAATAAGAATTTTGCAATTTAGCATTTGAGACAAGGCACACATTAAAAAATCCTCATCCAAACAACCACATTCTACCAAATTAAGCTCAAGCGAATTAAATTCAAACCAAAAGAAACAATGGAATGTGATCATCATTTGTATTTTTAAGATTATACCTTGTAAGCTTATTTAAAAGAGGAAAGTGATAAAAAGAAAGTCCAATATAGTGATCCAGAGTTTCATTCTTGAGGTACCCATTCTAACTTGTTCCATCACCTACAAACACCCAAAAACAAGCTAAAAATTGAATAAAAACATTAGAAAGCATAAAAAAAAAATTCTTGGGTTGCCTTCCAAGAAGCGCCTTAGTTAAATAAAAACATTAGAAAGCATAAAAAAAAAAATCTTGGGTTGCCTCCCAAGAAGCGCCTTAGTTAAAGTTGCGGCACAACATCTTTTGACTATCATTTATGTCTCCATTTAGAAGATTAGAAGTAGCAGCACAACTTTGGATCAATACATCTTTGAGTTACTTTGGCCAAAGGTGAGGACACAACGAAACATTTTCTATCTTGCTATTTTGAAGACTTAAATATTTTACCCAACTTCAAATCAAACTTCCTAATAGGCTCACTAGGTATCGATCAGAATAGCAAGAATTCACTTAGTACACATCAAATTTTGCATTTCATTGAATTCAATTGAGGGGCTTCATTTTTCCCTTTTGAAATGAGAAACTCCAAAATATAGGGATTTTCCTCCTCAACTATAAAATTCATCATTTGCTTGGGTGGTTCAACTATCATCACATCCACCAAGTATAATGTTGAAAAGTGGTTTGAGTGAGATTTTTTCCTAGTTTTAGAGTCGTATCCTTCTTGATATTCTCAACCCAAAATGAACTAGACCTTGACAAAGGATTTTCTTGTCTTTTTCTTTCCACTATAGTTAAAATTTGCTCAATATTTGCGTTATCTCTTATGTTTAGTTTGGTTTGTTGGGAAACCATTGAGGTTTCTTCACTAGAAAACTTTCCATAATCCAAGTGGCTTGACATCTTTTCTTCTTAAACCTCATTTTAAAGAGTGGGTATGGTCACAGTTTTTGTGATGTCGGACTCACTACTCATTTTTTTTATCCTTTCAATGTCCTTTTTACATGTCCCCATTGCTTGATGCATGACATGAATGTTATCCCCCATTGTTTCCACCCGATCTAAGATACGTTGAAATATATCTTCAACACCATTGTATCTAGCATATTTTCTTCCTTTTTCTCATCATAAGACCTATTAAACTCATAAGAATAACTAGCATTTGTATTAATATAACGAGGGGAAAGAAAATTTGGACAATTGCTCCAATGTCTATCTCGACCACCACATTAGGAACAATCATACTTCCTAGAGGATTGAGATGGTGCACATATCTCTTTTGTAGAGCATATCTACAATCTTGCCAAAAGTGGAGTCCACCATAATAGTGACATAGATTATCAAGATAAGATTTCCAACCACCAAACTCATATTCATTCGAAGATGCCATAGTAATAAATAAATAAAAATAAAAATCTACCTAACACAAAGAACAAAAGAAAATCACAAACAAATATTCACAAGTTTAAACTAAAGAAAGTAAGTAAAATTCCAAACTAACTCAATATGCCAAATTGTTCCCGGACAATGACGCCATTTTTTATAAAACTCAACTTACACCTCAATTTAAGTAAAAGGCGCTCATCGTCAATATATTTATCCAACTTTCAGTTGAGGTCAAATCCACAAGGAACAATATGAGTGGTAATCTAATTAGCTCGAAATGGATGAAACTTACTAAAATTCAAACCTATAATAATAGTATGTAAACATTAGTGGGTTTGAGTAAGTATCAAAATTAGAATTTATTTATCGACTTTTAAAATACTAATTTAGGGGTACAAATAATTAGAGTATAATCAATTAAGCACGGATCTTGGGGTTATGTCTTACTGAGTGAAGCTAGTATGTAGGTACGAGACAATCAACTTTAATTTTTATCTTAAACATGTGAGGGTAGGATTGGTTAGATATTTTGATACTAGCCTTTCAAGAAAGCACCAAACTATCACCCCGTATTCCTTTGAATACCTCATGGGGGTGGTTAACTAAACATAACAAAGCCTTAATTTGGCATGCCTATTTATAGGATGGTGCCTAAGACATAGAAATTACATAATCTATGCTTATTTCTAAGACAACAATGAGAGAATAAAAAGTATCTAAGTTATTATTCACAAAGTCTCTTGTCACCTAAAACCCCTTTTTCAAAGATAGTTGAAGGATCAAGGTTAACCACATCCCCTTTTCAAGGATGATGAGGGTGTTAGGAGATTTTAGGATTTCACCAATAAATTCCATTTTACAATCAAGTATTTCTAAAACCCATCAACATAAGCTAATAATTGAATCTAATAAATGCAACCCACACACACTATCACCTTATTCTAACATAACCCCAAGAAAATAACTATCTACTCATAAGATAAACAAGCAAACATATACTCAAAATCTCCATTGAATTGATTTATGAAAAACTAAGATATTGTTACTTCAGTAATGTTTAGTATTTTATATATATAATGGCCAACAGTCCAAATGTAAGGATATAATCATTATAGTCATCTTAATATATATGTGTTGTCCACCCACTTCACCTCCACCTGGAGTTGAGGTGGCAACATCAAAATTCTTTTTCTTATCACATTATCTATATATTTAGCTATTTCATAGTATCATGGTAAAATATTTTAAATATACCATAAAATATTGAAAATTATTTCTAATAAAACCTCTATTCTATGGTAATAATATTTTAACACACCTATTCACTATCTCTGCTTAAACTATTAACAACTGATTAAAGCTACTATAAAGTAATATAAATATATCATAACTAAAGAATTTTATCAATATAAAAATTATTTTAGAAAGGCAATAAATTATATTTCTACCAGATGCTAATTTAGATTAAATATTCCACAATATTATTAGTATTACAAAAATTGTTAAATGACCTGTCCAAAATCGAACTGTCAATCCCAACAAAATCATAAATAACTTAGGGCAGTTATAGAAAAGATTTATTAACCAAAAATGCATGAAAACAAGGAAAATGACTGTGAGGGTCATTACATCATGATCAAGTGTTGGGGATTTTTGTTATTTAGTGGGTACCTCAACACCAAGGATGAGGTCCGATACATCAAGTGGTTCTCAGACTATATTGGGTTTGTTGGTGTTCAACAAGGCTCCCTAATAGTTTCAGAATATGAAATTGGGTTTCTCAAGATAGGCTAGATATACTTCTATACTATATCTTTCAGATAATAATATGGTGTAGGGATTTATTAGAGGGCTTTTTTTTCCAGTCTACTTAGTGATAGAGCTTTAGTAGTTGGGCCTTTTTTCTTTAAGTTATTGGTCATGCCAGACCCATAAAGAGGGAATGTATTAAATCATATAGAGGTAGCGATATAGTCCATTTCATCAATATAATGTTATTGCTATTCCATCCAGGAGTAGGGATACTCTCAATAAGAATAACACCATTTGCATCGTATTAGTTTCAGACAGAAGTATCTTAGGCTATAGGTGGTTATTAGATTAGTCATAGTAGTTATAGTGGGTAGAGTTCTCAGTAGACCTTATGAAGTATTCGATATAGATCTTTATTCCATGATGCCCATTCTAGATACTAGGTATAACATATTTGAGAGTCCTAAGGGCATGTTTGGATTGTGGAGAGGTAGTCTTTGGTCTAGGAAATGCCCCGAGCATGAGTTGATTGTTCAGATAAGGCCAACTCATATTTCTCTCCATCTTAGATCTCTTAAGGTATGTTGTGATTACCAGAAGGATGGTCATTTTAGTAGATAATGTACCAAGAATCATTTGGTTTGCTACTTAGAAACAACTCGTATTTATTGCCATGTTATAGCTTCATGGGTTTGGTATGACTGCATAGATACTGGTTATTGGTCCAGAGAGAGTCACTAATATTGGATTATTAATCATTTAGTAAAAATAGATCACTCTCATATAGTTCCAACAACTTGAGTTTAAGATAGTGCACTTAGTAATTCAGTTGATCATTTAGATGCTTAGTATTAGCTTGGACATATTCAGATTCTTACTTCTTCAAGAAGGTTAGGGACTGTGACATCAGAGTCCACCCTATAGGTGTGACTTTATTGACTATCGTTTGAGTTTTTATACGAATTATGTTGGGTTTTTTGTACCCATCAATGGTTATATGCTTTGATATCACTATACTGGTTATTGTATGCCTTTATGTGGATTTATGCATATATGATTACTCCCATAGATGATTTATTTTAGTTGTGGTTTGAGAGAATCAGTGTGGTAATTCCCCTAGGGTGTATGACCTTAGAGTGTTATTGGTTATGTTTTTATTTGGTTCCTTCCAAACCTTACATTGTCATTTCTATCTTTATTATTTTAGTTTATATTGATTCTTACATAATAGATGGCTAGACTAGTGTCATCTAGTTAATGTTTCCCTTTTTGTAATTTTTATCCATTTGGCTTGGAGCTTTGGTTGGTTGATCTTCGTTTCTATTAGTGAGGAAAGGTCGATTATTGAATGGGTTATGAAAGTGAAGGTAGGTTTGACCTTTCTTAGTTCTATTATGATTCTAGCATTGGCAAAACATTTCTATAGCCTATTTTTGAGATTGATAAATTTGAGATTTGCCCTTCCAATTTGAATAGTTCATCGCCAAGTTGTGGTCTTTACCTTGATGTTTATTGTGAGTTGGGTACTCTATTCTTTTACTTCATTCTTTCTATAATATGGTTTTTGATTTGATTGAGTTAAAAATAATGTAATTGGGTGAATCCAGAAAATTCTCATCTCGATATTTATTCGCCTAATATGACTTCATTGAGTGCATTTGCTTTATCATATATGCTTTCATGTCTATAGATTGAGTAGTAGATTGACCAAATTCAACCTAAGGTAGTATTTATCCGAGTTTCTCAAGTTGTAGCTATAACTAGTACTATTTACAGCCTTGATGAGTTATTGTTTGTGCCTTAATGCATTATTCCCTTCTAATTTCTTGGTCTCCAACTAGTACTTTTTCCTCTTTTGTGATTATGTTCTTCGACAACATTTCAGTTTTAAATTTTGCAAAAATTATTGGGTAAATGGTGAAATATTGATAGTGAGATTGGTTTGAGTATTTGATATTCGTGAAGACTTGTGGGCTATATTTTTGGGTTTTGGCACTATTGAATGGTGGCTTAAAAGTTATGATAGCTTTTGTAACATGGACAGTTCTCGCCAGTGGAATCAATTTGGATATTTGAGATCGAGTAGTTCAACTTTTGTTTGAATATTACAACTATGGATAACTTTATTGCAACTCTATTTCCTGATATCTTTTAGTTAAGCATTCACTGACAAGTTGACTAATCCTACTTATTACCTATCAACTCGGTTTTCTTTAGTTCAAATGGATTATGCTTGATTGATGCTCAAAAGATAGTGTATTGGATTATGGTGTTGTTTCTACTATATTTCTTTGGTTCCCAATTTTCATCATGAATTGTGAATATCTATTCCCTTGGTTTCCAGTTTTCGTTAGGAATTGTGAATAATTATCTCATGGGATTAGTGTATTCTATTTAGACTTAGCATGGTTTTATTTACAATTTGTGGGCTATTCAAGAGCGAATCATTCAATATTTAGAGTTTATACTTTGGACCCATCTACTATTATTTTTGAGGATCACCCAGACTAGTTATTAGGTTTGATAGTTATTACAGATGTTAGTCATCATTATTTGAGTATTCAGGTAGCACCTTATGGTTTGTTCTTATGCTTGCCATTATGGATTTACAATTTACCATCTTCAGTATTTCAAGATTAGTGGGAGGTGATTGCGTGAACAAGATTAAAGCAGATAGTAGGTTTGGAAAAGCAAGAGAATATTAGATTTGGAACTTAGAGTTAGCTATATGGTTCATGGCTATCATGGCCTAAACCAGGGCCTTGCCGTGATGGGTATCTCAAGTCCACAAGAAACCAAAGGCCACCCTTGAACACCTAACCAAATAACACAATATCCTTAATGTTAGATGAATTACAAATATATAATAAGATAGCATAAAATTAAGATTAATGATGTTTAATTCATGTCTATAACCAACTACCATCAATTGACCCAAACAATTGACCAAGGAAACCCAATATCCACAGTAATCCAACAAAGCCTCCTAACATAAGAAACAAAAACCAATCTTGGTTAGGACATGTCCTCGAATCCGACAGAAGACAATGAAAATGAAAATGATAGTAAAACTCTCAACTCTAGTCTATGATAAGAACTAATGAAAGATATAAGTATTTTGAAGTATGGAAGCTCATCACTTTACCATAACGAACCAACGAACTGAGCTGATCCACCTATCTATATGTAAGAAAACTAGGAGTAGCTTTAGTGCCTGCATCATGTGGGAACACAACATCCTAAGACGATTAATAGGGTGAACACTAGCTTCTAAGTGGGGGATAAGGATAACATAATGCCATGATCAATAGTTTTAAATCATTCAAATTTATTACACATGATTAGAAGCATATATATATATATATGTTTGTGTATATATATCAAATTTTGGGATAGGGAACAAGGTTTAATATGCATTTTTAAAACTTTAGCCTGGGTCGTATAGCTCAGCCATTACAACATACAAGGTACTGATGGGCTATATGGACCAAGTTCTCCCCCAGCTTGTAGGGCCCCATTACGTGTGGTTGTATATATAAAGGTCACACAAGCACCAAATCATGTAATATAATGTGGGGAACTCAAAGCCCCCAATCATATGAGAATTACTTTAAGGGGGACTCAAATCTCCCTTGTTATTTCGACCCCTGTGGCAGCAACCGCAGTTTCTTGTATCAGTCGCTTGGACTTTCACTTTTATGACTTAGCTACCCAACTAATTTTTAATCCCAATTTAAAAGAAGTATCATACATTCCCATTTACTGAACCATATTTCACATTAAGGAATACATTGTTGGTATCGTCATACCGACTACACTTGCAAGATAACAACAACATACAAAAATAATTACATCATTTGGGGGGGAATTCACAACCCCCTTGGTTTAATTATGTAATATCTTGTGAAATCACAAAACCCATAAGTTTCAATTCAAAACCAATATGCAGTAGTTTAAGAATAGTTAAAATTCCCACATTTCTCATACTTAAGACCAATTTTACAATAAGGTTTTGGGGTCATAACCACTTCAAAAGACAAAATTTAGGGGAAATTAACATTCCCTAGTTCATTCCCCATACCCATGCACCCACAAATTCAAAACCCTATTTAAATCATGAACAATCAAGGGAAAACATTGTTTAACGATGAGCATTCAAAAACCCTCAACCCTTGTTTAAAAACCAACATTAATATCTCATGAAAAATAATTTAAAAATATGCTTTTAACAAAATTAATAATGAAGGAAGAGTAACATGACTGAAATACCAAGTTTCATCAAAAGAATTCATCCCTTGAGCCTTTGGATGACCTACTTCTTAGAAACCATAAGTATAGATGCTTGAGAAAATTTAATAGAGCTTTGGTAGTGTTTGAATAAGTTAACAATGCTAATGGGGTGTTCCCAAAAGTATTTATAGTTGTGGGTAACAATTGGGGTAGAAGGAAAATATCCAAAGTGCCCTTAATGAAAAGATTAAAATTTAGTCATTAGTGACTACGGGTCACCATACTACTCGTATGGACTCATTATGACTCATCAAAAGGAGTTGTAGACAAGGAAAAACCACCATGTCACCATAATGGTCTAGCTATGATTCATACCATCGACTCAGAACCACTTCTCATACTTAAGACAACAACAATTTTAGATGACACCTTGGACACCCTAGATTGGGACATAACAACTCATCATGAGTCTTTATAACTTGTGGCCTTAAGTGGTAATGAAGATAGTATCATGGGATAAACTTGTTGAATACATTACGAATTGGTCCTTACGACCAATAAAAAATATTGATGACTAATTGACTGCCACTCATACGCAAAGTAGAATACTAAGCAACTTATTTTGATGATGTTACAACCGAGTCCCTATGACCCATCAAATATCCCTAATACTCTTCAGGGGAGTTGTAATCAGTATAGTGAGTATAAAATTTTAAATATTTTCAAGGACCTAAAACCCAAGGCATTATAATTGCTTGGGTAACTATAGATTGGTTAGTTTCCTCTTGGTTGTTATTTTATAAATGTGATATTATTGTGTTGTGGTTTGGTTTTGTATGTTTTTGGCGTGCTTAATTTAGCTTGAGGCCAAGTTTGTGGTTTGGAATGAGTTTTTAGTTATTTGGAAAGTGAATTAAGGAAGTTAGTACTAAAGGGATACCATTAGTGAAATCCCATAAAATTATTGGTTTGCCTTAGAAGTTATCTGGGGAGTCTAGATCAAAGCATTTAGGCCCAATACATTGTCCTTTTAATCTTTTAGGCTCTTTCTATTCATTGATTTTTTTAGGCGGAAAGTATTTTTAGTAATGAATACTGTAATGACCCTATATGTTGTTTTCTTGATTTTTGGCATTTTGAGCCTTTTCATTCTATTTATAGGTCATTTATTACGTGCTAGAACTATCGATTTAGTTATTAGACAGTTCGTTTATATTTTAGGCTTATTTTTCTATTTTAGAGCTTTCATTGATAGGAATTGGTCTTGGACTAAAAATCCTAGTAAAAAACCTCAGATGAGAAATATGACAATGTCATCAGCTCTAAAACATTGATTTTAGGCTAGGAGGCCCATGATTTTGGTAACGGGGTTTTCAAACTCATTTTGGGCTATTAGGTATATTTTGGTTAAAATAACCCTTTAAGTATGGGACCCACATTGAGTTAAAAAAGCTTAGATGGAAATTTTGATTGCTTAGTCGAGTTCAAAATGTCAAATTTAGTGTGTTAGCATAGTTAGTCTGAGTCCTAAGACTTTATATTTGTTTTGAATATTTAGAAGAAAGTTAGTTAAAATTGTACAAATAGGTCCCGGGTGTTCATTTCTTATAAAAAACTTTTTTTAATAAATTTAATGAATCCATTGTATCTGGAATGTGTTTTACAATAAATTTGATCTATTGGTTCATGTTCATAGGGTGTCGAATATGTTTTGAGGGTCAAAAGCATGTTTTGCATGTTATTGGTGCCGGTGTGGCTGCTTGACCCTTTTACCAGGCTGCTAAAGTTACCATTTTACTACTTTAGAAGAACTTTGACCTATTGACCAGACTGCTTTAGTTTAAAAGGTGCAACTTTAGCGGTCATTGCTTAGTATAAGACCCAATCCAAACCCATAACATATTTTTTATATTTTTGGAGCTAGGAAGCTCCAATTATGACAATTCTCGATGTTCTTTTTCCATATAAACTTTATATATATGATTATAATTTTATATTTCTCATTTTCCAAGAATACCTATTTTGTTGTTCAAGATATCTATCCAAGGTTGAGAATTAAAACTCTATTTCTTTGTTTTCAAAGCCCTATTTAACTATTATTGGAACTTGGGTATGAAAATGATGAAAAATCATTAATTGGGGCTAAGGTAAGCTAATTCAACACCTCGTGATTATTTTTGATTGTTTTCCCCATCAAATTCTACTCTTTTCCATTGTAAATTCTTAGAGATTAATTTTTGAATTTCTTAACACTGTTGGCGGATTTGGGCCCTAATTTGAGCTATGTTTGTGCTCAATTTTTGAGAACATATTATTTATCCTTCGAGGAGCTCATGATGGATTTAATTTTAGAATCGTATTTGTGATCCGAATAAGCTCAATTTTGACTTGAATTTGGGCTCAGGGTTTTTAATTGCTATGTGGGTCTTGTTTTACTTGTATTGACATGTAGATTATTATTTTGATAGCATGGCGACATTATGGAATCGTGGATCTCATAAGAATGATTTGATGATGATTCTAGATTTTTATTTTGATATTAAGGTTGGCTTCAGTCTACTTTTCTCTGTGAGATGGTGTTATGTATATAGGTTGCACACTTTTTAGGGATATAGGATATGTTTATAACTAGTGCATCATAATTTAACCTATTTAGGAAATATGGGATAGAAATGTGATTTGAACATTAGCATAGGATACCCATTAAGGATACAATATCATATTGTCCTACATTATAGGCATGTTAACCGTAGATTGACCTTAATGATCATTTGGTGTAAGACTTACCATTTGACTTAGTGTCTTGGACCTTAGATTTTTGGATTATAGTGTTGTTATCATACTAGTTGTATATTTTTGTACGAATGTTGTGGTTATCATATATCGTGCAGAGCACCCATGAATTAGAGATTTTTGGTGAAATTTTGGTGTTAGGAATATTCATGCTATTCCTTGTATTGGTTAGAATAATCTCTATTTGTATTTTGGAGATGATTTATACATGTAGTTATTCTGTATTTCACTTGAACTCTTGTTGTAATTGAAGCTCTTATATTTTCATCAGGTTTTGAGAATTTCATTTTTATATTTTTCTCTTTATTAGATTCTATTTTGCTACATTTTATATTTCTCTTGATAGTTTGTTACTAGCAGTTATAGACTACAGGTTGGCTTATCTACTATTGAGTTATACCTCATAACATGAGAAATTAGTTCATGACATAATTTTTTATTGGTCTAAAAGAAAAATTGTAATCACTTAATTGATGTACTATCTATAAAATTTAAGCACAACACTTCCCAAATACATTGTATTCTACTTATTTAGTTTAAAAAGATTTAAGTCCTTGCTTTTTGTTGTTCCAGGAGATTAATGATTTCCCAAGGAGTTGATAGGTGCCACTTTTTATTTTCCTATTATACTTATTGCTTGGATAATCTACATCACAAAACCTTCAAGTGTAAGAAGGCCTTCCTTTTTTAGTACCATAAACCATAATGAATGGGTCCCGGAAGATATCTGATGAGTTTTTCATAGCTGTAAAGTGAGATTATTTAGGAGAAGATTGAAAGCGAGAAATTTAAGAACACTCGGCTACTAGTTAATTTAAGTAGATTGCCGAACATGACACAATATTTGGTTTTATCAACCATTTTTCCTTCTTATCTAAATCAATTGAACATGTGAAGTTATTGGTGTTTCCAGAGCTTTTGCTTCAGACGATCCATTTTTATGGATGAGTTTCTTAGTGTACTTACTTCGAAATATAAAATTCCCTTCATTTGGCTACATAATTTGCAATCTTAAGAAGAAAGTAAACTCTCCCATCATACACATTTCAAATTTCCCTTACATAAGAGGGAATTCCTTGCATAAAACATGATTTTTACTACCAAAAATAATATCATCCATATATAATTGGATGATTAAATTTGTAGGGGAAAATCTTTTAACAAATAATGTATTATTAGTTTTTCCTCTAGTAAAACTATGAATAATTAGAGAGTACTTTGGCAGTCATACCAAACTCTTGGAGCTTGTTTAAGATCATAAAGTGCTTTTAAAAGTGTGAAAACATGATAAGGAAATTTTAAATGTTCAAAATTAGGGGGTTGTTTTATAAAAGCTTCTTGTTCTATGTACCCACTTATGAAAGAAATTTTAACACCAATTTGAAAAAGTTTGAATCCCTTGAAAGTTATATATGCAACTAACCGACAT
The DNA here is from genome assembly GCF_002878395.1 of Capsicum annuum. Taxonomy (NCBI): domain Eukaryota; kingdom Viridiplantae; phylum Streptophyta; class Magnoliopsida; order Solanales; family Solanaceae; genus Capsicum; species Capsicum annuum. The sequence continues at coordinate 155,021,963 of NC_061116.1, forward strand.
ATAGATTCTAACAACCAACATGTGAAAAGGTTTAATTATAGTCAACTATTTATTGTTTTGTATATCATTTAGAAACTAAAAGAGCGTTGTTTCTTTCTACTTTTGTTGGTTATTCATCTTATTTCTAAATACCCATTTTTTTCATTTAATAGATATTTTGTTAGGCTGTGGAACAATTGTACAAACTTGACATTCCACAAATTGATCCAACTGTTCCTACATTTTTTATACAACTTTTAACATTTAGATCTTTATCTACTTTCTTTTGTTCATATGGATATATTAGAGATATATTTCCTTTGGTTTGCCTGATTCTCTATTTTACGCTCCATCTTTTGGGTGTACATTAATGAATTCTTTTTGAAAGTCATGCTCACTTTTCCATTCATTGGGTATTGTTTTCTTCTAAGTAGTTGACTCTTTGGACTTTTTACTTGACTTTCTAGATGGAATTTGTTCACTTGAAGTAGTTATAATTGCTTGATAGTTCCAGTGTACATCATCATTTAAACATATACCTTTCTCAACCAAGCAATTAGAATAATAAAAACAACATGAATGGATTCCATAAGATATAGAGTTCTTTTATTAACAACTCTAAATGATTTACCAGAATTGGAATATTCATTAAAAATGCCATCATTACTCCTTGGATCAAACTTACCAAGGTTGTCCTTACAATTGTTGTGAACAAAACACTTCAACCAATAGGATGAAAGAATTTTTTATTTGATTTCTTACATTTTCAGAGTTCATAAGGATTTTTCTTAAGAATATGTATTATAAGGTACCTATTCAATATATTGCATGCTTTCCTTACAGTTTCTGCCCGAAAATGTTGGGGTAAGAGTATTCAAGTATCATTGTTCATCCCATGTCTTGAACAGTATTTTTTTCTATTCTACAATACCATTCTGCTGTGGGGATATAGGAGATAAGAAATTATGGGTCTACCCTTGTTCATCAGAAAGCTTTTCAAAAGCTTTGTTTACAAATTCTCCTTCATGATTGCTTTTGATAGAGGTGATGTAGTAACATTGTATCTTTGAACTTTTCCACAAAAAAAACTCTAAATTCATTATAGTATCATCCTTATTTTCAAAGAACATAATCAAGTAAAATGTAAGTAATCATTAGTTATACAAAAGTCTAACCTTTTCCACAGATTCTTATTGTTGTAGTGGGTCCAAAGAGATCCATATGTAGAAACTATAGAGGTTTTGAGGTGGACACCATTTCTTTAGATTTAAATGATCTTTGAATCTACTTGCCCATTTTACATACATGATGTCTATGGTCCTTTGTATAATCTAGTTTTGATAGTCGTAGAAGTAATTCATATCTATCCAGTTTTTCTATAAGACACATGCTGGCATGTCCAAACTTTTTGTGCCAAATCCAAGGATCTTAAGAGATAGATACAAAACATATATGCTCTTTTGATTTCCTTATATAACCTATAATGTAAATATTTTTTTTCTACTTCCAAGTAGTAGAGCCATCCCACAAGTATTTTTATGGTACATCCATTTTTCTTGAAATAAACTTCTAGATTTGTATCATAGAGTTGACTAATGCATAATAGGTTAAACATCAATCCTTTTATGACAACATTAGTAATATCACAATATTCATTAAAGTAATTGAACCTATACCAATAACTTTCTTTTGAGTCATCCCCAAATTGAATAACACCTCCATCATAGTTTGCAGTAGATTTAAACAAGTATTTGTTTCCTGTTATATAATTAGAACAAACACTTTGAGATACCATTTTCCTTTTTTCCTTTGTTTTAGTGTTCCTACCAATTAAGGTAGTTAAGTACTTTTAGGTACCCAAAAATTCTTATGTCCTTCCTTGTTAGAATTACTTATTTTATCTTTAGGCTTCCATACAGAGCTGTGAGGATTTCAAAACTAAAATTTATATTTTAAAAATTTATGACAACTTTTACCATAGTAGTAACAGGAATGAAAAGAATATTTTTGATCCATGATTTCTCGAGTGATTTTGGTAACGAATATGCTATAACATAAGCTCATTTCAGATAATTTCCAAGAGAAGGTCATCTGACTTAAACTGTTAGTGGCATAATCAGTTCTGCGAGACTCAGAATGGTCATTGATGGGCTTTGTACCAGTTGACTTGTTTGATCAAGATGATTTGAAGACTTTTGACTAAAAATTTTCTTAGAGGCATTTATATGAGTTTTGAGTACAAATATTTCTTCTTGAAGAAGATTTTTCTAACTTTTACCACTTCTAGCTTAATTTCTTAGTTCTTATTTACTTATTTTATTTTATCAAAAATTTAATTCAAATCATTTATAGTACAGTGCAAAAGATTTTTCAAGTGTTCACAATTATCATAAATTTCAGTAGTTACCTTATTAGATCTTCAATAGCCATGAAATGAATATTTGAAGAGTCATCCTACTCATTGTTATAGTTTTATTTATTACTCCAGCTACTAAATTCTCTATTCTTTGGGTATCCTTTGGACTAGTTCTTTCTTACTTCAAGGCAGGCATTTAAAATGTGTCTAAAGTTTCCATATCTATAACATTTATTTTCATTTCTACTTTGATCAATAATATATTTTCCTCAGGAATATTTTTGTATTACTTTGCTGTTGAACCTTTTCTCCTGGGTTTATCCATGACTTATTTGGTGATTACAACTACTTCTTCTCCAAACTCATTTCCTCATTTGAAATTTCATCAGTGAAATTGAATGCAACAACTTATTTTTTTATTATCTTTTAAACAACATTTGTTCAGATAAACTTTTTTGAAGGTAATTAGATCACCTCTTAGTTCATCATAGGTGAGCTTTTTGATATTCATACATACAATTGTGGCCACCAATGTATAATTTTTTTGAAAATGACTTTTCAAAATTCACATGATTTTATAAAGTACAGGATAGACTTTTCTTGAAGCCTTAAGTTCACTAAGAATTTTGATAAAGTGAGCATGCATGATTTTAATGAACTCTCTTTCTTTCATATGAAATATTTCATGCCCATAAACAAAAAGACTCCTGATCATCTACTTGAATTTGTCATTTTCTTCATAAGTGACTTCTAATTTATTCCGTATTTCTTTAGAAGTTTTAAAACTTGATTATTTCTTATACTCTTCATCGCTTATTGCATTGTACAAGATAGTTTTTGTTTTGAATTTATCTAGGTTATCTCCATCTTTTCATTAATACAGTTCTCTAAATTTGGGATATCTTTTGTAGAGGTTTCACCACCAATATATTTTGTCATTTTTCTTGTTTGGGGAAATTGGAATATCACCCAACTTGATTACTTTCTAAACCTTGATGTTATAGTATTTGATGAATGCTTCCATTCTAATCTTCCACTAAGAAAAATGCTTATCTTTAAAGTAGGGAAGCCTAGTTTTTT